>NC_056544.1:26252904-26591654 GCF_910596095.1 Thunnus maccoyii | reverse complement strand
GGGTTTTTTTTTCAGCCCCTGAAACCTTAGCTGGCTTAAAAACTCTTCAAACTCTGATAGCAAGGTTTGATAGAACTGGCAGGAAAACCTACTGATATGAACTGATGCTCTGGGACATTAATAACCCCATTAAAATGCCTAGTTAAATGAATGCTCGTCTGCCCTGTTAGCATTAATTTATCTATCCCATTCAGTAAGATGCAAGGCAAACAAAGATGTTTATTATTTAAAAAAAGGGGAGCTAATCTTTGCTGACACAGTATTAGAATAAAACTCAAAGCTTGTGTCTCTTTTTTCTTCAATATTATATAATCTGTCACCTTTAGGGACTAGAGGAAACATTAACAACACTCCTGATAAACAAGTTATGGACCTCAACCTCATCCACTGTATGTAGATGGAGAGGGTGCAGGGAGATATTTTGTTCTAAAAGCAGGGTATGGAAGTATGGAAGTAGGGACAGGTTCTGCACTTAATCTCGTGTTATTTCTAAATAACTGTATTCAAGTGCAAATTAGCAATTGAATACAGGGTCTAAAGGAGGAATCACTTGTTTGACTTAATTACAGTGGCCATAAATTACAGAAAAAAAGCAAAGTGTATTGGTCATCAGAGGACATTACATTGTTTCATTATAGATACTTCACTGAATATCACTTCAATATGTTTCTAGCGGGTTTAACCTTTGATTTCTAGTGTTCAGAACAGAAGCGTTGCACTGCTGCAACACATGGCTGCACAGCAGAGGTGGGAACACCTAAAGGTATGTAGTAGTAAGCAAACAGACCGCCCACTGTCTACTTGCTCCAGCTCAACGCCTACTGCTACTACTATTATTATTAGTCATATTTCTAGTATTACTATTGTTGTTATTGATGTTGCTGTGCTTCTCTGTGTCTCTCTCTCCCCTTCCCTGTTTCTCTCTCAACCCAGTCGGTCAAGGCGGACGGACGCCCACCTAGAGCCCGGTTCTGCTCGAGGTTTCTTCCTGTTAAAGGGGAGTTTTTCCGTGTCGCTGTCGCCAAGTGCTCATGGGGGGAAATGTTGGGTCTCTGTAAAGAGTGCAGTCTAGACCTGCTTTATGTGAAAAGTGTCCTGAGATAACTTTTGTTGTGATTTTGGTTTTATATAAATATAATTGACTTAACTTGACTTAACGATGTTGTATACTTTGGCCTTGATGTCAGTTGTAAGTACAATGTGCATTGTGGTTGTGGCCTGACTATGATAATATTCACTGTTTAGTTTCATAAGAGCTTTGGCATAAGAAGCAGAGCACAAGAGAGATGGAATGAACTGAGTGACAACAAAAGGGAAATTTAAGGTCAAATATTCACAAACTGTATATACAGTATGTCCCTCGACTGTTGCAATAATCTTGACTGATTGATTATAAGTCCTAATGTTGTTTCTGTTAGTTGCAGGGAAATGTCCACCATGTTGGACAATAAAGTTTTGTTTCTAGTTGGGTTTTTTATCGCCCTAAAGTAGTAAGTATGAGCTCAATATGGGGGAACATCCTATCCTTTCTAATTAAGACAGATGATTTATCAAAAAGAAGAGTGAAAAATATATAAATCAAAATTGAACCTTCTAGCACACTTTGTCATCTTTCGTCAGTGATTTCATTTAAAAACATTGAAGTGAATATTTCACTTCCTCTTGCTACCAAACGGAGGCAGCCATGAGCACCTTTAACTGCAACTATATAAAAACTGTCTTGGACTTTTAAGCGAAGGAAGTTGCATGAGCAATAAGAAAAGTCAATCTACCTTTTTTTTTTTACATTTGAATATTTTATTAGATAAACAAAAATAGTTTTGTTTTTTTTTTACAATTCAAACAAGGAAGTACACTGAAAAGAGAACACCTGGTAAAAGATGGAGCCACTTAAAACGGCAAAAAACTACATGCAGAGAAACTCAACTCAAGGTGATATCAAAGAAACCCTGAATTTTATTATCACCTGCCATGATGTAGAATTGAATAGATCGGGCTTTCCTCTGTGAATATAAACCATGACGGGTTATTTGGCCGGTACACATCAACACTGCCGCATGACTCACACTGTCATGGAGCTAAACAGTAGTTAAATACCTAACTGTTACTTAAAGAGCTTTGGCAGCTGAAGCAAATGATCTGTTACATCGAGGAGTGCACTTTCTGTCACTTTCTACAGACTGAACCATAAAAATATAAATCAGTGGAACAAATTCAACAACTGCATAAGCAGAAACAGAGAAAGCAAGCGGTTTTCAGTATCACCGGAAACATTAACACAAGATGATATATTATAATTAAAATAAAATGTCTTTACATTAAAAAAAAGAGAGAAAAGAAATTGGCATCACCCTTTAAACAGAGCATTTTTATATCTAGCCATAATCAAATACAGTTTTATTCCACAATGGATATCCATCATTTAAAAAAAACAAAACTGACGCTTGCATTAACAGTAAAGCACAACTGATATTCTTTGAGCTATGAGTCATCTTAAGATGTTGTTTTTTATAAAATTGTGGTTTTCATGAGAAAGGAAAATGTTTTTAGCATTTCGGACGACTTATTAATGGGTAACATTTGCTGACGTCTTTGTAGAATATATACGATTGAGGAGTGAAACTCTTCAAGTAAAGGTCTGATAATGTTTACATGGATACTTTGGTACTTAATGTGCTTTGACTTAAGAGCGGTTTTGCTCTGTCGTTTCAAATATTAGAATCTTCTGAGTTCATTAATGAAAAAATATTCTTATATTCAATAACTTTTGCTAAACAGCTTCTGATTCAGCGTCTCTACCTTTGCCTGAAACATATTCTGAAGTCTTGCACATAAAAAGCCAAACTTAAGAAGGTTTTTAAACTTGAAATCATGATTGTTCACTCGTGTTTCTTAAAAACCCTTTTTTTGACCAAACCAATAAACTTCTATACAAACTAAAAAAACAAGTTGATGAAATCCAGGAAATCACTTCATTGACAAAATGCAACTCTTGAAAGAATTTCTCCTTAATTGTGTTTTCGCATGAAGGAATGCATGAAACGACCAAAAAAAAAAAAAAAAAACAGAAGCAGAAATGACACAAATGACATTATCAGGTAAACACGGTTGAGTTAGCTTGTTGCAGCTGGTGGTGGATCTGCGTAGCTTTGTGTGCACCCGCGTCTGACCTCAGAGAGACTTGCTGGTAGTGAGACCTGGCTGACGCACCAATGGTTTTTTTTTTCGTAATCTCTGTACTTAAGCGGTACATCTTCAGGAAGCACCTGTATTTCCTCTTCCTGTTCCTCTTCTTCAGCTGGCTCTCATTGGCTGGCTTTGCCCGTGCACAACAGCAACAGCAAGCATAGTGTGTACGACACTTTTGAGTCTTCACATGCAAAGAGCACAAGATAAGAACAAGAGCGAAACTGGCAAGCTCAAGCGATTCGAATTCCCTGGGACACTTCTGAATTCGGCATAAACCAGGCCTGAGTGAGCAGAGAAACAAAGACAGTCAAAGCAGTTTTTGTTCCAGAGTCTTTTCTTTTTTTGTTTTGCTGTAGCAGTTTGTAAACGGCTCTGTCTTCAGCCCGTGACCACAAATAGCCGCCACTACTCGGCTTTGTGGCAATAAATGTCCTTCAGTGCTTTCAGCTCTTCAATCAGGGTCTTGTTTTGGTTTTCCAACACGGCCACGCGGTTTTCCAGACATTTGACGTACTCTTTCTTTTTCCTGCGGCATTCACGAGCTGCCTCCCTGGAGAGGAAAAGAGGAGGAAAATGTGTTTGAGTCTCTAGATGAAAATGTAATTTAGACTCCAGACAAAATGCAAGCTGTGCACAATCCGAGAGAGCTAACAGATGTTTGTTTTTTTAAGGCCAACAAGTTCAGGTTTTATTTGTGAACTGCTTCCACATTTATCTCCATTGTCTCCCACACTACCATTTATTGACCTGATGAGACATTTGTCACGTCTTGTAAAGCAGTACGCCGCAGCTTGAACATGTGTTTCCAACTTTACTAAACCCCAGACGAGACTTTTCATATCTGTCATTTATTAAAAATGTAAAAGATATATAGTATTAACCCTATAAAATAACACCGTTTAAGGTGATTAGCAGTCTAAATACTATTACGTGTGATGACATCTCAGTGACTGCATTTTTTTTTTATTATGCAATGGACATAAGCTTATTTTCAACACAGAAATAGTAACATATTTTAGCAATCCTACTACGATAATCCCTTTAAAAATGTAGATTATGCGCTTTACATCTTGTTTAGGTACTTATAGGGGTCAGTAGTGGCAAATATCTCCCAGTCCTACCGCTCCTACCTGTTTTTCATCAGCCGCACTTCTCTCTTGCGGGTGATCTCTTCGGCGTGCTGCGATGACGGGCTCTGCATGGAGCCCGGTGACGCGGCCATCACGATGCTCTGAGCCAGGCCCGAGTTGGGTGACCTCAGCTGGTAGGCGGGTATGTCTCCAGTGGCAGCTATAGGGACAAGAGATAACTATTAAGGCTCCGGGTGCGGTAACTGTCTAAACATTTTTCATTACATTTGTTGCCCTGATTTTTCCTTTAAAAAGGGGTCTTCTCCTGTCCCCCCCCCCCCCTTTTTCAGGGAGTCGGCTACAGTCGCCCTTCTGGATACGCTGTATCTACCAAATTATTCTGATTTCTCAAGTTTTGTAACTTTCAAACACAATCACATGATGTTTATTGACATGTTCCTCTAAAAAATACAGGAAAGACACATGTATTTCATCAGAGGATGTCAGAAAGCAACTACAGCCAAAAGTGCTTATCCGCTCTGCTTCCTGCCTCGAGAGGTGAATTTCCTCTGACCATGACAATCCTCGTTCAACAGGTATTTGTTCTTAAATGACCCGACCTGTTGTTGAAAATAAGCTTTTTTAAAATGCTCTTTTTGTCACATTTGTGTCCCTCTCGGGGAATATTATTGTGCAAGAACACAACACAAAGGCAAAGACAAAAATATCTTGATTATTTCACACCTCACACAGCTTTTTACTGGACAACACACAAGAAAAGTTAATTTAAGGATAGATTCAGGTTTGTTTTTTTTCAAGTGTATCTTAATATAGTGGCATAAAAACAGCCTTTTAAGATATAACTTATGCTGTAGTTCCTCTAATGACCACTAGATTCTAGCAAGAAAACCCCAACACACACACACACACACACACACACACACACACACACACACACACTTCTCTATTGAAATGAAAGTGGATTTGCAGTTAAAGTCTCAAATACAGCACAGTAGACATCAGTAGTATTTATTTTTGAACTTGTGTGTACACGTGAGTTATTTGTGCTCTTGAATTAATAAAAAAATGTGCAAACAAACAGGTGATTACTGCTTTTGAATGACTTAATTTTGTACACATGAATTAGTAATCTGTGCTCTCAGAATAGTGTCAAGTAGCTGTAACCATAGGAACTGCAGTTAGCGGTTTTTGTAGCAACCCAGAGTGTTACTGACAGGTTAGCAGCTGTGTTTTGATCATGCAGTGCAAAAACAAACAATTAAAGTTGTAAAAGGTGGCAAATCTAATTAAAAATTAGCCTTTTGTTTTCATTTTAGATGGCTGTAAATGGACATAGTGTAGGTTTAGCCTGTTAACACATCCCTTAAACATGATGCACATGTATTATCAGTTCAAGAGAACTAATTAAGAAATACTCTGTGTGCACAAATGAGTTTATTCCCCCTCCAGACTTGCTGTAGGTAACTTCACACATGTTTGTGAGGTGAAGTTGATGAAAAACCACTTTGTGCTGCTGATAACTGGCACTTTATTCTATTTTTTCAGCAAACTGATTCTGGAAAAAAACAGCAACAGGCAGCTTTCTGGATGTGGTTAATGTGCTGTTTGAGTTGAGTCATATAATTGATGAGTCAACCGTTAACTGCTCTGCCTGCTGTCTCGCACCATTTCAGTTTTCACTTTGTTCCTGAGAAGTTTATATCTCCCTCCCCCCCTTCCCCCCCCTTCCCCCCCCCCCCACACCCCTCCCTCCTTCTTCTCTCCAATCCACACAGTCATTCAACAAGAGACACAGCAGGTGTATATGCACACTCACTCACACACACACACACACACACACACACACACACACACACACGCACCGACACGCATGCACGCACACACACACACAGAGCTCCCTTTCTCTCACTGTGATAACAGAGTGACTCGGGCTGTGCTGACGTCAGTGTGTGCGTCTCACTCGCCCGTTTTGCATTCTCTCTTCCCTGCCTAGCTTCTGTTCCAGGAAACTGGAGTGACGTCAAACCGACGACTATCTTAACCCCCCGCTGCCACCCGCCCCTTCACTTCTTACCCCCCCCCCCCCCCCCCCACCCCCCCTCACCCCCCCCCCCCCCCCTCCTTGCCTATCTGCCTGGCAACCACTGGAGTGGCTCAGTGAACGTAGGACTTTGTATATATGCCTGTCTGTCTGTGTGTGTGTCTGTGTGTGTGTGTGTAACAGCGGGATACAGACTGACAGGAACAGAGTTGAGCAAACACGCCGAATGCTTGTTGACTAGTTAGATCTCTTCCTCCTCTTTTTTTTTTTTTTTTTTCACAGTGCTTTTCCTGTGTTGAAATGGGAAGGACAGCTGTCACCTCTGTGGCATGTTTCCTCCTTACGTTTTACAATGCATAAAGTGTTTTCAACTTCATAAATGTGTTTCTGACTGGAGATTTTCTCTCACAGTTGGGATAAATAAAAAGACTTGCTCTAACAAATATCATCTGCAAATACCACAAAAAAACATAATCTTTTCAACCATCTTATCTGCAGGTGTAACATTAGAAAAAAACTTCAGTCTCAGTGGAAAACATAGCTGACAGCATACTATAAATGCCTCCATACATATCTCACTAAACACCAGCAGCAATGAAAAAGAAAAGACTTTTTTTTTTTTGCAAATGACATATAAAAATATGTATGAGAGAAACTCTACCTGACTCAGTCTCATCCCCAGTCACAGCCATCTCTTGTTTCCAATAATCCAGCACCACGGTAGAAAAACACCTCTGCTTTTTAAAAAACGCTCCTCTGCTCTTATTCCTTGTTGCTTTTACTAGAACCTCTCTCTCTCTCCTTTTCCTCTCGGCTCTCTCTGCATCAGAGGGGTCACTCGTCAACTTTGCAGCCCGATTACAATTACAGGCATTGACATCACAATGACATCACTCCTGCCCGCTGAAGTCAGTAAAACACCCTGGATTAGAGTCCCTCCCCCCCCCCCTCCACTCCACTCCCCACCCCCCCTGCACGGATCAGACGCTGAAGTGGAGAAACACAATGTGAGCCGGGCAGGCAGGCAGGCAGAGTGAGAGGGAGGGAGGGAGGCAGGCAGAGAGGGAGGGAGGGAGGGAAGGAGGGGGAGCTGAAGGGGGGTTGGTAGTGGAGGGGGTGTATTTTTAGCCTTAGTGACGCAACTAGAGAGACGCTCAACAAACAAGAGGATATTGTGTCCCAAGTGGCTGCCGTGCAAACTGTTGAGCACCCTGATTGGAGTTACTCTGTGTGTTTTTGTTTCTTAAAAAAAAAAAGGGAGGAGGGAGGGATAGAGAAGAACAAAGATAATTGAGGTTTTACATGATCTGTTTTAAAGTTATCACAACATATAAATGGCTGTCCGATACTCATAATGAACAGTGATTTAAGCATGCAAGACTGTACTGTATTTTCTGTTTTAACTCATTTGATTCATGGGACTTTACTGGGAAAATCCTCTGCCACACAGAAAGTGATGCATTTTACATTTCCAGTAACAACAACAGCTGTGTCTTTAGAATAAGAGGGGAATTAACGGGATAGTTGCAAAAAAAAAAGGATGTGCAGCAAATAACTAAATGAAAACTGACACTGAAGCTTCAACCGCATGTTGTTAATGAGTCACAGTCAAATCTAATAAAAGGTACAATTATATAATGAAGGTAAAATGAATTATTGCTCCTTTGATGTCGTTATTATGAGATTCAGAAAAGGTCACATTTTAATTTCTGGCACATTTCAACAAAAGCTGGTTTCTGAGGTTTTGACAGTAATTATCATCTTTCAGAGGTGAATAATTGTTAAGATGTGAGTAATGATAAATGTATGTGCTTCTCAGGAGGACTTGGTTCAGATGTTAGCTTTATTATCCTTATCTGGTTGTAAATACTTGGCAAACACGCAAGGCAAAAAATGAAACACTACATTTATGACTTATCAAACATATTGTTAATATGGCTTTGTTCAATTTATTGGCCACAAAACAAAAAAACTCAAAGACTTTCCGAGGGAAATTCCAGGTATTAGATCAAGTTTATTTTATTTTTACTTTAGTTTCACTATTTGCCTGACTGAAGCATATTTAACATTGCTGCCGGTGGTTTTCCGCTGCATTCCATGTCCGCAATTTTTAATGCATTATTCCTGCATTCCAAGTAGCCAGTGGATTCCATTCATTTTGTTACCACGCGAAAATACTGAAAATTTCCAGGTTATGTAATCTATCATAATGAATGTTCTTGTTGAATTATTTTCGACAAGTTACTTCCTGGTTGCTTCCTTTGGCTGTGATACGGTGTGTTAATGAACTAGTGGAAAAGTCCAATAAACACCACCTCCAATAATAAGTTGTTTTGACGGAAACTCAAACACAGAGGAAAGGATGATGTGGGTTTGCCCCCCCCCCTCTTCTCCCTTACCGACTTAATTAGCTTAATCATCTGTAGAGCATAGTACGGTGTTCATAAAGTAAACATATGCTGAGAACATACTGCCTCTTTAAATTGCTGACTGTAATATTTTACTGCCTTGTCTTCCTGGTCTCTCAGGTACTTCCACTCTGCTCAGACGTTTCCTAGTTCCCACCCGACCTGCCAGTTAAAGGATGGGTGTATACGACATGAGAAAGTGTGAGAGCAGACGAGGCTATTGGCAGCTGATAACCAAACATATGAGAAAGAAAACAAAGAGTTTTCACGGAGACACGGCAGAGCGTGGAATGTGTTGCTGTTCGATATGTGAAGGATTCAATGACTATTCCCTCTGGGCATAGCTGCTGCATGAGCTGTATTAAAAGCTTCTGGGAGGAGGAGGAGGAGGAGGGTCAAAAAAAAAAAAAAGCCCACAGCTGCCCTCAGGACAAACAGACCTTCACACCGAGGCCTGTCCTGGTGAAAAACACCTTGTAAACAGATTTAGTAGAGGAGCTGGAGATGACTGGACTCCAAGCTGCTCCTGCTGATCGCTGCAGATGTGGCCTGTGATGTCTGCACTGGGAGAAAAAAACTGAAAGCCCTCATGTCTTGCCTGCTGTGTAAGGCATCTTACTGTGAGCAGCACCTCCAGCCTCATTATCTATACCCTACATCTGAAAAACACAAATTTGTCAACCTTTCAAAAGAAGAACATCTGTTCTCGTCATAACAAGGTAAAAAAAAAAAAAGAAGCTGTTATCTCTGTTCCATGGAAGAACATAACGGTCACAACACTTGGCAATAGAAAGGACTGAGAGACAGAGAGGGGTGAGTTAGAAAAATATCCAGCATAGAGAATCCAGGACAGAGAGTAAGATGTGAAGGTGCTTCAACAGGAAGTGGAGGCTCTCGATCTCTCTGCTGATAAAGCAGTGGATGACAGAGAAGGTCATTACTGAGCTGGTTTGTATGATTTGAGAAAAGAAGCTCTGATGTGGAGCAGCAGCAGATCAGATACCAGCAGAAGGAGCTTGCTGATCTGAGGCGGAAAGACACCGAACTAGAGCAGCTCTCACGCACACAGCGGATGACACCTATTTTCTACAGAGGAAGTGTTCACTCTCCTGTCTCAATAATTCCACAGACTCACCTACCGCCAATGTTTGTCCTCTGCGGTACTTTGCAGACGTGACGGCGGTTTAATGAGCGACGGCCAAAGGTCTCTGGGACAGTGACTGACGTAGATGTTTTATTGATACCTCCACAGACCAGGACGTGAATTCTTACAGTATTTACAGTACATACACACATCTGTCATTATCTAAAGGGAACAGAAAGGCAACACTGATGGAAAAAACACAACTTTACCCATGCGACCTGGAAATCTTTATATCTCTATAAAGTAAACAAGGAAACTTTCAAACTCAGACGACTGACATTGACAGCGTTGACACCTGCGCTTTCAGAATGATTAGGTGCTGGTGCAAAACTATCGCAATAGCGGGTCATAAGTTCAACGTTGCACTTTTACAGAATGAATCGATTCTAATATTTTAAGTGATGTGTCATGTTTAATATGTTCACATTTCAAATTTTGAATATACTTTTTCATATTGCATTGCACTGAATATGCTGACAAATGTTTCCACCTGAGAGTGAAACTGCATAATTGTAAAATGATTTGAATTTCAAATGTTCTTCAGTACTGCTGATATGGACACAATGTGGCTCTTAACACTCAAGAGTTATGGGTGTATCAATCATATACATTTTCCTTTTCATAATCCCACATGTTTTCTAGGCCTTCATCACATAACTTCAACTGGGGATTAACATGTTAAATATGATTTACACAGATTGTCATCGCAGCCTTATTTATGCTATATCACTGTAGACAGATGTCAAAAATATGTGACGTACCTGGGAAAATTATTTATTAGGGATGTACAGAGAGCCCAGTATTTGTATTTGTATCTGTATTTGTTGAGGCAGCAACATTATTTGTATTTGTATTCAAATAAAATTTAAAAAATCTTGTTTTTGTTTTTAGTACACTTCTAATTTTAGGATATTAAAGTGTTCTTCTATTAACTGTTGTGAGAGGGAGGGGTTCCCACACCCCACTTAAACCCCACTTTCCCAGACCGTGGACATCTGTGCCGACCACTCAGCTAAACCTCAGCACCCCCAGACAGAGAGATCTGCAGCTATTTATACACACATGACACAGAGACAGACAGCGATGTAACCTTGCTACGTTACAAGTCCCAACCTGCATTGCTCTTATTTGGCATGGGGTTTTTTTTCTCTCTTGAAAACACATATTTATAAAAATATTTGTACAAAATAAATATTCGTAAAAACCCACTTTTGTGCTTTCGGCTCCACTCCCATTATTTATGTATTAAAGCGCTGTATATAAATGGTAAATGGTAAATGGACTGTACTTGAATAGTGCCTTTCTAGTCTTCCAACCACTCAAAGCGCTTTTACACTACGAATCACATTCACCCATTCACACACATTCATACAGGGGCTACCATGCAAGGTCCCAACCTGCCCATCAGAGGAAATCTAATCATTCACACACATTCTCACACTGAGCAATTCAGGGTTAAGTAGCTCGACATGCGAATTAGAGGAGCCGGGAATCGAACCAATTAGTGGACGACCCGCTCTACCTCCTGAGCCACAGCTCATATAGTATACTATACACATATAGTATACTGTTTTAATCGCAATTTCTATAGCTAAAAATACCTCAAAATGTCCATAATTTCACTAGGAAGTTGCACTCTACCTTGGATGAGCACCTGTCCTCCCTGGATGTAGAACTGCTGAGGCGAGTCTCCGGGTTGAGCCGCACACTGTAGGATGGTGGCTCCAGGCTGCGGGGTGGCGGAGTTGGCTACAGTCAGGGTCTGTCCCCCCTGAAGGGCTTCAGCTCCAGGGCTGGTCAGCTGGATGGCTCTCCCCTGGGTGATCGCAACTGTGTGGGGGTCAAAGTACAGTTAGAACTAGGCTGCAGTCTAAATGAAACTGGGGGTATTTAGGGTTTTGGAAACAGAAGTTATATTATTTTTCCTCATTATGGGATGACTGGCAGGGGAAGCTCTTTAAAAGGATTGGCTGGACGTGAAACTCTCCTAATAATCAGTACAAACAATGAGGCGGAGTGTTGGGAAACATCAGGTTCACTGATAAAAAGTCAAAGGTACAGGACTGTGTACATAAAAATGTGAGGGGGAGAGGTCAACCGCTACTCAGAAGATCCATTACCGGTCATAAAATTATGTGCCTGTGCGGCTCATTTTCAACAAATGCAGCAACCGTGGTGCAGTGTTTCATTCCTAACTGGAATTAGAGAGCATTGCTACAGCCCTATATCACTCGTCTGGCTGGCTTCCTCACCATATCAATAACCGCTAAGGCTCATGGGAACAGTCGTATTTAAAGCCAAACTAAAGTGACAAGAAAAGATGTGAATCTCAGAAACCAAACTGAAATGTTTATAACTGATGGCTATAACATAAACCTCTAGTATTGTTAAGAGCCTTCCTGTGTTACTATACTGAACACTGAAAACGTCTATGTATAGGCTACTCTGTTTCAGAAAATGAAATATTTACAGGAAGTGCAAGGAAACTGATTTTGCACAAATGTCGTCACACTCGAAAAGGCAGGATAAACTCCTCTGTCGGATGAGCTGAGTAAACATGGGTTCAGTCTCAGCTAACATGCTCGTTCACGAGTGTACTGACTATATTGTCCCGAGCTGGTCTGGTAGATGGAGGTCGGCTCTGACGCTGAGGCCTTGCCGGAGATCGACGCGTCCTCATCTACCTTCTCTTCATCGATTTTAGGAACCGCCGGCGAATCCGATGAAAGCTCATTGAGGATTTTTCTGCAGAAAAAAAAGAAAGAAATTGCACTCAGGCTCGACACTTGACCCAAAACACGCGGTTTATCTCACTCTTGTTTACTGTTGACGTCTTCTCACCGATAAGACGGACGCCTGGAGAGGATCTCTCGTCTCTTCTGTGTGTCTGTGACCGACTCGCCTTCCTCCAGCTCTTCTGCGGTCGCGATCTGTAGAAAACAGAAACGGTGTTCGAAAATGTGCGACAGAGCTGTTTTTTTTTTTTTTAAATTATTTGGCGACATCTTTGGTGTTAAATATTAATACTGAGGGGGTGTTGCTTTGCGTACACAGACGTTTGTGAGAGAGGCCGACCTCGATGCGATACGACGACATGTCAAAGATAACGATGATGTCAAGGGAAGAATTTGAAGAGCGTTTTATTTTAATCTTTCCACCCGTCACATGTCTCAACAGAGTCTTTAAAGAGTTCCTTTTACTATATAATTATTCGTGAATGTGTGAACTACGTTCTCATGCATAATTTTATTCCAGCATGAATAAACAGGTTTACAATTTGTCACCCACAACTGTATTGCTGTATTGTTGGAATAATAAACAAACACCAAATCATAAATTTGGACTTGCTAATGTGTCATCAATCAGCAAGCTTTTATGACTCACACTGGTGCATAATGGTCGTGTGTTAACAACACAAAGGATGGTTTGGCCCTTTTAGAGGACAATGTCTGTGCCAGATAAAGGACAAGTCTATTTATTGATGATTATGAGAGTAGACAATTTCACAGATTAATGTGAGGGAAAAGACTGCATATGTATATATTTCTGCTGCTGTGCATGCAGCTTTTACTCTTGAATGTTTACAGTGTTTCATGCATCTTGCTCCAGGTGCTCAAAACATCAGTGATGATAGTTTAGATAATCTTGCTCCATCAAAACTGTGCCACATAACAGATATTTATTTCTATAACAATGTAATTATTACTGTAAAAGCTCAGCCAATACCGCAGTGAAGTCAGAGTTGTTCTAGATGAAACGCACTGATAAGGAGTACAGAGTCATTTGGAATCAGTTAACAAAACCACTTTGAGGTGTGCTTCTGCTCCGTTTCACCGTGCAGCTTTTGATGCTCATAGAAAGGTACGTCTCATGAAACGATCAAGCGGTTTGCAAAGAAAATCTGCTGCAACATGTTAACTGATAAAAATTTGTGGGGAGAATGATTCCACTTCCCATCGCCAAACTCTTTAGTTGAAGTGACGAAGGTTCTGAAACATCATCAAATATCCGGTGAAACGTCGCGTTATGGTTTTTTTGGCCGCTGTCGCACGTCTAAGCCTCGTGGATGATTGTTGTCTGACGTGTCTACGGTTTGCGAAACTGTCGTCCTGCCCGGGCACAACAACCACCACCACAACAACAACAACAACAACAACATCAACTGAATGTGAAGGTTAGACTGATGAGCTTAAACCTCAGCTTCTGCCGCTCACATCAATCCTATTAACAGATGCACTGCATTAGACCACAAGAGTAATTCCTACACATGGCAGCGAAATCCTCATTCACTAACACGCCACCTCTGACATCATAACCCATATTTTATCCTGCAACATGCATCATGTGCAGTTTTTAGTTATATTCACAACAGGTTTAAGGTTTTTAGTTTTAGACTCAAGGATTGGACTCGACTTGCTCTGAGAGACTTGAGAATTGACTGATTCTGATATTTCCATTTATGCAGCCTGTGGTGGAAATATGATGCCGTTATGAAATATCTTACACACCAACCTGTTCTCAGTTTTGGAAAAAAAAGAAGCCGAGCTTAATAAGAGTCAAGCTGGAGGCCGGCAGATGTTCTCACCTCGACGGTTTGAACTTGCGGTGACTGTATGACGGAGGTCTGAGGAGCTTGAATGACGCCTTGGACTTGCAAGGTCTGACCGTCAGACAGCTGGACAACCGTTACACCCGGAGACTCCGCTGCCACCGAAACCTGCCGACACACAAATAAAGACAAGTAGATTTTTGTCACAATTACTGGCAAGGATGGTGCCGTTTCAGAATGTGGTTTACTTCAGTTTTTGGTGAAAACAGGAATTGAAAATTGCAGTAAGACTTTCTCTAGGAAATGATTTTTTTTTTTTTGTTCTTGTGAATCTGAGCTGTGAAATGTTTTTTTTTCCTGGAGAGTGAAATCTAATGTCCTCTCTCTCTCTTTTTTTTTTTCAACAAGGCCTGAAAGTGTTGTTTCTCCTCAGCTACCCGCAGCGACGGCGAGGCGTCCTTGTGTTCAGAGACGACCTCCCGATCAACTCTGCTGACACAGATAAAGCACGCCCCGTGAACATTCTGTCCGAGCGCTGAAGTGACACTCACCGTCAGTTTAAATCACTCTGGATAAGATGCTCAGTAGCAAATGAAAGTTTAATGAGATGTGTGTGTGTGGGTGTGTGTGTGTGTGTGTGTGTACCTGCGTGGGAGCTACAGGAGATGAACTGACTTCATTGTTGTTCTCCTCTCCGTCTGTCATCGAGTCGTTCAAACTGCTGTCCAGCTGAGACGATACTGTAGTATCCATAGTCAGTCACCTAGACGGAACAGACAAGCAGATTAATAATACTACTACAGAGGCTGAAAGGCATGTCTTTGTTTTTCATTCTCCAAAACCATTATCTAGAGATCACATGCAAATTATCTAACTTTCATGTCATTTCAAACCTGTTTTTCACAGCGTTTATCGGAGCCAGAATCTGCTTTGTAATCAAATTTTTCCTAATCACAGATACATAATTAACCTGCATATACTCGCAATTAACTTTGATTTTCTTTATTTTTCTGACCTCCTAATGACCTTAAATTTCTTCACTCGTTGTGTTTTAATGAAAACTTCTTTTTTTTTGGATCACTTAGAAGCATAGCAGTGGCTGTTCAGTACAATTCAGTGCAAGTTAAGTTGCCAGAAAACAAAAAAAGCAGAAGACTGATCACAGTTTTAACTGCACTCTAAAAAATTGCACAGTAATTTTATAAAAGTTGTACTCTCAGGTTTAGCTGTCTACTTTTATTTTGAAAAGACTGAACCGATACAGGTGAAATAAAACTGTGTTTACAATGAACATACTTCACATTCAGTATCCTTTCATTGGTCCTGATTTATCTGCCAGTTTGCGTGTGAGTCACAAAGATCTGTCTGACAGTCTCTGTGGAGTGTGACTGTTTATCCAGCTAGTGACAAAATCGTATTACATAACATCAGTTTCTCTCTCTCAGTGTGTGTGTGTGTGTGTGTGTGTGTGTGTGTGTGTGGGTGCCACAGGCAGGGTGGAGCTGGGAGAGTGAATCCTAGGCATGTTTTCACACTTGAGGACAAAGACTGTTTCTACATTCTTGTTGGCAAAAGAGGGAACAAAGTAACAAGAGAGAAGAGTTGTTGAAGTCTGGTTAAAACCGGATAAAGGACGGCCGGATCGTAATATGTGGGCCTTAAGATACTGGCTCAATTCAGAGACGATGAAAGTTAATAACACTATTGAATTTGAAAACTGAGCATTACAAAGAGCTGATTAGAGTCAGCGTCACATCTCATGTACAGCCAAGGGCCTTGTTTAACAAGGATTTTGTTCCACCTCCGTCTGAATATAATGTTTATATTGAAAGAGTGAAACTTCTGACTTGAATGTGCTCTAATATGATATAAAGTCAATGCAATAAAATGCTGTGAGCCCCAGAAATAACCAGATTTCAGTTTTTAGAAGAATTGCACACAAAATACACTGACTTTCAACTGGTGAAAGTGACTCAAAGTACTGATTAGAGTTGCAACCATTAGTCAATTAACGAAGAAAATGATTCGTCAACTATTTTGATAATCGATTAATCGTTTTGAGGGTTTGTTTGTTTGGTTTTTTTCAAATGCTTTCATTCCAGATTCTTACATGTTAAAATATATTCTGGTTTCTTTAGTCTTCTATGATAATAAACTGAACCTCTCTGGGCTGTGGACTGTTGGTCGAGACAAAACGAGACATTTGTGGTTGTATCTCAGTGATTTAGGAAACCATGATTTACACTGTTCTCTCTGACGCTTTCTGACACCAAGTGATCAATTAAACCAGAAAATAATCAACAGATGAATCAATAATGAAAAATAATTGCTAGTTGCAGCCCTTGTGGACTTTGAATTGTGAAGTTGAAGAATTTACTCAAAAAAATTCCATGAAATCAAAAGTGACTTCCTGTTTCTTAGTAACACAAAGTGAAAATGAAGCACGCTAGAACTTCCTTAATCTGACTTATTTACACGTTTTTATTTGACGGTGTGTAGTTTCAATAACATGGTTTAGATATTAAGACGTTAGTGGTTCTCAAACTTTTTCATGTCAAGGACCCCCCCCCCAGACTCACACAAATTAGACCACAGACCCCCATCTGTTAAGATTTTGTCCCAGGGTCCCCCATCTGATAAGATATTTGCTTTTAGATATTTTATTCCAGAAAGTGTATGAAACCAATGACATGTACTCATAAATTCTGTCACTGTATTACTTATGGATGATATTATAATGAAAGGAAATGATTCCCTTTTTGCTGGGGACCCCCTGGAACCCCATCAAGGTAACCTAGGAGGGTCCCCTGACCCCACTTTGAGAAGTACTGCTTTAAAACAATGAAGGTATTAGACTTCTTTTTTTTCCAAGTATGACATATTTGCAATATTTTATGTTGAAGTAACATTCGCCCGACTTCCGACCTCGTCCTCACTCCGTTACACTTGACGCGGCTCTGTAAACTATAACAGAGGAACTCAGCTGAGCTGTCACACAACATCTTTTTTTTTTTTACTCCATGTTGTTCGGGCTAATTCATCAGCCTGGTCGTAGCCGTGTTTGCATATTTCCCTTCGTCTCTGCCCGACTGGCGCTGAGCAAAAAAATGTGACAGCTTTGCTATGACTTACCGAAGTTTTACGTAGTCTGACTCGTCACTAATTACAGGGTGGGTGGACGGCCTGTGCCTTCGCTCACGTAGTCTCCACGTCAGCGCTGATGATGCTGTGCCGAAAATGTCGACCGACGAGTCAGTTTAACGTCGAAGATTGTTTAGGTGGAGCGAGAGGACTTACTCCTGCCTACTTCCGCGTTCGCTTTGCACGGAGTGAACAACCAGCAGCTAAAATGTTATGTTGAGTATTTTAAAAGGGCAATTAAAGAAGATGTCACTGTTCTGTAGTGCAAATTATTACTGTAAATAGAAATGTACTAATATTTGTGGCTTTGTGGCGTATTTTTTGATCTAATAGACCATTCTGTGTTGGACCAATTACATTTTTACATTATATACATTGAGTGGGATTAAATAAAGTCCAGCTCACATGAAAAATGTGTGGTTTAGTGAGAATAAAGAGATATAAATAAAATATATTTTATCTTGCAGTGAGAAATCCAAAAGGTGAAATTAACTTCAATAAAATTTTTATAATGTACCATTAGATTGAGGGCAGGGACATTTCTAATGTAGAAACAGAGTAATTAAAATTTAACCCACAAGAAATCAATTAAATGAGCAATAAGGTAAATTAGATTGTCAGTGTTATTAATCTAGCAAATTTCAATCCACTGTTTTCCGTATTTTACAATGTTATGTCATATCTTTACAGAGTAGCTATATGTTGCCACCTACTGGCTGTTGAAAGAGCAGACCTGCAACTGGTCTTCTCAGCATTTGGGCTTGTGTTACATTTCATTTCAGACCATTTGTACATGACTTCTTCAATAAAAAAAAACATTAATAATAATAGTAGAATAAGCTTAAACTTCGATGGCATTGACATCATATAGAGGCAAGGTAAGGTTTATTTGTATGGCACATTTCAACAGTAAGGCAATTCAAAGTGCTTCACATGGAGCATAAAAGGCATCAAGTTCATAAAAACCACCTGACCTTGATCAGAGAAGAAATCTTTTTCCAATTCCACAAGCATATTTATATGCTATAATTTATCAAAAAGCATTGGCACTATTCCAGAAATATTAAACCACAAGTGTTTGTGGTGGTGCCTGCACCTGCACAATGTTTTAACACTAGTAAGAGCAACGTGTTTCATTCAGCACTTCATCAACACTTGGTCTATACTTTGAAATGATGTCTTGGTTGGTAACAAACTGATTTCACATAACAAAATTCCAGGATTTTTATCCCTGGGGAAGGGAATTTTGACATTACAAGAGTTTAAAGTCTTTTATTGTGGTAAAGAGGTGTCTATATACTGTATATAGATGTTTCTATATTTAGCCTGCAAAACCAGAGTTAGCATGGAAGGTTTGCTTCATGTAGGCTTTTATCAGCAAACCTCCAAATACAGATCCATGGGGCCTTTAAGTTGTGATGGTATAAAAGTCTTTATTTATAGGACTACATTTCAAACTTCTGTGCTTTTCTAATGTCGTGCCTTCTGTGTATCATTTCATTCTGATATAAAGGTGTACACAGTACTGTGGGTACACTGTATTTGTTCTGTGCTCTCTGAATTCCTTTATTTAGATCTGACTCTGACTGACCCCGGAGACACCATCTGTCCCTCTGTGTACCAGGAGAGGTCGTCCTGTTCAAACACTGCCCCTGCTGTTATCAAAGAGCACTGCTCTGCATGGCCCAGTCCCTCCCTTAATCTCTAGCAGAGTGACAGTGAGGTACATAATTCACCTAAAACAAAATTGAATAAATTGTATTTAGAGTATTGCATGTATGAAATTTTGGAATCAAAAATATTTCTTAAATACTCTCTTCCTATTTATTTCCCTGCCATTTGTTGTATTGTATCTTATGCATAAATTGTTCTTTAATAAATAATTTGTCACTTGTATTTCTGAACATACTTTATTCCTCATTGCATGTTCACATGTTATATAATCCTTTGATATTGTATTTCTATTTCTTCATTTTTTTCCTCTCATTATTCAACTGCAGAGTAACATTTTAATAACACAGTAAAACATTTTATTATCCTTAATTTCATAAGACTCTGCATGTGTCACCATTTTCCAAAAAGCTGAGCCATATTACATCAGATATTCTGGTGTGTATCCCCCTTGCCCCAATGTTCCTCCTCCTCCTCCTCCCCCTCCTTCTTCTCCTCCTCCTCCTCCCTATCCTCCTCCATCTCCTTGGCATGTCCTGTAGTCAGAGGATGGAGGCTCCAGATGGTCAAGTACCAGCAGCAGAAGGGGGACCCTGGGGGGCACAAAGGCCTGACAGCAGGGAGCCAAATATGACCCGGGCCAGACAGCTATTTAGCACAAAATTAGCCTGGGATGAACGCGTAACACAATGACATGCTGTTAATACCATCAAAGAGGTATTTGGGAATTTATTGTGGCCTTTGCAGCTTAACTGGCAAAATTCGTAAAACTTCACAGCCCAGGCAAGTTGAGGTGTAAGATATCGCACATGTACAGTACAGCAACACATTTTCAGTATTTATTGCTTACATAAAATTATAAAAACATTATAATTAAAGGGGTCAGCTTGAGGCAATTAATAAAATGATTATTTTGTATTTCTGTCAGTCAGACTTCCAAGATGACTTCCAACATGTCTGCAGTAAAGTCTGCAGTCTTAGATCATGCAGAAGGTTCCAGATAATGTGCCTGAGGGCATAATGAGGGGTTGTAGGCTGGTGTCCCCTCAGGGATCTTGGCTCAGATGGCCGATTTTTGTGTGTGTGTGTGTGTTATCTGAGGTAGTCCTCGACCCGAAAACATCCACACAAATAACTCAACCGAAATGCACCTGAACCGGATCTCCCTTGCTTTTTGTCAGCTAAATGTCAGCTGATTATATGATGGATTTGCATCCAAACTGCAATATATCTACATCTGGAAAATGCTTTTATTTGATAAAGTGCACAAAAAAACAAAGAGTACTCTTTATCTATTTGGGTTCTCATTCAGGCATGATCCTGTAAATTAATTTCATAATATTAATTCATTGTAGATCGCATTAGATACAGCTTAACTTAACTGTTTATGGTTACACTGACAAAGAAGCTTTTTTAAAAAAATATTTTCCGCTCTTTGAGGGAAGATTATACTAACTGAAATTTGAAAATACTGAATAAAAGGCTCAAAGCTTTGTGAAAGTAATAACTGTCCACTTTGTACCACAAGAGGTCACTAGTGATTCAAATATGATGCACTGTCAGACACAAACATCATATCTGACAGAGGTACATTTATATTTACGTGTTAGTTATTTAACTAGTGATCAGGATTTATGGGAGCAGTGGTTCTTAGTCTGCAAACAAAGAAAGAGGTTTTTATTCTCTATGCTCAGGGAGCTCATGAGATTTGTTAATTTCTTGACTTGTACATTTACTACATCTGACCAACTACATTTGTTCAGTCTGATATTGTCTATGCTTTTTATGTAATAATGTAAATGGTTGATTGTATTTTTTAAAGTTTTTTACTGCTATATCTGGTCATCCAAAAATGGGAAGGTGTGTATTCAGGCCTACTTACACACTCCACAGTGATATACAAGAATATCACTGGGAGTAAGCGAGTGTTTCCTTTTTTAAATTCATTTTGGCAACACTGTTGTATCAGAGAGCATGTTGAAGACAGACATGGAAAATATGAGAGATAAGGGAAGCACGGGGACTCATTATAAAGGTCAGACGTGAAATGAACACATTCAGGTATCATCATCAGGTATGTCATCCACATCACTTGCATTAAAACTGAAAATAGCATAAAAGAATGCATTAAATCTTTAATGCATTTTAAATGTGTCCAAAGACACCTAATATAAGCCTTGAATGCTCTTTTTTTGGAGGAAAAAAACCCTGAAATGCATTATTTAATATCACTAAATAATCTATTAAATCCTAGAACATGTTTTTATTATGTATTATTTAAAGTATTATTAAAAGTTTTGTACTGTCTGCGAATTGGTGGACTTCAACTGTGTCTTCGAAAGACCTTAAATTATACTGGAAACACACACAAGCTAAAAAATCTTGTTTACATCAGTGGCATTTGTTTTCTCAATCCCTGAGGAATTCATAAATGATCCGCAACAACATATAAGCCTGCACTGATTTAGTACCACATGAATCTTTTACTCGCCCTGTGCGGCTTATGTTTCTTTTCCGAGCCCTTCTACACCACCACAAGGTAGTTTTGACCTTTTCCCTCTTACTGTTGCTTGCACGGTTGGCGTAGAAAAGGAAGCACATTCAACTAACCACTTCTGTACCGGAACATTAGATAAATATCTGAAATGTGAAGTCTATTGTGTTGCTACAGCTATATCCTATGTATTATCTGTCATTGTGCCAGTGTGTGTGATTACATGTTTCCTCTCTGTGTTACTTTCGGTTAAAAAGCACAAATGAACAAGTGCTCATATTCTGCAAAGCTAAGGCTGTTTAACCCGTCGCGACGGCTGCTGAGGCTGCGGTTGGTGGCCTGCGAGTGCTCCAGCTGTGTTAAGAGTTAAAATAGCCTCTCAGCTGCATGCTGGCACAAGATGGTGGAGCGATTCCATTCGATCAGTGCTCATATAAACCACACACACACACACCTTCCACATACTTGAAATTCAGTGGCTCTTCTATTTTTTCTTGTTCTGTCCACACTGTAAAAGGTGTCTTTTCTCGTCATCATCTCACTATTAAAATCTTGTAACCGGCTCAGGTGAATGTCTTGTTTTTACAGTGATCTGGTCCCTCCGGTGCAGACGTGTTCAGTCCATCCATGTGGTCCATGTGCCGGGGCAGCTGTCCCTAAAAACTCCCCGGACGGATATGGAAGGGTTTTCATTTAAGGGTTTGGTTCAGTTTCAGACCTGGGCGGGACAGCAAACTGAAATAGTAAAGGAGCAGGTGCATTTTAACATGCGATGATGTGTCATTAAATGCAGTAATAAAATATATATATCATTGCCTGGCAAAAAGGAAATCTCGGCCTATGGAGAGAACACACACACACACACACACACACACACACACACACACATATTTATATAGCTGGATCATTGCTGTTGTGAAAACCTTAATTACTTGTAAAGTCATTCCCTATTAGCAAATCTAATCTCTGCTTAACCCTAATTCTTACTTTAAATCTAAACTCAAGTCCTAATCTTAAACCAGCTCTGTTATGAAAGTGGAGTCAGGAAACTTTGGACTCACTTTGCAGAATTTTACTCAACTTTCTTTCTGTTGTGAGGACATATTTATCTGCTAGATGTGTTTCTAATTACTGTATTGATTGTATTATTATATCACCAACAGTTGTCTTCTGTTTAAGTGCAGCGTCGCTTCCCTGCGCGCCAAACAATGCCCATCCTGACCACAGCGGGGGGACAGACTGCATCTGTGGCTTTCCCTGCTCCACTGATACCTTCAAGTACGCCTCGTAAACTGAAACTTCGTACAGTAGAAGACCCAGATGGGGATAAGGGTGGAGAGTGGGGCTAAATCCTGTATTTCATTTTATAAAAAAGTAATACTCTCTCTCTCATTTCTGTTCTGCATCAAAGTGTTCTCACAGACTGTATAGTAGTAGTTCAACTTTTCACTGAAGACAATTCTACTATATGAAAATGTTGTATTAAAGGGTAGGTTCACAATTTTTCATGTCTGTCCTAAAACAACAGTCAGGTGCCCAGATGAACACTGAAAAAGGTTTTGCTCGCTGTAATCATTCCTTCTGTTAATACTGACCATTAAAAGATCCCCTTCAAATATGCTTACAATGTAAGTGATGGGGGCCGAAATTCACAGCTCTCATTTTGTGCAAAAAATGTATTTAAAAGTCTGTCTGAAGATAATATGAGGCTTCAGCAGTCTGAGTTACTCAGATCAAGTGTATGTCTTCCAAAGTTAGTTAGTAAAAAGACTGTAACATCGAAAGATATCTACTTGATTTGATTCATTTGGACGGCTGAAGCATCATATTAGCTTCAGATAAACTTTTGAATACACTTTTACACAGAAGGAAGACTGTGGATTTTTGTCCCCATTACATTGTAAGTGCAATAGGAAGAGATCTGTTAACAAAGCTAGCTGTTAGCAAACTAGAAACATCTATTTCAGTCTTCATTTGGGCACTTGAATATTGTTTAAGGCCAGAATGCGGTATACAAACGTAATAGGTTGTCTTCAGTGTGCAGAAAATCAAAGGTAGGTAAATATATATAAACATAAGGTAGGTGAGGTAAATAGATGATATCTTTTCTGTCAGCGTAAGAAGTATATTTTGATTTAAAGCAATAGAAACAGGCAGATAAGATCAAACCTTTTTGTGTTGTTATTTCTATTTACAATGTGATCAGTTCACCTGCATGTCTTCTGAGAGGAAAACAAAGTGCCCGGAGTAAACTCGTGCAGACATGAGGGCTCCACACGCCACACAGATGGTAAACCAGCAGCTTCTTCTTTCTGTGAGGCTGCAGTGCTGATCACTGAGAGAAGGAGGGAGATGAGGGAGAGGAAGAGTAGATGGATGGGTGATGGGAAGTGGAACATCTGTGGGTGGTCTGGGGGGGTAAAGGAGTGGGGAGGGGGGGGTGTTTGGGGTGCAGGGGAGGAGGGATGGGGGTTTTCTCCTTTCTCTTCTTTCTTCTCTTTCCTCTCCTTCTTCAGCATCTTTTATGACTCCTTCTTTTCCTCCTTTTTCATTTTCGACTTCTCTTTATCTGTTTTTTTTGGGCGAGTTCCTGAGAAGCATGTACATACTGCACACAGACTTGTACACTATATTAGTAATGTTCTCTATTAAAAGCTAAATCTGAAAAAACAAGCTGTTTTAGTCCAACAAGTCATTTTTTAAAATCAAACTGATGAGCTGAGGTGTCGTACCTGAAGCTCCGTGTTGTGCTGTGTCAGGAGTTTGGCTCATGTTGGTGATGCTCACCTCCTTTGCTGCCAGCTCATATCTTAAAATCGATTTTCTTTCATCACTCATTCATATCAACTCAGTGTCTGTTGTGACAACAACAAATCCAGATTAACTGCAGTAACAACTTCAGTCAGTTTTAATGATCTCTGCAGCGTTTATATAAACTGAGAGGAGAGAACATAAAAAATAATATGGAAGTTAATGAGTGTTTATTTAATGCTGCATCAGCAGTTAGATGAAGACAGACTGCACACCACTAATGTGGCTTAATGGATTTGCAGTGGCAAAGGAGCTTTTTAATCAATGTAGGCATTCATTATATCTTCAGTAGCCATGTAATTAAACTCTTCACTTAACACATGCTGATCTTCTCTTTTCAGCGCAAAAGGGCAAATATTATTCTATAAATTCGTACAGGTTGAGACACTTACAAGACACATTAAGATGAGAGATAAAACAGTTGATAATTTACAGATTCATAATACATCACACCGTTTTTATTATTGAATTACTGTAAGCTACGTGCCCTAAATGCCACACGTCTATAAATAAAGCACCACTCCCTTATTTTGCATTTTTATATCCCATCCATTAATTACATCCCATCGTCAATAGGCTATAAAGTTTACTGTAAACTCGAGAAACATGGAAAAAAATGTGGAAGTCTCTGTATCATTTCACCCAAATCTGCTGGACAAAACTTCTGGGAACAAAATTGACTAGCAATAATAATAATAATAATAAAGTTTATTTATATAGCACTTATCAAAACCATAGTACAAACAGAGACTGAAAAAGCAAAAAACAAACAAACACATGCAGACAAATTTAAGAAAATGAAGTAAAATGAGAAAATAGGGTAAAATACATTTTCATATAGTATATATACAGTATATTCTACTTTTTGGTAAATTGGTCAACAAACACTGAAGGAACTGGACTCTCTCGTAAAATGATATGACTTTAAAAAGTTAATATCTTTTATTTTTTCATCGTTATAAAGACATAAACAATTCGCTCATATTTGAAATAATTTATAAGCCTTCGTCCCCTTTGTCATTGGATCATTGTGTTGATCCCGACATTCCCGACAGCACCTGAAGGCGACACATGACCGAGAGAGAGAGAGAGAGAGAGAGAGAGAGAGAGAGAGAGAGAGAGAGAGAGAGAGAGAGAGAGAGAGAGAGAGAGAGACTAAACAGGTGGTCAGAAAACACACAGAAAACAATGTCGTCCGGCGGGGAGAAGCGGAAAGACCTCTAGTCCTCGCCGCCTCCGTGAAGGAATACCGGGGCAGCCGCGGAGCCGAACAAACACAAACCCATGCTCCTTTTCTATCTCCACACGGATTTCTCCTCCTCCGCTCCAGATACTCCGAATCTGGACAAGATCCCGGATACTAAACCATGAAAGTCACGGTGTGTTTTGGCAGGACCCGGGTGGTGGTACCGTGCGGGGATGGAAATATTAAAGTCCACACACTCATCCAGCAGGCTGTCATGAGATATAAGAAGGCTATAGCCAAGGTAAGTGGCGGCGACTTTGTTTCCTTGCGGCTTTTGTTTTCCTGGCAACAATATTGCGACGTCCGGGGGGCTCTGCAGGCGCACTCAATATGGCGCAAACTTGAAACAAATGCAGAGAAGTGGGAATGAGCTGCGTACGTCTGCTCTTTTATCCTTTTTTTTTTTGCACAGTTTTGTTCATTTTATCAGCACTCAGCTGTCTGCATGTGCGTTATATTCGCCGTGTGTTGCTGCTTTCAAAGAAAGGCGCTCCGCCATTGTGGTTCTTCTGTTTGTAAACCCACAAAACTTCCTCTGGGATTCTAGCTGTGGCATTGAACAAAGTGGTACGTGGTTTTCCAGCAGCTTGGAAGCATAAAATGGAAGTTACTGACACAATTCTGCACGAACACACGCGTGTAGACTCAGTAAGACTTCAGTTCATGCCTCTGGAAGTTGCCAGCAGAGATTAGCCTACTAGCAGGTTAGCCAGCAGGCTGCAAAAGTAGGACTGCAGTCTGAGGCGTTTAGGCTCCTCTAAGTTGCAGAGCAATGTAATTAGTAACGGAAAAGTCCTGTTAGCTTAGACTATATTCTGTTTTTAACGTGTCTGTCAAGAAAAACATGAGAAGTTGCTTTTTTGTTGGGCTTTTAATGAGCTCATTATGGTGGCTGGGAGGGTTAGCTGGAGTTGGCAAGCAAAGACAAATGATGAGAGTTGAGGTTAATTAGTGATGCTGCAAACGCAAGAGCGAGAGGAGCGAGAACACAGGCTTCTTTTTCAGGAGTCATGTTTGGGTTATAGTCTTCGGGCTTGATTGCAGAGTTATCAGAGAAGAATCTGCCTTCAGTTGCACGGCTGTGTGTAGCAGGGAGCAGGGAGAAGGCACCAGGCCCTGCAGGAGAGGGAGGGAAACTCCAAGTACCAAGCTCCAGCTGACTGGTGGAGGCATGGACCTGACACATAAATCTAGGAGATGAAAGTGAACCTAAGAAAACTTGTAACATGGTGTCGGAGTAGCAAGCAGATAACCTTTGAACTAGCTTGGTGCTTTATGTGCAATGTTCTTTAGATTATATATATCATATATACATTTTCCTCAATCCTATAAATTTTGTTTATTCTATCAAAATTCAGTAAAACATTCTCATTTCTTTTAAAAGTTGTGGATTAAGAGCTTCAGGCACTGGCTCTTAAACAGATATGCAGTTATTATTTTTAAAATTTAGGGTTTATGGAAAAGTTTATAAAAGGTAAGGCTGGATCATATTCTTTAATATCTCTATCATCACATATATCTTCTTCACAATAAATGTCACCAGGTTTTTTTTTTTACACAGGAATGTGCTGGCATTACTTTTTATTCATTTGTCTGATTCATTACAGCAATTCTCTCTTCATTTATTTATTGATAGAAAACTAATAAAAAATAGTTTATTGTCAAGCCCTTTATTTTAGGTACAAATATGTCCAAACAGCTGCTCAGGTTTCATGAATAATTAATGCTTTTCCCTTCCATGTGCTAACTTTAAGGCAGTTGTTGTTGTTGTTGTAATGATAGTGACCTAGAAGTCACGCTGTATCGTCCTCTCCTTTTTGAATAATTCAGTGCGAGCAGGCAGAGGAGTGCAGGACTCTCTGAGTGCTTGATAGGCAGGTAGTAAGAGCAGATGATGGTGAGCCCTGCTGAACTGTACTCTCCTCACTTTGCTTGTAAGATTCTTCTTTGACTTCATGCAAATTAGGGGATTTTATTGTTTTTAGTCTTGAAAGAGAGAAAACGAGTTTATGGAGAATGTAGCAACTGGGAACATTCACATCACTGTCACTTTGTTTCTCTTGAAACAAATGTGTGTTTGTGTGATATAATACATGAGTTGAAATGCCCAATAAATATATATATAACTTGTTAAACAGACTGTGATGAGAATTGTATGATCATGCATGTGTGCAAGAGGTGTTGCTGATGTAAGCATAGAATTATGAGTCGTATGAAGAGTTGAAGTGACAACAGAAGGGCAACTTTACATTTGATTGTGAAGTTTCAAACATGCTGCAGAACAGGAGAAACATTCAAGAAGATGAAAATGACAGATATTCATAGAAAGATGTATTTTCTCCCACCTTTTACACCTTTTTAAAGACACCAGCCTCCGTATTTGAGCTTTTTCTACTAATTTATGTGTGTCATGACTAAATGACGTTATGCCAAATATACACAGGGTTAGTGGTGGACAATATATAAATACATTATTTTATCACAGTGTATAATTTCATATCACAATATCCATAGATGTTGTGACATAGTACAGGTGAGTTAACTGTGGGTGATATTGTAAAACTCATATAGCATATTTGAAAGCAAAACCCTGACATCACTACATAAAAACATAAAGTGATGATAATTTGAATATGATGACCTTCATTTTAATGAACAAAAACACTCAAATAAGCTCAGAAAAAATGTATCACTCAACTGTAATAAAGCCTTAAAAACCTGGACAAAAAAAAGCTATATCTTTGTGTTACAATAACAAAATCCCGGACAATATCTAGTCTTAATATCAATATTACATTTATTGTTTGCTTGGCTCCACACAGAGGTTTTAGGAATTGGGAGGCACCAGCTGAGGTCATTATTGCATCTGGCTCACAGCTCGGATGACTGTAATATATTACTTGTTTTCAGAGTCAAATGTTTTGAGGTTTGTGTCACAGTTTCAGAGAGGACAGTTCACTAGAAACCTCGACTTTGATGTTGGTAAGCGTGGAGTGAATTGCGCCTTCGGGCCGGAAATGAGGCCACACATCCGATTCAACTCGTGGTATTTTTTTTTTTTGTTTTCATCAAGCTTTGATCGAAGTAAAAAAAAAAAAAAACCCGGAGCTTCTCATGAACTCATCACCCACAACAAAACATACTGCCCTCGAAATACAACTCAACACCCTCATGATTTAAACATCACAGATCTTCATTTATTTCTCCTGTCACACTAAACCTTTACATGTGTCCTCTGACCGAGGTTGGGCAAAGCCAGGCGTTTTTAATGCCTAGTGCAGTGTCTCAGGAAGTCTTCTGGTCACAGATGTTGTGTTGAAGATCACAGCTTTTTCGGTTAGCGCGCCTTAATAAGAGACCCAAATTTAGGTTGGGTGTTTTCTCCTGCTTTAGTGTTTGTATGGACCTTCTTGTAACTTCCCCTGTCATTAGAGAGGAATGCTTCCTGTAGGCTCGCTGGCAGAAAGAAGAAGAAAAAAAAAAACAGTCCACTTCTGAGGGCCTTAAGCCAGCTCATAACTGTGGAATTAGAAAGATGAGGACGCTAGGATAAGCGTTCAGACACTTCTCGTACAACACTCTCGAACAGGATGCGACTGGACACGAGGGAGGGAGAAGTCCAAATCTCTGAACGTCTCGAGGAGTAGAACGGTGTCAGATTATCCTCCACTGCTATTTTTCCTTCCACAGATTATTGGGTAGATTCTCTGTAATGTTCACCCATTTGACTAAGTGCGGCGAGCATTTAAAATAACACCCTTGACTGGAAAACTGTCTGGTGGTTTCATGATGCAAAAGTCACCTAAGCATGGGTAGAAATCATGAGTCTCTCTTTTTTTTTTTTTTGGGACAATTCCTAATGTTCAGAAGCCTCCAGGGGAATATCAGGTGTCTGGATTGTCGCGTCCACACACCAGCAAACTGCAGATTTCCATTCAGTTTCACACTGCTGGAGTTTCCTCCGGAGAAGTCTGTGCTATTGTGTACATAGTTGAGCGTTGAGGCAGACAGTTTACATGACTTTGACCCGTTACAGACAATAGGAGCAGGTGTCTGCTGTTGGTCTGGCTAGCGGTTGAAAACAGTGCTGTGTTGAGCTTATTTTCTGTCAAATGTAGGTGCTGATAAACCCGTCAGAGCTGCAACTTGTGATTGTTTTCGTAACTGACTTCATCTATCAATTAGTTTTCCATTAATTGGTTAGTTATTTGATGCATAAAATTGTGAAAAACGGGCATCACAAGCTCCCAGAGTCGAAGATTGCTTTACAACTTGGAGTGAAACAAAGAAAAGAAAGAAAATCCTCGAATTTGTGAAGTTAGAACCAGCTAATATTTGGCATTTGATGAATTATGTAACATAATTAATACAGAAATCTTTCATTGACTAATAATATTAGCTGTAAAATCTATGCTAAGATAATGAGATGCACTTCAAAGCAAGTTTTCTACTGGTTTATGGAAATATTCTTACAGTGGAAACCAGCTGAAAATGATGCAATTCTGTTAAGTTTTGAGCAGAAAACGGTTTTCAAATTCAACAAGGAACACATCATGGATATTAGATCTTGTGTCAAACTTGAGATGTCCCAGGCTTGGATCAACTTTAAAAAAAAAAATCAACTTCGAGTCCTGTATTTAACCTTATCCTGATGTCATTTCTATGTGCTGCTCAAGATATCATACAATTCATTACACAAATGACTGTTTTTAATTAGCGTGCGGCAGGCTTAGATGGCGGCCATGGCCTGGAGATATGCAGTCCTTAACACGCTGTGAGAGTTAACCGCTGCTGTTACGGTCACACTCCGAAATGTGCCACATCTTCAAAGGAAGAGCTCCAACTTTTTTTTTTGAAGATGGCCCCATTTCGTTCAAAAGAGCGACATAATTGCATGCTTGAAAGGGACATTAAACCCTACATGATAATAAGGAGAGATCATAGTGTCATGTGTCCAAGAGTGAACAAAGTGTCAGGAAGGGGGGGAAGTAGAAGTTACAGAGTGGAGCTATGCTTTACTAAGGCTGTGTTCACACTAGAGGGTGACAGGGGAGTGGGTTTTCACTCCTGTCCCATCCCACTCCCACAAATAATACAATCACAGAAGAATGATTCCCCCCCCTCCCGACCCGTTCCTGGGTTTTGGTGGCTGCACCAAAACCACACACACACATCATGCACTGGTCAGGTGGCTGCAACCAACCAGCAACCAGAGCAGACAGGAGAGAATAAAAAAAGACAACAGAACGACTAACATTAAGTTCAAAATAAAGAAAATAGCCTTTGTTATGACTTACATCCTGCCGGCTACCAGAGTCCCCTTGACTTTTTCGTCCCGTCCCGTCCCAGTCATGCTATGAATATTCCCGTGGGATCCGTCAGGAATCCCGTCACCCACAGGATTCCCGCAAAAATGTCAGCCTCTAGTTCACACTGGGTTTGTTTGTCTGAATCTAAACGCAGTTCTGTCCGCCGAACCTCAAACCTTTATTGCTTTCACAATCGTTTGTTGTTCCAATCTGTGTATTGTGTAAAGTGCAGCAGTTTTACCACAGTCATCAGGTAACCGTTATATCGACGCCAGTTTTGACACACGCACGGTGAACGGGGAACAATGTCAGATTGCCTTGAGCGGTACTCTACTTCAGCACAATAATATGTGCGTGTCATAAAGAAGTAAATAAAAAAAAAAACTGCACCTTGAGCTCGCATGTTAATCTCTGCTCGTACTGTACATCAGTGAGGCGTTTTATCTTTCCTGTTTTCGTGCTAACAAAAGCATTAATGATGTTATCATAAGGGGATTTCTAAAGCATTCACCTTGTTTCACACAGTTATTGTACCATGTCATCCAAACGGTACCTATATTATTCCATGCATGGGGTGTCATCATACCAAGCATGTTTGGAACGCTTTACTGCAACTGGAGTTTATTTTTAGCTCTAGCCAGTTCAGAGCAATATCATCCAGGATTTGGGAGGAACAAACAATCTTAATGAAGGTGTTTTGTTAGGGGCGATCATGTGATCTGAGCCAACTACAGAGGAAACAATCCCAAAACATGATTTGGTATCGGTATAGAGAGATCTGATATCCAGTTTTCCATCTGGCACTACAAAAAATAATCAGGGTCAAAGGTCAGCTGTGGACTGTTATTTTTTAATTCCATAGTGGTTTGCCCCCTCAAACACCCCCCCCCAAAAAAAACCCCTCAAGTGTGATTGCGCCGTCACTGTAGGTGCAGTAGATCTACCTCATGTTGGGTCGTAAGCCCAAATAATTTTACAGTTCATCTGTTTGATCCTCATGTCACCAGGCTGTACCAGCCAGGGGTTCGTGCTTCCAAAACGGGCACAGTGCAGGATTAAAAGCTTCACTGATGATCCCCGGGGCCGCTGACTTTGCCCTTGACCAAACTACTGTGAAAAATGTCCTAAAACACAACCTGGCACAGCTTTTCATTTCCTAAAGAAGTCAGTTAAAGACTCACTTAAACAGACTGATTTAAAAAGAAGTAGTCATGTGAGACTTCCTTTGTGAAAATATCTGGGCACAATGGCTTCATATATCCTTATTTAAAAACAGGTACATAGAAATTCTCCCTACTTTCAAACCTTTTGCATTTAACATTGGTCTAGAAAATTAAAAATTCAAGCAGTTCTATTAAATTAGCAACATTATATAAAAAGGTTTCAGCAACTGTTTTTAACCAGAGGAAAGATTGCAGTTGAGAAGTTGCAAAGTATATCATCTTCTTTCCGTAGGACGTGAGCACTTCTACACTTAGATAGATTTCTTTTTTTCCAGTAGATGACGTTCGCAATACCTCCTTTCCCACAGTGCTTCTTTGCTGTGCTGTGCATTTTTGATGGCTGATCTCCTTTTTTTTTTTTTTGGTTTCCTTTTTTGTTGTTGTTATAACTCGATAACGCTGTTTCACTGTGAGGAATTTACATAAGTGAGCTGTCATCTTTACGAGTGTTTGACATCATGATGTTGATGTGATAATTTAAAAAAAAACTCCACTTTTTTCATTTGCCAGCGGGTTTTCCCAGGAGGTGAGTGAACATGGCGTGGAGTTATTAGCAAGGCAGCTGTTTGGACCTGTTAATGCAGAGAGAGAGAGAGAGATATAGAGAGAGGTAGATGTGAAGTAGGAGGCTGTAAAACGCTGACTGCAGAGTTCTCAGATTGTGGGAAGATCAGTGTTCCTCATCTGAACTTCATTTACATTTTAGAAGTTGAGCTCATGCTGTTATCCAGAAGTGTTTACAGTAACAGCAGAATCAGATGAAATTCTGTAACTGTCAGCAATTATCATTATTGATTAATCTGTTGATTATTTTCTCAATTAATCCTTTGGTCTATAAAATGTCAGAAAATTGTGAAAAATATAAATCACTGTTTCCCAAAGCCCAAGGTGACATCCTCAAATGTCTTCTTTTGTAGTGACCAACAGTCCACAACCCAAAGATATTCAGTTTACAATCATAGAAGACCAAAGAAATCAGTAAACGTTCACATTTGAGAAACTTGATTCAGAAAATTTGGATCCTTTTTCTTAAAAAAATTTACTCAAAATGATTCATCGATTATCAAAATAGTCGGTGCTTAATGTTCTGTTAATCGTTTGTTGCAGCTCTAACGCCTTGGACACACTGGACGCATGAACCTCAGCAGTGCGTATGCGTCGCTGAACTGCTGCCGTCTCTCACGCTTGCAGTGTCCACACTGGAAGTGTCTCTGCTGTGGTGGTTCTGCAACTGGCAGCCCTATCTTTCTATCTTGTTCCCTGTCTATTTCTGCTGAGAACCGCATGCGTCACGCAGAGAAAATAGGCGAGACCTCGAATCTCTAGATGAGGCGACGCAGCAGCCTCACGCATGTGTCACACGGGCTGTGTGGCTGCTCTAACCTGTTAACATGGGCGCTGAAATGAAAAGCAAGAGGTTCCGCGACGCACACGCGCTGCTCACGCATCCAGTGTGTCCCAGACGTAAATTGATCGACAGAAAATTAATTGGCAACTATTTTGATAATGAATGATTGATAAATAATGTTTCATGATTTTTTTCAAGAAAAAAGGTCAAACATTTTCTGGTTCCAGCTTCTCAAATGTGATGATTTGCAGTTTTTCTTTGTCGTATATTACAGTGAGTTGGTTATGTGAAGGTTTAGGTTTAGTCAGAGGAACAAGAAACAAACAAATTCAAGACACCACCATGACCTCTCCATTAATATATTAATAGAGAAAATAATCATCATATTATTTGAAAATGAAAAGAACCCAGCGTTACAAAGTGCAAGGGTCAAAGCATCAATACATTGACAGAAGATTAAACAATATTTCTGAAACATAATATTATTAGAAAATTGTAAGTTATATGTTTAAATGCTTTTTTAGGTTAATGGTCAGCATTCAGACACTTAATAGACCTGCTGTTGACTTGAAAATGAAGACTTGACTTTGACTTGCCTTCTCTGGCTTGAGCTTTGACGCTGGGACTTGAACTGTTCTCAGCTGATGTAACACTTGCTTGAACTTTCCCCAGAAGGCTTAAAACTGCCCCAACTATTGGACTGAACTTCTAAAGCACTTATTTACTTTAACAGACAAAGTGCTTTATGATTTGCCCCTCTTGCATGCATGCAAGGCGGTGGCTTGCTGGAGATTGAACCAACAACCATTTGTTTAATGGATGCTTTGCTCCACCTTCTGAGCCATAGCTGCCCCAAATAATAGCTGAATACGACTAGGGCTGCAATTAATCTGCATTTTCAATTAATTTTTTAGTCTATGAGATATTAAAAAACAGTAAAAAATTGCACTCACTGTTTCTGAGAGGCCACAGTGATATCTTAAGTTTGCTGGCTTTGTCTGACTAGCAGTTCAAAACCTTAAGATATTCAATTCACTGTGTTATATAACAAAGAAAAACAGCAAATAGTCACATATGAGAAGCTGGAACCAGAAAATTGAAATAGTTGCTGATGAATTGCCTGTTGATCGACTAATTGACTTATCAATTCATCATTGCAGCTCTATATATGACACTACATGTGCTGATACCGCTATGCTGCATAGGAAGACAGGGGCTAATCCCAAACTATCAGCACAGATGCTTTTGTAAATGATTCCTTTGTTGAAAAAGAGCACAAGAGACCAAACTGTAAACTGGTTTTCTTTGACGTGACACGTTGCAAACTGAACTTTTGACTGTGATCGGAGGAAGGGGGGAAGGGGGGAGGGCAGCTAAAACGATTGTTAATGAGAACCCAGATCATAAGACTTAATGACACACAGTGCTTAAGTGGTTTACAGAGTGCTATGAAAACAGATTACTTAAACCCTGGCGTGGATCCAGTCTGCCGAGCATTGGCACCCCAACCATGTGAGCCAAAGCCGGCTACATATGGCGCTGCATCCCCCAGCAGACGCTACAGACGCACAAAAGTCGGCCAGCGATTGACAGACAGCAGCCTATTTCTGGCCGGACGGACGCTTGAAAAATTATCACCAGCACTTGAAGTTCTTTTGATGAATGCCTGCATCACAGGGTGGTGTTTTGAGGTCAAGTCACTTCCCCACCCCCCTTCTCCTTTGGTTTAGCTGTAGACTTTTTCTTCCATAAACAGAGGAAGCTCCTGAATGTAAACCAGCGCAGGGAAAAAAGGAATCAGGAAGCTTATAAAAAGGTCTCTGCACTGTTTCTGATGTTTTTTTGTATCTATCTTTTGTAGAGCAATACTCCCAGCTGGATAGTGTGGTTTATTTATGAAAGAGATCCTCAGGCTGTCTTCAGACGGGTGTTTGTGGAAAACCAGGGTGTGTGATGCTTAGAAAGCTTGTGTGTTTTCAGGAGAATACGGTCATTGTAGAAACCGACCACAAGTCAAGGAATCAGAAATATTTAATGAGTTGGATGTTAAATGCGTCTCTTGCTGCAGTATTTCCCTAATAAAGATACACTGTGTTCACTATTTAAAACATCTAACACATCTGGCATGAAATTAGAACTCACTGGTCTATGTTATTGAAGTTATTAGCGTTTTGAGTGATTGCTGACGGAACAGTGTCATTACTTGTGTTGAGAACACTGCATAGTATTCATCTGTTTTTTTTTTTTTTTTTTTGAAACAGTCTCAGGTTGAATTTACTCAGGAGTTTTGCGGTTTGAGCCATGGCAACATTTAAATAGTCTTAACTGATAGTTATAGTAAGCCAGCCAAGCATAACCGGGTAGTCATCAACTTTCTCCCATAATAAACACAGAGGTTACAAAGCCCAGACATTGTCTCTAAGAGCCAACTCCAAGGAACAATGTTCTCTTTGGACAGTTAGTCTTTCTGGTCATTTTATATCAGCAGACCCAAGTATGTAAAAGCATTCACCTTTCAGTTGCCTTTTTCTAGTGTATGAACTGGTCTGTTGAAGGGGAAAAGCCACTGTCTGACACACACTCTGAATCACATCAGCTTTGTTTCACACCTCTATAAATGGGTGCCAGCCTGGCTTAGCAATCACAGAGTGTCTGTAAGTACTCTACTTCAGACTTAAAGGGGACATAACATGCTTTCTGTGATTTTTCTGTTGGTTTATACTCTTTTGATGTTGGATATCTATGCTATAAATAGTTAAAGTTACAAAACTTGAGGTGAACATATGTAAAAATGCTCCCTGCAAGTCAAAACTCAGGGCTTTAGCCTGCCCAGATGTGGTGTTACCTCTACTTCCTCATCGAACTGGCATCAGATCGTTCACACATGCCCACCGTTCCATAGTCCTTGTTGCTAAGGTTGTTCTACGGGTTGTTCGTGTTATCCGCTTGCATATTTCGGATTTTAGCTTAAACATGTACGGATGTATTTGAGAAGTTTATATTTTGAGTAATAACGAGGAAAAAGAAGTGAAATCTGGCTACTATTGTTTGCTTACATAGCTTATGGAGATGGTGGAAGTCTGCAGAGGGTCAGCTTCCAGAAGCTAACCAATCAAAACAGAGCTGGCTTGTCGGGATGGGGACCTTAAAGAGGCAGGAAAACAGCCTGTTTCAGTCAGAAGCTGAACTGAGGGGCTGCATAAAGGTAAATGTAGCAATACCATAATGTAAAAATTAATGGAGTGAAAAGGAAAACCTTTTTCCTCTGACATTTAGGGGAATAGAAGTATAAAGAATCTTTCCATGGACAAATGAGACTTGAAGTACAGTTCCATTTTTTTACAATAAGGCTTTTTGCATTCTTAGTTTTATCCATCCTTCATATCAGTAATAGTAACTAAAAAGAAGTCTTTCGGGCCAAGAAACATACAGGCAAAGAATCATACAGGCTTTAAACCAACCTCTAACCCAGCCAAGTGAACACTGAAGTTATTAATCAAAATGTCAGTTGTAAACCTCCATCACCGACTTCCAAGTTAAACTTTGACCTGCCGTACTTACTGTTACTGTGCATGTATAACGTTCAGTTTTCCTGTGCAGTGAAGGATTATTACAGGACACTTCAGGTTTGCTCACTTTCAGTGTCACCTTCAGACAAAGTGATTTATATCATTTAGCTGTTGTCTTGTTTACAACCCGTCTGATCATTTAGCTCATAGATCTTTGTTGAAGCCATGCTGCCATGCTCGTCCCAGATCTCAGCAATTCCTTTGGTGAGTGCAGTGTTATCATAACTGATAGAAAAGATGGCCAAACTACAAAAATAATGCCAAAGTTTGGTAATGAACCAGAAAAGGGCTGCAACTAATTAATTAATGAATCTCCCAATTATTTTTTTATTAATTGTCTTATCTAGGAAATGTTAAAAAATAGTGAAAAAAGCCATTCACAGTTTTTCCAAGCCTGCGGTGATGTCTGATGTCTTCAAATTCTCACATTTAGGAAGCTGGAACCAGAAAATATTTGGCATTTTTGATTTATCGATTATCAAAATAGTTGCCTATTAATTTAGTCGAATGACTAATCATTCCAGCACTAAACCAGAATTATTATTCTTTAAGTGTAGTGCTTGAGTACTTGTATCTAGTTATGAAAGGGTCACAGGTTTTGGTTCCCATAGTATCCAACATGTGGCCATAAAATGACCAAGCACCCTGCTGAGGAAGTCCCTGATCCAGACACTCCCTTCTCCCTGTCCCCCTCCCCCCATCTGTTCATTATGTGTGAGACGCTAAATATCAGCTAAACGTAAAATGAATGTGCATTTGTTTTCAGCAGGCAGACTGGCCTCGTTCACAGGCCTGAGTGTCCCTTATCCACCCAGCGGACAGACACTGACTGAAATGTCAAGGACTCGCTGTGTGTGTGGAGCGCTGAGCACAGGGAGAGGATTGTCTCTGAGGAATGTGAGGACACTGAACAAACAGCAGCATAGCTCTGATATACTGTATCCCTCAGTGCAGGCTGATACAGCCAGGAGATTTGATCAAGTCGCGGGACATCATATTATTACCGATCTGTTATTCGCTTCCTTTTTCTGCGATGTTGGCCTAGATCCTTTTATTTTGGCTCTTGTTTTTTAACCTCATTGTTTAGATGCCGGTTTATTATTTTCTTCTTCCTGCTTCTGAAATTCCTGCGAGATGCTTCTTGCCAGAGTCTTAAAATTTCATTTTATCCCCCTCCCTTCATAACAGACCCTGTTGTTCTCACCCAGCTGTTAATTGCCAGCAGCTAAGCGAGAAACCTGGAGGTTTAGTGATGCAAAAGAAACAAAAGTGCAAAGCTTAGACCGCAAGCATGTTCCCCATGGCAACCCAAATGCATTTCAAAGGGATGGAGGTCCTGCATCGGCATAGTCCAGATTTTTGAAACATGGTGATACTCAGTGTGAGGTTGGACATGGAAAACCACATGCTGCTCTGAGGAATGAAGGGCCTGCATTAGCATAACCCAAATGATTTATGAGTGTAGATTAATGATGTCCCTTGAAATTGAATTCAGTACTTAGGCTGATGAGGCTTTGTCTGCTAAATATAGGACAGGCCAAACGAGAGCTCTGCCTTTGGTGCATGGTGGCAGACAGACTGGATCCTCTCCAGTTTGCCTACAAGCCAAAATACAGGGTAGAGGATGCAAGACTCACTGAGGCTAGACACCTGGACTCAACACACCCCCACACTAGGATTTTATTTATGGGCTTCTCTTCGGCATTTAATACTGTACACACAAACACCCCAATGCACCGCCTAGTGGAGCTTCAGGTCAACCTGACACTACTTTTAAGGATTAAGAGTTTTTTACAGGACAGGCTTCAACAGGTGCTTGTAATTGGTTTTTAAATCCAGTAAGTTGATTTTAAACACAGGGCTACCCCCTAAGGTTGCATTTTATCCCCCAATCTCTTCTCTGTTTACACCAACAACATCTCCTGCAGCAGTGAAGGAATGATACTTTGGAAAGATGTGGATGACATCGCCTTAGTGGTCCATCTGACTGGCACCAATGCCCTGTCTGAATACCATCAGGCAGTAAACAACTTGGTCCAGGCATTTCGGGAAACTCCCTCGAGCTCATCATCACCAAGACCAAGGAGCTGTGCTGTGGGAGCAGACAGAAACCAGACTCACAACAACTACCTTTTTTCCAACCCTTCAGTATGGAAGGCCAACTGGTGGAACAAGTACAATCATTTAAATACCTTGGGACGGAGATAGACGCCTCCCTGTCTGTTTCCCAACAGCACCTCCACCTGCTGAGGAAGCTCAGGACTTTTAATGTCAGCAGGGACTAATTTAATCCCTGGTTTACAGGACACTAATTGAATCTATTGGTTCTATTGGTGGTTCTATTGGATCTGAACTGTACACCCGGTCAGTGATCAGGAAAGCCACTCTGATCGAGCAGGACCACTCTCAACCCCTCCATCAATCCTTCCAGTTACTGCCATCAGTTTGATGCTACAAAGACCCACTGGCCTGGAAAAACATCTCCAAAAAATCTTTTATTCCCTCTGTGATCATCACCCTGAAACCATCTTGAAATAGACACTGAACTGTTTAACACCTATTCTACGTGTGTGTTTTCAAATGTGTTTTAAATGTGCATTGGTTGTTCGTTGTTGAGCTTTGTCAAAGGAGAATTTCTGTTGCTTTGTGACAAAGTTATCTTATCTTTGACAGGTAGATGATTATTGGCCTTGGGGCAAAGCAGAGGCATGAGGGCCTTGAACTTCATCCTTTGTCTGCGTGGCCCTCCCTGCTGTCTGCTGGGCTGTCCTTGTCGCTCCCATTGCAGTTCACATTCATGGCAGGGATTTCAGCTGATGTGGCTCCCCTGATCAGCCTTGTCTCCAAAGACTATCTGATCCAATTGTTCGCTTTAAGTCCTTTTCATCCAATTGCTCGCTTTAAGTCTTCTTTTCAACTAAATACGTAGATCAAGGAAGTAAAACTGAGGAGCTATCTCTAAATGTTCCTTCAGTGTAATGTTGAAATGACTGGTGGAAGAGTCAAATAGTCATCTGATAGACAAATTAATTGACAACAGTTTTAAATAAATAAATAAAATCATTTGTTATTTATAAGGCAAGAAGAAGTCAAACACTTGTCAGTGTCAGCTTCTCAGATGTGAAAATGTGATTAATCATAAAAGAATCCACAGATTAACTCATAATGAAAATGATTATTAGTTGGAGCCTTACGTCAGTGTGTTTCTACAGCATTTATTGTTCTGTCAAGAACAGGCAAATTACACTGACAGATCAAAAAGAAACCGCTTTGTTTGCACTGTAATTCTTTTACAACAGCACATTAAATAAGGAGGAGGCTGAAGTCACTGTGTTGTTCTTTGTAACTGACTGTTTTGTAACTCCTCCAGCTGACATTTTTGGGTGTGATTTGGCAACATTCAGCATCTCCAAAGCACATACCTCACATCCAGTGATTGATTTTATTCCACACTCCATCGGTTCGTTAAGTTTTAATACATGATTTTGGCGTAATAATATATCTTTTGCATGGAGTGCCTTTTTATATTACACTCTCTGAGCCAGTTTGTGACAGCTGTGAAATTGAATTTGAATCATTTGGATGTGGCTTAACCATGGTTATTATATGTTAACCGGCTTTTTTGCATATATGTTGGTTGTTGGATCAGTGGAATATGAGCAATATTCCACACAGTTAGTCTGATGAATAAAGATGGCAATACTGACAACGGTGAATCCAGTTGAACATGTTGATATCTGCCCATTTGGGTTGAATGCTGATTTCCCGGAGTTTATGATACATGAAAGCAGAGCCAGACCGATATATTGATTGGCCAATATTATTGGCCGATATTGGCCTATCCCAGGTATGTCAGTATATATTGGTATTGGTGTATATGTTGTCTTATCAGCCGATATATTGATATCAGAATTTTTTTAATCCTTAATATTGGCATTGGCCCCAAAAATCCATTAACAGTTGGGCTCTAGATGAAAGAAAGGCTTTGATTTCCTGCCACCTCCGCAATCCCAGACTTTCATTCTCTCCTGGGTGTGTTTTTGACATGGCTGGTCTGCACTTGTCAGAATGCAGCCTGCATTGTGATTAAATATTCACCCTCCACACACTGAGGCTGTGAAATAATCAGAAAATCACGGATTCAGATATTCACAATACCCGATGTCGTCTGGAGCCTGATTAGGCAGTACTTTTTTTAAGAAAATAAGATTCATGCATCTACTCAAAGAGTCATAGACAGACTAGTAATGTATAATATAGCTTATTTATTGTAATTATAAGGATAAAATGGTAGCATAGTACACATTCCTGATCACAGTGCTGGTTAAATTAAAATTATACACTATCACAGAGCTGAATTCCTCTAAAGAAATCCCAGCACAGCTTCACAGTTTCTGACAACTGGAGACACCATGTGAGACATGCATGCTGCTCAACAGGAAAAACTACTTTCTGACTGACCAGCTGATGATGTATTTCCCTCCTGTCCCGACTTAAGCTGTCAGGAAGCCCGCATTGTGTTTTCTCATTTCCTGTCATTGCCAGCTACTCGTGTAAACTTTGGCATATTGGTGTTAACCGTCATTTCTACGCCTTGCATAGTGCATCCGTGTGTTTATGCGTGAAGTGTAAGATTCAATGAAGACAGTCACAGTTTTTGTGCTGCAGCTTATAGCATCAGTGCAGCCAAATGAGCTAAATGAATATTTTCAGACAGTGTAATCTTGTAAGTGCTTGTAAAATTGGATGAAAAGCTACATACTTTGGTAAGAAAAAATATCAACATTATCTGATTCAGGCTGCTCAAATGTGAATACTTTCTGGTGTCTTCAGTCTTCTTTGATAGTAAACTAAATATCTTTTGGTTGTGAACAGTTTGTCAGGACAAAAAAAGGACATTTGAGGACACCGACATTTCAGCACTGAGTCCAGAGTGTTAAATGTGCAGATTGAAGCAGTAAAAGAAGGAGAGAAGGCTAGACCAGGTAGACTTTTGGCGGTGGAGTGGAGTGCAGCAGCTGAAAACGTTCAACAGTGTCAAACACCCACCCACATTTTGAGCCGCTTCCCACTTAGTCTGACCTGGATGATAAAACTGACGCCACCAGCTGAAATTGAGCTGCTCTGGCTTTACAGCTGCAAATATGGAGACTAGGCCACCGTCAAAGCACCTGTGAATAAGTTTTTTACAAAGATATCTGCGTTAGAATAATGCAAAATAGGTAGTCCGTGATATTACTGCTTGTTTTTTCTTATCTGCTCCAGCACTTTGATTTTAAGGAGGATGCCTCATCCCAGATGGGACTGATTGAGTGGTGTGTCACAGAGGAGGAGAGCTTTCCCTTTCCTCTATTTCATCATTAGTATGCAGGGAGTCACCAGTGAGGCAGTGCAGTAACTGGACCAGCTGGGCACCAGAAAAGTTGAAACTTTCCACCTTCAATTTAATACATTTGGAAAAAAAATCTCTGCACCTGATTCAGCTGCATAGCAGAACAGGGCTTGTGTTACTGCCAGCAAACAGAAGTTAAACTGCAAGAAAAGAAGCGAACACACATAAATCTCAGAGGGAATTGAAGTTAATGGTCGTTGATGTGGTTTACTGAAAGTATATCTCACTAAGAAACATCTGATCTAATTAACTTAAGTCTAAACATTCAGAAGTTGTGATAAAGATAAAGATGATAAAGTAAAATTGCAAAAAAAAAAAAAGATTAAGAGTCAAACCTGTCTGTACTCCAAAAAGCTGCGGTTGTAGTGCCAACCATAACAAATGTGATGAAAGAGCACCTGAGGAAATATGAAGGTTTAGTATTTAGTCGCCATTTAATTATAACTTTGTCTGCGGGTGAAGAAACAGAAATATATAAATGCAAAGACAAATATAAATGTTAAAAAAGGAGTGATAAGAAAACAGGAAACAAAACAAGTGGAAATGCATGCTCTATCAAATAAGCATACTGTAGGTGTTAATGTGGTATGGTAATGTAACCGGTTGTTACTGCAGAGCCTGTAGCCATTATAAGGTTTAGATATTCTCGGTAAATGTAATGTTTTCTCTGTATGAATCTGCTTTAATTTATTCCTGTAGCAAGAATACTTTGTTGCTTGCTTTATGGAGTGTTTCAATGTCCTGATGGACTTAATAAAAGGCCATTCAGACCTTAGATATAAAGGAGAAATAAAAGATACGGACATGTGTGCACTTAATGCCCTGCAGTTATCTTCTTTTCAGCTCTGTTGAATGTTTGAAGCTGTCTAGGTACGTGAGGCTAGTGTGTGCTCAAGTGCGCATTTGTCTTTATGATCAAAAAAGATGTAGAAGGTAGAATTGTAGCCACAGAAAAAATAGGAAAATGCTTTTCACGCACTTTGTTTTAATTTTGTGTATGAATGTGCTTTTATCCGTGCGCAGACATCCTCTTCATTTTTGTCCCGTATGAATGAGTCAAACCTCAAGAAATGAGCTTTTGTAATAAGCAGCGATGCTTTCTGAATGCGTCTTGAATGCGGCTCATCACGGCGGTGACAGTTGAGGCAGAAAAAAAAAATGCTGAATAAAAAGCTTACTGTGTGAATGAACTGTGTCAGGTTTGGCCTGGGACTCTACCGCCTCTTTTGACATGATCAGACAAGATTGTGTGTGTGTGTGTGTGTGTGTGTGTGTGTGTGTGTGTGTGTGTGTGTGTGTGTGTGTGTGTGTGTGTGTGTGTGTGTGTGTGTGTGTGTGTGTGTGTGTGTGTGTGTGTGTGTGTGTGTGTGTGTGTGTGTGTGTTCAGCTCTTAAGTTCGCCCTCTCGCTCACATGAATTAGGGCACCGAACCCAACACGCCTGGCATTTCAAAGAGGGAGGCCGTTCGTTAGAAACAAGCGCCCCATTTAGACTATCTTGATCCATTTATTGAAGTGTGCCCAGATTCTCTACCCATCTCTCCGCTCTTCTCCTGCACTCCTGTCACCTTTTTTTTTTAAACTTGGCGTATAAGCATCGGGGGGGTAGATGTAAGCTAAGACAGTAAGGGACTTTCCTCTTCCCATTCTTCCATTTCTCTCTTTTTAAAAGAAAGAACAGATGGTTATTCATAAAACATCCAAAAAAAATATCCGAAATGAAATAAGCGAATTATGTAATAAAGTAGAGGAAGTGATGGCCGGTGAGCACATGATGATAGATTTGGATTTTCTACTCTAGTCATTTTTGGATTTACCAGCCACAGAGGCTTGTAGGGGGGGAAATGTGAAGGAGGTTGAAGAGAAAGGGATGTCTTGCACCATTTGACGTTCTCTATTATACAAGAGCGTGTTGCTTAAAGTCAAGCTGCCTCAGCTTCTGATATATTTCCCGACCTATGACCTATGTTTGCCAAATCCAGTCTGCGGTTGCATGACTACGTTTCTGCATCATTTGTTTCCAAAGATACTGATAAATGACCGTGAGAGTCTTCGTTTCCCTCGTCTCCTCACATTATCTACATGTTGCCTTCATGATTGAAGCGGATCCGGTCGCGGAAATCACTATATGATGAAACCCTTCAGCTCGTTTCACATGATTTACATTTAAAGAGACTATAGCTTCAAAGACACATGCCCTACTTACTTTCCCAATTACGTGCCCGCCTGCTGTGTCACAACTGCCCTTGAGGCGTTCTTCATAGTTGATGCCCGGCCATTTCTGGACCTCAAACAAATGGCTAAATTCCTTACTGACCCATTCATTTAGCTCACAGATGACTGCTGAATACTTCTCATCACAGTCACGGCCACTGAACTGGAGCACGTAAGTCCGTACTGTTTAACCACCCGTCAATCAAAGGTGCTTTTAAATGTTATGAGTTTGCATTATTGGTTTTGTAGAGCTGTTATGAGTCGCTGGATGAATGTGAGGGGCTCCTGAGGTTATTATAGGGGGGAAGAAAGAAGAAATAATAATATTCTGCTGCAGAAAACTACATATTTTCTTGTGCTTTTCTCAGATCTTGCTTTTTAAAACTCGTCAGGCCTTTTTAAAACTTAGTCTAACCGTGCAACCTGTGTCAAGAGGTTACATCGCTTTGCATTAAGGGACAGAGCAAATAAGATAGTCGGTTACCTGTTTATCTAATGATCATCAGCAGCGAACGGAGTCTGCTTTTCGAATCATCTCGAGCGGTCAGCTCCTTTCGTCAAGAAGCAGTTTCCTCGCTCTCAGCCAGTTTTAAGCTCAGTCAAAGCTCGGTGTCCAGCGAGGCTTTTGTGGAGGCTTGGCGAGAAGACAGAGATGCTTTAAATACCTCTATCTTCACCATCCAGACTGGATGGATGGAAAAAAGCCTGGCTCCTGCCAAAGATTGCGGTGGCTTGTGCCCCGAGTTCCAGCTGGTTCTCTATAAACAGCACATTAAATATTGTCTGTTTGGCTGCTCGTTCTCTGTTCTGATGTACTTCTATTTTTTGCTTTTTTTATTTTTTTTTTTAAAGAGAGGATTAGTAAACCATTAGAGACATACGAACACAAGCTCAGGCCAATTTTGATATAACTGCTTTCAAAATGCTTCTGCTGCCGTTTCAAGAATATTATTATTATTGTACACATGAACAGAGGGCTACATTCTCAAACTAGGCACATTTGAAGTATTAATTCATCTTAAAGGGAAGGTTGTTTCGCATAGAAAGTTGAAAAAACTTGTCACATCGTACAGGAATGTGCTTAAGGCCATAGAGAGCATTCAGTGTTTCACCTCATGTATGCTGTTCATTCTTTCAGCTACAAGAAGAATGCATTACAACTTGTCTCTTTTGTTATAAAAATCGGGGAGAGACTAGTGCGCCGTTTTGGGTGTGTCGACTGCTTCGGATATAAAAAAAAAAAAAAAAGTTTTCTGCGATGATGCAGATCCATGTCTGTTGTCTCATTGGACCAGACAGGCGCTCTGACCCCAGGGTTTATCCTCTTACATCACCAGTGTGTCAGTCTTTGCAGATGGTAAGGTAAACGAGTGCACGTGCTGTTTGTATACATGTTTATGCATGTGTACCACTTTGCGAGCTACTAATGCACACAAATGTAAAGTGGAATTAATATTTTCTCCATTTGCATCAAGAGAACATCAGGAATATTTAACCTATGAGCTTTCACATGATGCTGCACAGCAGTAAATACCTTTAGACGGAGATACAGTGTTTTTTTTAGCAGTGTTATGTACCTTCATCAGGGGAAAAAATCCTTAATTAATGTTTAAAACCCTTTTTTTCGTGCAGAGCTGCATTACAGTGAGTCACTTTCTGACCCAAATGCCAGATGGATCCTACATGCTTCCAACGTTACGACTTTCTGATTTCATCATATCTTTCAGAGAGCCAGAGGAAACTATCTCATCTCCCTCTCCCGCTGTAACAAACACCCCCCCGCCCCCCCCCCCCCTCGGTTTCTCTCCAGACTCCCGAGGAGGAAACGACTGCAATCTGCATCTCCCGTCTCCCGGCGCTCCAGCCTCCCTTCTGCCCACATCCATCTCTAGGTCCCAGCTCTATTATACCTCCCCCACCATCTTCACAACCCACTTCTTTAAATAAGCCTCTCTCTTCCCCCCTCGTTCTCTTCAGCTTTGATCCACACGGGCTCATGTGCTCGAGCTTTGAAGAATACAGTTCTTCCTCTTCTTTGACGCACACAGAAATGCACATTATGGGTTTGTAATAAAACCGTCCGTGAGGTGTCTTGCGGTGTGATATCACTGTGGGCTTTTCTACTTTTTTCTCTGAAGATTGTTGAAACTATTCTGCTTTCTTGCAGTTTGGTCTTTCACGCTTATGTTTTTCAATTGCTTTGTTGGCATTTTCACCTAAAACAACATGTGATATGAGCTTTAAACTTATCATTTCAGCACAGATGAGTAAGCAGGTAGGAGTACAGGACAAACTCCAGCTGTCGCGAGGAGTCCGTCACATCTTTGTTGCAGGATGACCACCGCCCTGCTGCTGCTGCCCGACACATGGACACTCTTTCCCCCTCCCTTTTAAGTCTCTCCATCTCCTTTTTTCAATAAACTTTTGAAAGAGAGCTGTTCACTCTAGCTGTCAAACAGTTCTCTCTGTTTGAAGTGTGTCCATAAACATTACGCAACAATGTCTGTAAGCCATCAGTGACTCTACTGTACTTTTGTTTTGCCTGCCTGTCCGGGCCTGTCTGTCCCACTTTCTGTCTGTACAGGCCTCTACAGTCCCCATAGATGTTAACACATAAGTCCCCACGCCACTCCTCGACACTTCGGTTCGGCACAGACCGTCGAGACTTCAGGATCGCACGTCTGTAATCTGATGTGACCGTAAATGAGTCGATGGGGGTTGTCCTGAGCTGATGTGCAGCATGTGATCCAGGCATCTGTAAAGCTTTTGTCAGTTGATCCGGGTGCACACTCAATCAATAGACAACAGCGAGTACTTCTAGTTCATGATATGACTTGCGTTCATCAGTGAGTGGGAGAATTTTGCAGATGAACCACACCTCGTAAGTGCTGCTGATTTATTAAAAACGCCAAACAAACCCAGACTACACTATTAGCACGAGACGTGTGTAACCAGATAATGATATACTTACTATGAGTAATAAATGACAGTTGTATTAACTCACTGTGGTTAGAATCCAATTAATATAGTGCGTATAAATATACTGTATGTGCACTAACAGAGTGACATCTTTTCTTGTGGTTAATCCTGACCTCGTCGGTCTCTCATATTGATGAGCTGCTCACCTTGAACCAGCGTCTGCCTTCAGGTCGAGGTAACCAGCAGCCCTATCCTGTAGCCAAAGCAGCTGTTGAAGCAGCAGATGGTAGATGCAACCAGTCTGTAAAAAGAGAAAAAAAGAAGGGAGGGTGGTCTTGTCTGCCACACATTTAGCTTTGTTGTTGTTTTATTCTTGTTTTCCACTGAATCTCCCTTTGACAGCTGCATTTCAGATCATCACCATCCACACCCACAATAAATGCTGTGTCAAAAAGTATAAATGCATCATTGGAAAGCCAGTTCAGGACAAACATGGGGATTGTTTGTTTATTTATTTGGATCCCTGTTAGTTACCTTGGCAAGAACTGCTCTATTTATAAAAAAAGGAAAAAAAAAACTTAAAAAATGATATCAACAAATGTTTACACTTACACCACACATAGTTACAGTGATCATCTCCACCCATTGGCCCATACACAAAAAAATTGACAAAAAAACCCACCCATGCTACAAATGAAGTTGAAGGATACGTTATTTATTTTGCTAATTTACTTTGCAGACATGTTCTCAGCGATGATCTTTTTATTGCTCTTGTGAATCCTTTTTTCTAGACTCTTGAGATATATGAAAGCATGGCAAATTATTCCAGTTCTTACCTCATTGCATTGTTTCTTTAACTGCACTGGCACTGGTTTTTTCATTGCATTTTGAAGTGGAACATACAAAGGCAATACAAGTCCTTTATAGGGTTGGGTTGGTTTCTGGTTTTGCTGGTACGGTCTGGTGTACGAGCTTAAACCAGTTTGATTTTACACTGACAGGGCGGGTTTCTGCTGTCCACCCAGCTGGACGTTAAAGACGAGCTGGACCCGCGCTAACGGTGCAGATCTCGCCGATAACCTGGATAAACCCGGCGGGACTGTTTACAGCCTCCAGCAGTCTGAGAGCAGCTTGTGTTTTGAAAACAACCTGCGGATATAAAGGGACGCAAGGGATCATTTTACCAGCCTGCACGGCGGCTAGCAGCTAGTTAGCATGGTTAGCATCGTTAGCATAGCATAGCTCTGCTGTGCTGTGTGTAGCCGTGGTGTATCCGGCTGTTAAACTGTAAACACACAGGACAGCACAGAACTTCTCTGGCACTCTAAAGCCCCTTTCACACATGCGGTCTGTCCCTGAAATGTTCAGGAACATTTCCTGCATGGGCTCATGTGTGAATGGGAGCAGGGATGGATGTTCAGGGAAATCTGTACCGCCAATTTGCCACCTCAAGACCTAGCAACATGTCAAGGAAAATGCCGGTACGACTGTGTTGTGAATAAAAGCAGTAACATGGCACAAGAACTTAAAGGGTAATGTCCGTCTGACCAAAGATGCTTTCATGTGGAGCGAGCGAACCAATCACAAGACTCCGCTGATGACGTATTTGAATCAGCGATTTGTTGTTTTGCCTTGCCAAAGTCTGCATACAAGATCCTATTTTCAAGAATGGTTGTAAGCTGGAAAACAGTTCCTCGTCCAGGCCATATTCCTGAAAATAAGAGACATCTTCTACAGCGTACATGTACGTCTGGCCTTACCTCATCTTCTTCTTCTGCTGCTTTTCTTCTTCGTCAGTTTTATGGCGGTTGGCATCCATAAGTGTTGCATGACCGTCATCTGCAGGACTGTCCCTCGCCCCATCTATCAACATTGCCATGAAATGTGTGAAAAGGCGCAAGACAGAAATGTTGCTGAATGTAGCTGCATGTGTGAATAGTGCAAATCACTAGCGGTGCCTGAAAAGTTACACCAGTAATTTCTCAGGAACTATGTGTGAAAGAAGCTTTATGTCCCAGTGGAGCAGTGAGCTTTTGTTTTGACAGGCCTCCTCTGCTCCTCTGTTCTTGCAGTTATGTATAATAGGAATATCTCAGGCCACTACAAATAAGCCTCCTTATTTTTGCCTTTTCCATTTGCCGAGCTGTAATCTGATACCGCCGGGGCCGTTGGCAGTTATTCCCCTGAACTGTTGAGCTGTCACATGACGCTGGCAGACAGAGCGCCATTTCTGACTCAGTGTGCGAGTCCATGTTTTACAAAATAATCCCATGCACCGCTGTCTACCCATTGACCAACTGTTCCTACTACTTCTACCGTCGCAAATCCTCTTGTACAACATCTCCCAATCCTCGGATAACATTCGGGCTTCATAACTGGATCAGGAGCGGTACATGTGTAAGTTGTTTTTATTCAGAGACTGATGACATTTGGGGTTTAGGTGTCACCAGATGCTTTCATAGGAGAAGGCATTGATATTGATGTGACTCACCCTCTGAAAGCCTCCCTTTCATCCAGGATGGGAGGAAGAATGGCCGAGGTGTGTGCACGTCCACGGCTGCAACATGTTTGGACCTGATGGGATGTAAAATGTCAACAGTTCCAATGTCCTGTTTTAAAAAAAAAAAATGTGTATGAAAGAAGTTTTCTGCTAAAATACATGTGTAGAAAGTCTCTATGTGTGAGAATGTGTTATAACATGGTACAAATCTATGAGAAGTAGGCGTGTGTTTTCTTGACAGTTCAGAAGTGAGAGTGGTGTTTGTTTAAACCTACTTCTGAGAGATTTTCAGAGATAAGATTGAAACTTAATGATTCGTGTTGCGAAATTGGATCGTTCATTTGGATCAATTTCTTTGGAAACGCAATCGTAAATGTTCTCAGAGCTGAATAACAAGAGACAAAAGAACATCTCTAGTTGACAGTCTGCATGTTCTTTGTGCTGAACAGTGCAAATAGTGGTTGTCAACCTTCTTTTATGGGAGACTTATGGCTGATCCAGAATGATTTAGTGCTACTGCCAAAGCTCACATCAGTCTTCATAACATGATGCATGTTGCAACTGACTTTAACTGCCAGATATTGTAAACAATGTAATAACATGCATGGAAAAAGTAATAAAACATTTGATGGAAAAAATGACGTATTAAATCTGCATCACACACTATTAATTTCACTGACAAGTTATTTCTTAAAGCGTATAACATTGTTAGGAGTGTAGCAGTAATACTAATGATCTAAGAGTAAGAACAAAAGCTTTAGTTAATATTATCATTATTATTGCATGCAGTCAAATTGGATGATGGGAAAATTCACTGTCCTAAAATTTTATGACATTTTCGTAAGTTATGACACACGCAGCTGCTAATATGTTGCACTTGGGGCTGGGCGAGAGGGACAGAAAACAAAATAAAAATCAGGATTGAAACGTCATCTTTTCTAGGAATTTATGTGCAAAACAGTTTTAGCAAGATGATAAAAGACCTGCACCACATGCAAGGCTGTCATCGTTAAGCTTTTTCAAATAAACACAGATTATTACAATCAGCTGTCATCAGATGCCTTAACTAAATAGGGCGCAGACATCCACTTTAATAATCAGTTTAAGCACAGATATAGTAGAGAAGTTTGCACACTAATTAATCTGCTCCTGCTGTTTGTGATTGTTGACAATACATCAGCCTGATATCTGCAGACAGCTGTGAGCAAGCGTTAGCTCCCCAGCAGGTAGAGACTAGACTGAATGAAGGAAAATCTGCTCCGTTGACTCACAATGAGTCATAAAAGTGAGAGTACAGATTAGAGTTTTGTTTTTCCAATCCATCCCTCCTGTAGATGAGATGTTTTCTGACTATAAATAACCGTTTTTTGCATGTTGCAAGTCTCCCATTTAGACATTTTACACATGATACAAAGACTAAAATACAAATGAATTGAATTAATTCAACATATCACCCACTCCTAGTTGCATCAGTGTTGCAAATCTGCACATAATAGTCTTTACTAAGTTTTTCAAGTCTTGCTGTCGTAGATAACTGCTCCTGTATGCACCTTTTAACCTAAATATGCTGTCAACATATATGTTTAATGTTTGTTTGCTGAGATGCAGATGTACTTAAAGCATCCAGAGGCTGCTTGTCACTGACGAACTGGTTTTGCTTAAGTGTAATTTTATTTATTTCTGTCTGAGGAGGGAAAACAAAGTTAACGTTTGTTTGATTTTCTCAAAGTAAACTGCAAGACTGATGTCGTAATCACCATCAACCACATTAATATTGTCATTTTTACCAACGATGTTAGCATTGCCACTTGTCCTAGCAAATGTCCCTCTTGTCACAGGAGAGGCTACATTTCTTTCAAGTGTTCCTTCTTTCTCTCTTTCATACAGTTTCTCTGTAATTTATTCTTTCTTTGCTCATTTTTCTCTTTTAGTCCCATTTTTCAAACAGTCCCTCACTATCAGAACTCAACCCTATCTTCTCTTATCGTCTCTTTCTAATGACCTTTCTGGGTTTCTTACTTCTATGTATAATCAGCTGTCCCTTCAGTTCCAGCTAAATGACACATCAGCTGTGAGTGAGGCTTAAACAAAAACCTCCTCACTCACCTCCCTCAAGAGCACAAGGGTGGACTTCTTCCTCGTCGCACTCCCCGTCTCAGCCTTCGATTGGCTGAGGTGAGAACTCCTAGTGACCTCTGGGAACCGATAGGGATGATGTCAGTTCGTCTCCATGGTTGTGGTCTGTGTTAGTCATCCGAAGGGACTGCCTGGGACGTGTCACTGTTTGAGAGGAGGGGACCAAATCTCTTCTTGGCTGAGCTTCTATCAGTGCTGGTGAGAACAAAGCCAAGTTTGAGGCTGCGTTTACAGAGATTAAGAGGTTTTGAGTGTTGGGTCGAGGTCATCTGCTGGGAGTGGAGCTTTTGAACATACGGACACAGCTGTGCTGTTATTATCTGCTGCATAGTTAAGTCCAATAAAGGATTAGTTTTAGTTGAGATGACATAAACACAAATTAGTGTGGTTGTGACAGTTTTGCTTTTAAGGCTGCAGTGATTTTATCATTTCTTTGACAATGAAAACAAAAGTGAAAAATGGCCGTCATAAATTTCCCACAGTCCAAGGTCATTGCCCCCTTTTATTTAAGTATAAGAAATTTTATTCAACTGTCAAAATATGAACACAGTAAATCACACTGCATATTTGCAAATAAATAATTTGTACCACTAAGCAGGCATTCAGACTGTAAACAGCCCTGTATTAAAACCATGCAGGGGTAGGGATGGGAATCGAGAACTGGTTCCAGTGGAAAACTGGTTCCAAATTGTCCGATCCATCGGAATCATCCGCCTCCGAGCTTATCAACTCCTTTTACTGATGCCGGCATGTTTTCCTGACAGTTTTGCATTGCAAAACAATGACGTCATATTCATACGTCTACGCTGCTGGAATCTTGCAACAGGAAGGAGTCATGGCAGTAGAACCGAGACAGCAAATAAACACACCCAGAATAACTGAGAAGACCCGGTGCTGACCTGGTACTGTGACCGCTGTTCTGTCGGTCTACCGCTGGAGCTAACGGAGCTAAAGGAGCTAACTAACGGACTACTGCTGGAGCAACTGGGGCTAACAGGCTAGCTGACAGGCCGCTGGCTCACCACGCTGCAGTGCAGTAAAGTAATACTGAGGGAACTTGGGGATGATCTCCAAACAATCCCTTATCTGAATAGAATCACTTGCTTCAGCCTGCTGCAGCATGCGTGCCCTTTTCTACTGTTTCTAGACTATGTTCTGACTCAGAGATAATAAAACAGTTGTGTTGACCCTAAAAGCCTTCGTAGGCCTACTTTTTTCCTCACAGAGCAAGAACAAGAACCAGACTGATAAGCAGAATCGATAATGGCATTGGTATCAATATTTTTCAGGGGTCTGTATTGGTTTTGGCATGTTGCCTCAGATACCAGCGAGACATGAACCACCATCCAGTCCACTCTGAGTAATAGATCCGTGAATTTGAAGGCTTATCAGATGCCCAAACGCTACACAGCGGATTATAATGCACAGAGACGGGATTTAACATCTCTGTAAAGTTATCACGATGGCAACTATTTTATCTTTTGTTGCAGTGATCTCTAGGTAAACCGCAGAAATACTTCACATTTTTCACACCTGGAATGTGTGAACAGCAGCACCTTGCCGCATGATGTCATCTGTATACGTACACCTGCTTCACGGGTGGATGAGCCTTATTCAAACAAATAAACAGGCTGTGTTTTCTCATACTGGTCTAACGTAGGTCTAAATGCGGCCTAAATGTTAACTTACTTATACAAAAGCCACACAAAAGAGGCCCGCCAATTTTCCATTTTTATGGTCCTGACCAACCAGTCTTACTACCCTCAATTATAGAATTGTTTTAGTCCCTCGTTGCTGTTGTTATTTTTTGGCAATGCAGTACTCTTATCTTCTGCCGTCTGCCTTTAAACTGATTACTGAGTACTTTGGACCAAAAACCTCAATTTGTCTTGCTCAGGGTGAAGTGGAAACAATCCTCCCACTTAAAATTCCCACTAAATATCTGACACCAGAACAAAAAAAAAGAAAGAAAAGAATGAAATGTGTTCACGTTGACATGCAACTCCTTACTTTTTTGTTTTCTGTCACTACCATGAACTTTTCTTCATACTGATATTGAAGCTAATTCCTGGACCTGAAGGTACCTTTTTTGCGGGCTTGTAGAGAAAATACAGCCCAAAGGTTAAGGTCATTTCTGACTTTGTGAATACCTGAGAGAATAATTCCCTTACTGACAGATCTCATGGCGGTTTGATTTTGCCAAAAGAAGATGAGGAACATCAGTATTTTTCTTTTGAACTATGCTAACAGATACGGTACTTTTTTACGGCTATCACGCTGTCCAAAAGTGATGGAAATTGTGAACGGGCCTCATGAAGACTCATTCTTCGCCTATGTTGTAAGATGATCTCGTCAGGTATGTGCACAATTGCTCTTTTGTTCCTTTCGTTTGATGTGATAACACGATGGTAAGCGATAATCGTCTTCTGATAACAAATCAATGCATAAAACAGGTTGTTCTGGAAAGGAGAATTAAATCACTTTGGTTGAACCAGTTCTGAAAAGCTGCTGGATGTTTTGTCTGTAAGACTTCCACCTCTGACAGACAGGATATCCTCCTGTCATGTTCTGCCAGTAACCAGATGAAAGTAACCACAAGATTGCCTCCTGAGATAGCCAGAAGGAGTTCTTCAAGTGTCTTTTGTAATACAATACATCTCATGAAAACAATCAAATAGAATCTGCAGATCTTGGTGCTTTTGTGCCCTTACCTGAATTGGCAGATAGATGGCTCTGATTGCATTGAAACAGCAGAAAATACCAGTGAATTGACATGCAAATCTGTCCAGAAAGTCTTGCCCTGTACTTTAAACTCCACCCATCTTCTACTTAAGGAGTTTTAAACAATTATCTGCATGTTACCTTCCTGAGTTTTCAACCCTAAAAATTGTTCTTACAGATATAATCACTAAAGGGTGAACTACGATGAAATTGTAGAGGCCTCGGAAACAGAGTGGAACGTGGCACAGAATCCTCAAACTCAATGGCTTTGACAGCCTTTCAGCTGTCGATGCTTTGAGGCCGATGGCTTCTCTTTGTTCAGGCTCAATAGATTGTTCATCTGATCTGAACCAGCTGCCTGTAGATTCTCCCGCACCTGTCCGCCGCTCTCATTTCTGCTTTACCAACCCCTCCGACATCTGACATTCTTTGTGCCTTTCGGCTTTGTGGAAATTAGGGCTCTGAGATCATATGGTTTGGTTTAGGTCTTCTTCTTACTAGTCTGTGCGATTCAGGACTGTTTTCCCCTTCAATTCAAGAACGGTGTCTGTCTTCTTCTGAAGGTTGAACGTGTTTCGCTGCCCACGGGCCAGGGAAACCTGTGGAGACATATGAAAATTGCATGGTTGTCAGTCTGAGAATAAGACCCGCCACAGTTTCCATGTCTTGAGAATCAGCAGGTTGAGCCACTTTTACCTTGAGAAACTGCAGCTGTGCCTGAGGGAATTTCTGGCTTTCAGTGTTAAGTGTGATCAGAATACTGTTTCAGAGGACTTATAAACTGAGTAAGATTGCTTATGTAATTATCCTGATTATAGAGCTGCAATAATTAGTCAATAAATAGAAAATAATCAGCAACAATTTTCATAATAGATTAATCGTTCGACGGACCAGTGTGTGGCATGTAGCAGAACGGACTTGGCAGAAATGTAATATAATATTCATAAGTATGTTTTAATTAGTGTATAATCACCTAGAAATAAGAATTGTTGTGTTTTTGTTACTTTAGAATGAGCCCTTTATATCTACATAGGGAGCAGGACCCCTTCCATTGAGCCATGTTGCACCGCCATGTTTCTACAGTAGCCTAGAATGGATAAACCAAACACTGGCTCTAGAGAGGGCCTTTGGCGTTTTTTGCACGTCCACAGTAGGTTCTCCTACATGCTTGGGAGGGGAGGGTGAGGGAGGGTGAATTCAGTTGGTTGCAATCCTACACACTGTTCCTTTAAATCTTTTTTTTTTTTTTTAGCTAAAACACCAAATATTAGACGGTTCCACGTTCTCAAATTTGACAATTTGCTGCTTTTCATACTCTTACATTATAATAAATTGAATATCTTTGAGTTCTGGACATTTTTTTGGACAAAATAAGACATTTGATGAGACCACCTTGGGCTCTAGGAAACTGTGATGTGCATTTTTCACTGTTTTTTGATGATTTTTAGACCAAAACAATTAATCCATTAATCTTAAAAATTATCGGAAGGTTAATCAATAATGAAAATGTCCGTTAGTTGCAGCCCTTTTGAGATTCACTACCTGATACAGCTTTCAAAACAAGGCATATAAATGCAAAAGCAGTCCTGCAGTTGCAGCTCAAGTATCAACAGGATTTCTCACACAGTTCACCCTGTACAGTCTCTCGTCGCTGTGCTTGAGTATCAATAACTGCGACACCATGGCAATCTGATACACACTGTCTCCGAACAGAACAGGTTATTGTGTTGCAGCGTGTGTCCCCTTTCAGGTCTCATTCAAGAGAGACACTGCTGTTACACACACACACGCACACATGTACGCAAAAGCACACAGACAAGATTACACGCATAAAATACACAGATACACACTTGTAACTGCACACACACATGAATCTACAAAAGCATTAAGTTTCTTGCTCGCTAAGGTTGTGTGCACAAAGACGTCGTTCGCTGTGTTGCACAGCGAAGTCAGCTGCTACAGACGGATCAGTTGTGTGAGCGTGTGTTGTTTTTAAGATACAGATGAGATGTGGAAACACCGTTATGCTCTCAAGAAGAGGCTCAAGGTGGAGTCTTGTAAAGTCAGACAGATACAGGTATGTTGATGCTCTGCGTAATGATTAAGGGTTGTATACTTACATACTTCTATATGCTAAAGACCTGATGCTTCTGACTGGATATGAAAAGGTCATGTAGCAGCTCTGTGTCTTCTAGTGTTGTGAGTGCTACTGTTGTGTTTCCACAACTACACGGCTTCTCACTAGGAAATTCTTGAGAAGTGTTGCAAGAGTGAAATCGGGTCAGATCCAGACATTTATTGATGGACCGACATCATGAAGCCTCCTTTTCTCTTTTTTTTTTTTTTTTTTTTTGTTTGCTTGAGTTATGCCAGCTGTCAGTCGTGTGCTGTTAAAACACTGGATCAGCACAACAGTTTGACTTGATGAATGACTCATGATAATTTCATTTTTTTTAAGGAAAAAATGCTAAAATTATCTGGTTCCAACTTCTTAAATATCAATATTTTATGTCTTTAATTTCTATGCTAGTAAACAGAATATCTTTGGGTTGTTGGTTGGGCTTTGGGGAAAACAGTGATCGACATTTTTCACCATTTTCGACCAAGCATCTTATTGATTGATTGAGAAAATCATCAACAGATTAACTGATAATCATAAGCAAGCGTTAACTCTGTAAAGATATTACACAAAACACAGCAGTAGCAGTACATTTAATGTATTCTAGGTGGAGGATACGTATCTATACTAAGAACTTGTTATGATGTAGAACAAACACTCCAAAATATAATTAAATGAATGTTGGATCAGACTTGATATAGACAGATACTCCATGGGACTGCTTTTTTTCCCCCCTTTTGCTTCTCTGTTTTTATCAAAAGCACTAAATTAGACTTGACTAAATACGTCATTATGGTTGAAATGAAACCAGAGAATATTTTTTCCACTTTCAATCATAAATCCTCCAAGACAAGCGAGTATCCTCCCTGCTGAAGTGTCCCTGAGCAAGGCACCGAATCCTTACCAGCCTGAGGGGAGCTGTCACTCTCCAGCTCCCACCATAATCTGACACATCTCTTTACAGTCGGACGATGAAGACGACTGATTCTCCCCCCCCCCTTTAGGGAATCAAGACCATCACAAACGTGCTTAATTAGCGCTATTGAGTTCTCCTTGTGGTACTCAACGGTGGATGACAACAGAGGATCATGTGTCTCCGCTGAACTTCAGATGACTGCTCTCCAATGCACCTGAGTCGGTCGCCTCTGACTCAACCTCCTGATCGTATCTCCGTCTTCCTGCCCTCTCTTTTTAATGCTGCTCCCGCTGATTCTCTTTACATCTCCATCCTGGCGGTTTTCCCTCTTTATTTCAAAGAAAATCAGGCGAGATTATGGTTTTATCTTGTCACGATTGTTTTCAGTCTGTCTAGTTCTGTCTAGATCTCGTGAGGAGAGAGAAAGATACTTGTATTTCTTTTCAGCTCAGCTGTTTTGCTCCTTCTCTCCCTTCCTTATCTTTTGTCATAGCAGAACCAATCAAGGGTTAGAAGTGGTCTATTCTTATTGCTGGATAAGTTGGCACACAGCAAGATGAAGTATCTTTCTGGGGATTTCCTTGCTAATCATCGATCCATTATTAAGTTTTGTTCTGCTTTTCTGCAGGTATTCACTGACTCTGATCATTGCCAGTTTTACGTCTCAGCTTTGCCTTTTTGGAAAAGCCGCTTTAAAAGTTTTTTGGATCATTTTTTCCCCACTTGGACCTGATTCCAGCCCTCCTTGTTGTTTAAGGATCAAGAGAAGTCGGGCCGGGGGGGTTTGCAGCCCTGACAGCTAGCGTAACCGTAGCTGCCACTCCAACGTGTGTCTTCAATTTACCTCCCCGTTTTCTCCGAGACCGACCCTTAACAGAAATGAAACTCGACAGTAATTTCCTACATTCTAGTTCTCTCTGGTCAACCATAAGCCTCTTTGCATCGCATTGAAAAAAAAAAGGGATTCGGTCATTTTTGTTTTGCAAAGGCTGAATTTTTTATTTTCCATTGTTGAAGAGGATCGGTTTCAATAGTATTTACAGCACTTGCTGTGATTTCCTGTTCTGACATGGTCAAAGGAATTTCTTTGGAATCAATTCTGATGTCTGAGACGTCACGTCCAAAAGCACAACATTGACCCCTTGAATCAGTTCCTTCCTGGTTTTGTAAAATATGTAAGTAAACGTCCCTAATGCCAACACTTTCCTGTTACTGTGCACTTTTCACAGTCACAGTTTGGCTTATTTGGTGCAGAATTTGGCCAAATGCTATTAGCAGACTGATGCTGTAAACCTTCACCTGGTTCTCCCAGATTAAAACAGGTATTGTGAAACATTTGCTATTGACATTTGACCCCTGGTTTTAGCCGCAGCCCTAAGAGGACACTGTGAAAAACAAGTCAGATGAGTCAGAGTTGGTGTTTTTTAGTAAAAGTATCTGGACCTTCCTCTCACACAGTAAGCTTAATGGAATGACAGTCGCTGCGATAAGAAGGCCTTCATTTGTGAACATTACGAGATTAAATGGTTGTTAGGCTCTTTACAAAATGTTCTAACTAATACCAAACAGCACAAATATTTCAGCCATCGTGCCTCATTATGAATAAAAACCACACGCTGCTTTTTTTTTTTTTTTTTTTGCAGAGTTGCATAAATCCGATCCAAATCACCCTGCCAACGCTGATGCTCAAGAAAGACATGTAATTGTCTTTTGGCAATGATGCAACTTTTGGAAATACTTGCAACTGCATACAAAGTGAACAGCAGTGTCGCAAACAGTGTTAACGTGCAGTTTCCTTCAGAGTAGACCTGTCCAATAAAGTCCAGTCCTTTTCTTTTCTTTTCTTTTTTTTCCCCAAGTCCATTTTGAAGAGATGCGTCTGTAGCTGACAGCTCCATTTCCAACTCATTATAGAGGATATGTTTCATGCTGTTTTCCTTCCTGTGTCACAGTGTGGTACTACAGGCACAATGTGACCCAACAGAATAGATGCAATCCATTATTGTCAGCGCAGTTTAGAAACTTTATTTTCAGGTCTCTGTAGCATTTAATCTTGATTATTTGAAATATGCAGATGTTATAATAATCAGCTTAATACATTGCTGCAGATAAGTAAAGATAAGTAATCAATAGATTATTGGCAGCTGCTGATTTTTAGTTATTTTAAAGTGTGAATGCATATGAATTTATACATCGGAACAATTAAATCTCTGTTTGGTGCAGTTTCAATTAAATGAAGCTTTACTATAATAATATTTTAATTGTATTTGACATGTTGCCAACTTGTATATGCAGACAGTAAGTGTTGTGATGTAGAATGAAACAACTAGTTAAAAAAAAAAGAGTTAGATACTTAGATTCAGGTTCCGTCTTCACCGTCTCTCCTCTTATCTTTTTCTCACCGCTGTTTTGGTGAGAAAACACACATTCCCAGCATCCTCTCTGATTCAATGATTTTTTTTTTTCTCTTTTTAAAGCATCAGCAAGTTAACGTGCAACCTGCGTGAAGGTCACTGTGGTGATGTGCTAGAAGACAATGTGTTCGACTGTTGATCCTGAACTCTGCTTTCCTCCACTAAGCTGCTTATTGCTGTAGCGGAGGACTCTAAAGTAAATGGATGGATAAAGGACGGACTGTGTCTCTGTATGACACAGGTACTGGATGTGGACTTAGTTAAGGACCATACTTGTAGTTTTTCTTGTTATAGCTTATTTACTACAAATCACATATACTTGCATATCATTCTGCGATCCATGATGCTCAGTTTTCTACATTGAATGTATGTTTCCATGCAGTATGAAAATCAACTAACAGGCTCTAAACTTGCTGTAATATAATCCATACAGTCAACATCATGTTTTGCATTAATGATTGTGCATTACATAATGGTTATGATGTAATAGAGTGCAGACTTTTCAAATTAGGCTGCACTTGCAGAGACGACTATTCTCTCGATTAACCGATTAATTGTTTTATGTAAATATGAGACTATAAAATGTCAGAAAATAGTGTAAAAATGAAAATGGAATCCAGTTTTTTTACCGCAGGCTCATGAATTCACCTTCTTTCACTCTCATATGAATCACATTTCTTCCTTTAGTTTCCATCCCTGCAGATCCTCTCTATCCATCCTCTCTCTCTCTCAGGCCGTCTTGAGTTTCACCGCACAGGAGGCAGCGGAAGTTAAAGACACGAACGCTGCTGCTATGCAGTTTGTTCATTATTCATTCTGTGAATCAGGCCACAGGCTGAAATCTCCTGCTTTCGTCCATTCGTGTGAGATCCTCTCGTTCTTTTTTTTAAGTTTCACACAACCTGCCTGTTTTTTTGTTTTTTTATAATTCTGGTTCGATTCTGTCCATCAAATGAGTCATTTATATGATGAGGAGCTCTGTAATCCCAGCACTAAAGGTAAACTGCTCATGCTGAAGCTGAAGTAAAGACTCTCTTGTTTAAAGCTTAATGTGCTGGATAAAAAAAAAGAAAGTCTGCTGATTAATCCTACCTGCCTCAGTTTAACGTCTTGCTCGTAGGCGGTGTAATTTTGACTATTTTTAGAGCGTAGTATGTTAAACTGTCAAACGGTGGCCTGTTCAGATCAGATATGAAGGTTTCTTTGAATGGCGACATTGTTCTGTGTGAGGCTGGCTGCCATTGAGGTGCTTGCTTTTTCCAGTGTTCCTCTCTGGTTTCTGCCTCGCCCCCCCTCCACCCCTCTCTCTGTGTTTCTGTTTTTCTGAGACAACGGCTGAAAGATTAGTTGAACGGTTGAATGAAAGGACACGAGGGTAATACATCGATAAAAGGAATGATTGAGGGATGAGGCCTTGAGCTTTGACCTTGATGGAGAAGCTTGGGAGCGATGGTTGTGTGTAATAGATGAGGACACACATTATGGAGGAAAGAAAGATGGATCTGTGTCTGGATCTATAAAGTCGCAGCGTTTGTCATGTGGAATCACTTTATATTCTTTATTTTGGTCTGTCATTACAGTGAAGCTCTCAGTATAATGTGTGTTTTATGTAGGGGTTAGTATATGCAGTTTTATTTTGAAAAATGTGTTGATTTTAATGATTTAAAAAAGATACGCTGGTCAAAATTTTATTTTGAAAATACAAATTTCCTCAAAAATGTTCCTCAGTTTATTCATTTATTGCATTTTTAACTTTTTAGAGTGAGACTAGAGCATAACCAGGAGCTTAATTACATTTTTCTTCCCATTATTTTCCTCACTATCAGTTGCCAGAAGCATTTTCGGAGCCGAGCTGTGTTACAAGAGGATTTTGCTAACTGTATACAAATGAAACTGTAGCTATTGCTTTGCAGTAAAACACATAACCTTTGGATGTGTGACAATCATGAACATTCTTCAGTAAAAAAATGGTCAAAAACCCCCAAAACAGTGAGCCAGTTTTCCATTATTTATAACAATGGAGCTAAAATTGATATTAAAATATTTAGATTCAGGGACAGAGAGACACTGGCATGAAAAGAGAGAGAGAGAGACAGATGAAGACGCAGGGGGAAACCGGAATAAAAGAAGAGAAGAAGAAGAAACACATGGTGAGGGAAGTGTCAGTGTCTTGGCTCTGGGATGCAGTGACAGAACTTTGACCGCCTCCTCTCGCCTCTCTGGCTCTTGTTTTTGTGGCCCGTCACCCCGATTGAAACCTCTCACCCCTTCCTTCCCATCCAGACTGAATATTTACAACCGAAGACCAGAGCCTTTACCCTGCGCACATATACACGCAGCAGGACAGGGCGGTTGTTAATGCTGCTGGGAGTAAATGGACAAGCCGTTGGTCTGGCAGCGGTCCAGACTCTTGAATTCCACTTGGCACTTACATGAGGAGGAATGTTTGGTACTTGAATGGACGGGGCTGAAGGTGCAGTAAGACAGAGGATGTGAATGCTGATGGCAAACACACATCCATGTTTACAGGTTCTAGCCTCATATCTCATACCACGTTTTGATATTGTAGATATCTGAATGAACCATATATGTAAATCATTATTAACCATGCCACATTTAGCACTTTTAAAGAGCGATACATGAATGTAAATGTAGCACAACAAGCTAGCAAAGCACCGTAAACAGAACAGCCTTCCTGCACATGCTCAGTAGCGTCCGCCCTACACAGAACTACTCTCCAGAGACTGAAAATGTGACTCTTTTGGAGCCGTTTCTAAACAAACTAATGTGACCCGTAATGTTTGTGGTGAAGGGACATGTCATCCAGTGCAGCGACGTGGCTCACTGATGTGTTTTTAATAGCTTTTGGAACAACGACGGAGGTCTGCTGCACAGAGGAATAAGATATATCAGGCTGCAAATACAAAGAAAATACTTGTACGTAGATCGTTGTCGGTTTGGATCTGCACATGAGATTTGTGGACAATATGCTGACATTTTTGACTGGAATCAGTGGGTCATTAATTCAGTTGTAAATGTAGCTTAAGTTGCAAATCTGAATCTGAAAGTAAATGAAACCGGCAACTTACAAAATTCACACATAGTGCACACACACGCTGACACACGTGAATAAACATACACCAGCAGAGCGGTTGTAGTCCCTCGTCATCACACCGCCTTCTGACACATCTGTCTTTGTACTAAAACCAGTCTGTGGTTTTACACACATCACGTAGCACTTGAATGGCATTTTCCAATTTCCACCCCTCTTCTCCTCACTGGTGTCATTATACTTGAATGAAAGACTCTTTTGTTTCTTATTTCAACCTTGTTCGACCCCGTGCGGCGCGGGTCACATACGTCGTGTCTTCCCGCCCGCCCGCGGTCGTGCAAACATCCCGACATCAAGAAGAGACTGAAGGAGGATTTATCAAACTTGATAAGCGGAGTGGAGACATGTTTGTCTGCTCAGATAAAGAAAGGTGGTAATATTTGAAGAAGCCAGTCTGTTTGTAAAAGTGAGCACATTTTTTTTTTTGAAGGGGTTGAGGAAACAAGTAGTAGTTAACCTCTATTTATCCAGGGAGGGTGTGTGTTTCGAAAACATGAGTTTCTTTTCCTGCTATAACCTGCTTTATATTTTTACAGTCTCACCTGAGTTGCCCAGAACAACCACAGCCCTCTGCATTTTTACCATTAAGCAGCTTAAAGATGTTCTGTATTCCCTTCTGTCAGGCCAAGATTACCTTATCAAATCTTAATGCCGACAAGAATGCAAACGTAAGAGCTTAAAATGTATAATTGTCTCTCTCTTTTTCCTCTCACGAGCACTACGCCGAGAAGTTTAAAAGGCTGAGATCAACCTTGACTTTAGATTTCCATGTTGTTGTCGTTTTCTCTTGTTCTTTTATGAATTCTTTCGCAACAGGGCTTTGATTTTTTTGACATTGATTAATTCTTGACCTTGGAAACAGCAGTCGGCAAAACACTTCCCCTACCAGAAAAGGTTCAGTAGTAGCTGTTCCGAAGCTTTCGATCCTATCACACATTCCTCCTCGGCAGATGAGGTTTTTCCAGTTGTTGTGGAATTTAGTAGATGTTCAAATTTCCATTTTTATTTTTTTCCTGAGCGTTTTATTACTTCTTGTCAAGATTGAAAGTTCGTTCTTCATTCTTTTATATCTGCTGAGGAAGATTGTTTGATACAATTGAAAGGTCCAGAAGAGCTAGTGTAATACTGTAGGAATTTATCTTCCATTTGTATTATTGATCATTAGGAGAACTGTAATTTACATGTTACTATGGCAGAATAATTTGAACCTTGACCTCATACATCACAGCTCTGTACTGCAGTTTTAGATGATGTGACTATAATGGAGTTATGATCTAGCTTTTTTCCCTTTGTGTCCTCCTTTTTAGTAGAAAGAGTGCTTAGATGGCAGCATTTCTTCTTCTTCTATTAGTCCATTACTATATTTTACCAAATATAGTAAAAAAAAAACCCCTGTTGCATCTCCAAACCACAGAAACAAAAATATCTGCATGTTTAGATGCCAGCAACGATTTATTAGCTCCAGCTAGCATAAACTAATGCACTCTTAAACAACAGCCAACCAATAAACCCTTCTTATCTTTATCAACATCATAAACAGTTTCAATAAAAACCTAACATTATATCAGTCAGAAAAGACTAAATATTAGAAAGCACTACAAGCTACAGCCTCCCAATGACCAGATTTGAATCAACACTTTAAAACACTTGAAACAAAAACTGTAACCTTCATCAAGGTTGGATTTATTGCAGGGTTGTTGTTGAATAGAAATATTATGCAAATTGCATGAACTGACCCTTTAAACTGGCAACATCTCAGCAGAGGATATTAGCCGTTAGCTCATTGCAAATTGCCCAGGTCGTCTGGGATGCTACAACTAGATTTAATACACAATCACACACTTGACATTAAGTGACAATAAGCCTACTGTTTGTTCTTAATCCGCTGTACATTAAATGTCACCTGCTGTGAGGATAAAGCATGTGTTGCTACAGATTGCATTAGGTTGTATAAGCATCACGTCGCTTTAATTTCAGCAGCTTCGACCCGTCTCGTTGCCTTTAAGTAACTTCCTGCTTCTCTCTCTCCATCTGGCCTTGGTTTAAACCCTCCAACTCCTAAACCTACAATCACTTAATTATTCTTTTAGATCTTCTGTGTCCCTTATGTCTTTTTTTGTGCCCCATCCTGTTTTCCTAAAGTGAGAGGGAGGAGGAAAAGGAGGAGGAGAGAAGGCTGCATGCATTTTTTAGTACCGGGATGCACTCTGGAGAGTACAAAATGGTGCCACACTAAACTTGCAAATGAAGAGTTACACAAGAATCGATCGGCTGTATGTATCCGCATCGATGCAGCGTTCTATGGAGCTGCGTAGAAAGAGATTCCCACAGATGATAACACTGCAGCCTTTTTTTTTTTTTTTTTTTTTGAATATGACACATCTCTTAATGTGTGTCAAGTGTAGGACGGCCGGTGTCGTGTTAAAGTTGTATGAGGACAAAGACGAGGAAGAGCTGAGAAGGAAACCGAATAGAATGATGAAGTGATGAGAGAGAGAGAGAGCAGGAAGAGAGAAAACGTTGAGGAAGGGGGGATGAGATAGACTGGAAATACTGCATTATTATATAGAGAAACTTAACAGAGTAAAGATGCGAGTTGATAGAGAACAAATAACAATCATTATCCTTTCAGGAGTCGCTCGGAGCCTTTTTAACATGAATACATCATTGCCACATCAATTTAAAAAAGATTCTAACAAAAACAAAAGCTGCGCCAGAAGAACAGTAGGAGCCTAAAGGCTTCTTACACTCTGGTTTTACATTGTGTACTAAAAGAAAAGATTGGGAAAGACATCTCTGCATCGCTTTGTAGCCTGAAGGGCGATCGCTTTGTGGCACCAAAACAGGAAGAAAGTACTTGCAGTGCAGATAAACTAAGGTGATAGCCAACATGGTAGAAGATGATGATGATGATGACAGATGACTTTATTAGTGAGTACATTTTTTTTTCTTTAATAGTTACAGATGTCAGTGAAGGCAAAACAATTAAGTGATTTATTGCTTTTATATTTAGATAATTAACTTGTTTTAATTTAATTTGCGGTTCAAACCGGAGGATTTAATGGGTCACGTGATGTTTTCTCTTCACGTAGAAGTTTCTAGAGACTCAAACCATGTTCAGTCTGACGTAGCTGAGTTGTTCCCAGTGGTAGGAGACAGATAATCAGACCTGTGAAGTGCAAGAAAAATGATTGTAATTCTGCTCTTTTGCACCACGGCTGCTTGTTAATTGATGAAGCATCACACTGCTGCAGGTGTGGGTGTTTTCTCTCTATGTAGGTCTGCTCAGGTTGATTGCATTTTGAATCAGGTGTCCTTGGGTCTTTGGGGATATTCAGATTTAGGGGGAAAAGAAATTCTTTTTGAAAATGTCCATGCTGGTTGTTAAAATTTGTATTAGTTGATGAAACACATACAGTTTATCTAAATTAACTGGATAATGATAAATTATAAAAATACTCTGGTTTTGATTATTAATTGTGTCTGATATGGTTTTTCCACAAAAAAAGCTCAATTAACTACTTACAAATTCTTAAAGGACATATTTCCCATCATTGAAAAATCCAGATTCTATGACTATGCTTTATTAATTAAGTTAAACTAATTAATTATTCAAGTTTATCTACTGCACCAATGTATGTGCACTGCAGGCTTCAGGTTTCCACGTCACACTTGGCTTCCAGACAAGTTGTGATGTCACAGATCATGCTGGTAGGTACATGTTTAGATCTCAGGTGAGCAGATGAATGTGAGAACAGCCCTCTAGTGTCAAACTCTGCACATCCAAGTGAAGGAACAACAAGCGAAACACATTTTTCACTACAACTACCCTCAAGAAAAAGTCCTACAGCATAAAGATCCAGTTGTTTATTACTGTCCCTCTTCATCTCCATCCTGTAAACTGTCTGTATCGTCCGTATTGGTTATCTGTCCGTCTGCATCATCATCAGAGACCGTAGACCAACTAGATGAAGACGTCTCGATAACTTCTTCATACAGCTGGACAAAATCCTCGGTGAAGCTCAGGCCGTTATCTTCAGTGCCAGAGCTTGACCCGTCCCCGTGCGACGTGACGGGAGACGACTCTGAGGAATCTGTGAGCAATAACGATATATCTTCCATAATACTGTGGATATAGTCCTGGACGAGAGCCATCTCCGAGTCTCCGCTGTTATGGCTGAAGCTTGATCCACCCTCGTTCTCCATGTACTGTTGAAACAAATACTCGGTTCATTATTTGACTGACAGATAATGAATCTAGTATATTTTTGGTTAATCATATAAAAATACCTAAAATTTTCAGCTTACAGTTTCTCAAATGTGGGATTTGTGTGATTCTGTCCATTCATTTCATTTTTTGGGGTATTTTTCAGAAGAAAAACATTATTTTTGTATTAATTGATAAATACTTTACCATAAAATCATTAAAGAAAAAGGTTAATATGTAATTAAGTTAACTTGTAGCCTACCTGCATGTCCATGTCTATGTTGTTCATGTAGATGTGTTCAAAGTACATGAGATCGTTGTGCATTTGGGCGAGCTCGTTGAACATCGCCTCGTAATCATCTTCAACAACACCTGAGTTCTTTCCAGCCTCGTCGTCATAGTCGCTCTCATCTGACTGGAAGTTTACGTCCAGATCTTCCAGAGACATGTTGGTGTTTGGTTTCCTGTACAACACCTTCCTGTGCTGCGTTTCCACGATAAACTCTGTTTTTTTAATTGTGCCGGGCAACCGATTGTTGCTTTGATTTAAAAAAGGCTTGTTGAGTTCTGGACTGCATCTTGGCTTTTTTTAAAAAATATGTGTTGACAAATTTTGAGTTTGACCTTTGCTGGGTTGGTGCGACCTTCAACTTTCAGACTCTGACAAATTGGTTGTTTTACTGTTTTACATTTGTTCTGCTTTATTATCAGCTTGTCAGTCATCTGTGAATTGCACTAACCTGTATGAAAGGTGCTATACTAATAAAGTTTGATTGATTGATGAGGTTCTATCAAGCAGTACTTCCTTTTTTTTTAGTTGTACCTTTAGATTAACCTTTAGGAATCCCAGAAACTGCATAAATGATCTCCTCCTCCACTTTTTTTTGCAGCAAAAGATACAACTTTGTTAATTTTTTTGCAAAGCTGCAGAGCTTTAAAGTAAAGTGTCTTCTCTAAAACAAGTAAAATGTCACACATTTTTGCTTTAAACCCTCAGTCTGACACTTGATGAGCAGTATGCATCATACAACAACACAAAGGCAAGCTCTTAACAACAGACACGGACCTCTTCACGAGCCTTTACGGTGCACTGAGCATCTCACGGGCCGCTCGGCTGGTCTGTAATGAAGCGCCGGGCTTTCCTCGCAGCTGGTGTGTTGGCCTTGGCCCTCGTCCAGGTCTGTTGGTCTGATGAGGCCTGCAGCGGGCAACGCCGTCTTTGATCTGACTCCAGATCTGTCCTAAGTTTTTATGCAATACTTCAGATGAGGGAGCCTGCCAGATTAGGCCCAGAGGGAACACATGAGAGTTTAGAAGTTTGTATTATTCACATGGATGAGACAGTAGAGAGAGTGAAGTCCAGCTGTATGAGTCATTTTCGTAGGGATATCCACATCAGAGCCCTTCTGTGTGTTGTCGTCCATCTCTGGAGCTTTATAATCTTGTTTACTATATGGCTCAGTCCCCTGTCTTAAGTTTGGCACCGTGGCATTTGCTGTGAGCTATTTTTAACAGATGAACTTGGCCCCAACATATGACACACTAACACACACACTCACGCAGCATTTTACACATGCTTTGATACGGTCCGCCACACCCAGCGCTGACACACATACACACTATAAGCACACATACATACTATAAACACATTCATACTATATGAAACCGATCCAGTCAACGGCTACGCGTAAGCCCACGCTCATCAACACTATCGTAACATCACTTCTTCATGTCTAAACATAGCGCAGCCTTGAGTTAAAAAAAAAAAAAACAACCCCGGGGGATCTCCACGCTGCATCATTGTGTCTTATTGTTGTTTGTGTGTATGATGTGTCCATTCACATGTTTCTGTGCATATGTGACACATACAGGACACATTTAGGAACTTTTATATAGAAAAACTTTGACATATATTTATCATCGTCAGCGTTTTCGTGCCGTAAACGAACTTGCTTTAGCGTTCACGCTTTTTCGTCCCATTTCTTTCAAAACAAAGAAGTGAAATGTGTTTTGGCTGAGTTGAGGATTAAAGGCACTGATGTGTGGTCTCCTGTCTCGCAACACCTCACAGACAGTTTTTGTAAAAGCAAATTTGCACAAGCTGACCTATTTTTTTTTGTTTAAAATAGCTACTTTAGAAACAAGAAAATGATAGACGACGGCAACAACAACTGGGAAAACAAGCTCTTACACACACAGAAAGCCACAGTAATTTGTTTGCAATGCTTTGTTGACAGATGCAGATCTAGTGAATGTCGGCTACTTCCTGCATTTCTCTGTTAGATAAGAGTTTTACAGCTTAGGTTGGATTTCCAGGAACTCTGCTGCTTCATTTAAATTGAAGTGCAGCTTGTAGCCTAAATATATTTTAAAGGTAACTTATCATGCTTTTTTATGTGATTTTCTGTTATTTTTATACTGTTATGATGTTAAACACGGTCAAAGTTTCTAAACGCGAAGGTGATCATAGGTAAAAATCCCCCCTGCAAGTCAAAACTCAGGGCTAATTTGCTGAAAAATGACACATATTTAAGGTCATATCTTGTATTTTGTTATAATCTGTTGGTTTTTACAAGCTTGCACTAAAAGGTGATGCTTATTTGGAAGTGCCTTAAGCAGTGAGTGTGTGTGTTTGTACATTTATATTTTCACACTGAGCTCCATCAGCTGGAATCCACAGGGTCTCCGTGTCTGGGGTTACACAGGCTGCCTGACAGTCTGCGCATGTAGCCGACTGAACACACGACACATAAAAATAATAACGTCAGCTTTGCTCTCATCTTTCTCTCTTTGTTTTTATGTTCTCTCTACCTTTGCCGCTCCTTTGCTCTTTTCTTGTCATGCTTGTATTTCCAGTCTTTAATCTTTTTTTTGCTAAGCTTTCTGAGGATTCACACATTTAATTCCCTCCTTGTTGTAAGAACTCAGCGTTACGGATCACTTGTACTTTTGACAACTTATTGGAAAAATTAGAAATATGACGTGTGGTTGTCTGTTTTTCTTGGGCTGCTCAGTGATGATGAAAGTCTTTACTATTAGTAAAACAAATCATCATTTTCATCTTACAAACCAAGCAATAGATTTTTCAGTTAGTCTATAAAATATGAAATAGTCAAGTACGCCCATTCCAACTGTCTGAGATGATGCTTGTTGCGTCTGATCAAAAGCCTATTCAGTTTACAATGACATAAAAATAAAAGTCTTTCCATTTGACAAGCTGGAAACTGTTTGAATTTTCTCGCTTGATTGACTGTGACTCAGCAGTAGTCATTACCCCTGCCATCCTAGTACCCTATTCACTGTCAGTAAAAGGCTGAGTCAGACAACTTAACTGGAAAGGTCACGAGCCAGCTGTGTTACATACCCGTGACTGTATAGAGTATACTCTAAGTGTTCTTACATACAAGCTGAACTGACCTTATTTAAGACTGGAAAATGAACCTGACACTAACACATTTTATTGCAAAATGTTCAAGGAAGACGCATTTGAAGTTTAATGTTTTATTGTGTACCAGGTGGTTTCTATGGGAACAACAAAGTGCCAAGAATTATAGGACAAGCATCTGTGGTGTCGTTCATTCTCCATTTGGACACCGACATCGGGCATATTTAGTCTAAACAATATGCAAAAGTTTTCATAATCTGGCACTATGACATGTATATGAAACGAATGAAGAAGTCACTGTTTTTGCCTCCTTAATTGCACCTCTTCCCTCGTATCCCACCATTCTTTACTCTTTGATCATTTTTTATTCCCTCTCTCCATTTTGCCTTCTTCAAACGTCTCCATTTACTATTTCTTCCAAGGGAAACCTTTTTTATCCAGAGTTATTTTGCGAGTTAAACACTCCAGAAGTATTATTATCCCACTATAATGTGTCTGGTGCCCTTTCGCAGTGAGCTGCATGTGTGTTGCAGTGGACTGGAACTGTACAAGTGGGTAATGAGGCTGCGAGCCTCGGGGCTGCTGCGTGCGGGTTGAACCCAAACACTGGCGTCTTGACTCATTACTTTGCCAAACACTTACAGTACTATACACATTTCACACACACTCGCACGGTAGTTTGCAGCGTGCTCGTTCCGTGTCTGGGTTTATTATTGCTGCTTGCATTAAAGTGTGGAGTCGTATTTTATATTTTTGTGCACTTGTTTTCACATGCATCTCTCATTTACGATCATATTTGTTTTGATGAAGGGACTATTTTACCTTTTTCATATGCTTTTTTATGCCTGTCTCACTTTGAAGTATTAGTTTTAGTGTTGCTGTTAAAGCAGATTGAGCCACCAATCCCGCTCATTACCTCTATTTATCTCCCCACTTCTCTTAATCTTCTGTGACCTTTGCGTGCGTCTTTCATGTCAAAACATTTGAGGAGAAATTAGACTCAATCATACAGTAACTGTGGCTGTAATTCCCCCCCCCCCGGGACCTCGATCCTTGTATATGTCCTGCTTGAAGAGCCAACAATGGCATTATGAAGGTCATATTTAAGTGTCTGTTTGAAGTTTTTAAAGACAGACCTGTATAGGTTTTAAGCTTTTATTTATACATCATATCTTGCTACAGCTTGTTTTGTCTGTCTAGAAATGCGGCATCAATACTCGTGCAGACTATTCTTTGTTATTTGGTGAATGCTTTATATCTTATGTTATGTAAGGTATTTTCTCTTGCATGTGTCTTGAATTAGAAACTTGATTTTGACTCTCTCTCTCTCTCTCTCTCTCTCCTGCAGGATGCTAGTTACTGGCTGCAGGTCCACAGATTGGAGCACGGCGACGGCGGCATCCTCGACCTGGACGATGTGCTCTGTGACGTGGCCGACGACAAAGACAGGGTAAGACCCTCTTCCAGATCTGAAAGATGCTGCAAGGGAAATAGTGAAAAAGCAAAGCAGTGGTTATTTCCCACCATCCTCTTGTTTTGAAACACCATCAGAGCTCCTTGTGAATGTTGACGGAGTCAGTGACACGTGAAGTCCTTTTTTGTTCGATTTGTATTTAAAAGTTAATGATGGATGTTTATTTTCAGGACTTCTGTGATCTTTCACATCTGAGCGAATACCATCCGGAAGTCATAGTTTGTACCGACTCTTCCATTTTCCCTTTTGAATTTTGATTTTATCCGGCAGCAAATATTTACGTTTCTTAGCTGGAATGTTTGAATCGGTTGGGTCTCATGGTCTCAGTGTTTGTAGTCTGACTAATGTAGCTGCAACTAACAGATGGAGATTTATTGTTTAGTCCATGAAATGACAATAAAACGTCCATCTCAACTTCTCAGCAACAACTTAAATGTCTTGTTTTGTCTGACTTAAAGTCCAAAACTCAGTTTATTATTACATATAACAAAGGGAAGCAGCAAATACGTCACGAACCTGAGAATGTGAAGCATTTTTTCACTATTTTTGCTTGAAAAATGCCTGAAACGATTAATCGCACAACAGCGCCAAGTACAAGTTTTCCAGTGCATCAGATACATGAGGTCCTATTACAACTATGTTTACTGTTTTCCAAGTCCTTCCTGACCAGTCAGATAAGAGAATTGCTTGTGTATCAAAGCAGACTTTATCTGTTGCTGAACTTTTATTAATAGCACAGTTCACCATGTGTTTGATCTGTGAAGGCCTCTGTATGTTTACATGAGCCGTGCATATCTTCTCCACTAATCTAAACAGGAATGGATCTGGGTCAACATGGACTCTGTCACTCCTAATATGTTAATATTGAGCAGCCCAAAGACTGCAGAATAGGTAAAGCAATATATTTTTCACTAGTACAGTAAAAAGTTACCGCATATTTGTCTCTGAACTGAGTGATTTGTTTTTGCGTTTCATGTGCGGCTTGTCAGAAGTTAGTTACACTGGTCTGACTGCAGGCCTGACAATCTTCCTTCCTCACAGACTGATTCACACATCGCCTCAGGGTGCGGTTGATTTACTGTCCAGGTATGGAAGTGACAGGAGAGGAGCTCATCCTGACTGACAGCCTGGAGGTCACAAGGTCACAAATCTCTTATTGAGGTCAAACCCTTCAGTACATCCCTCGGGGAACAAAAAAAAGTGCTAACAGTTTGAACGATGCCACAGAATCGGGAAAAGGATGCGTAATTTGAACCTGCGTTAGGTGATTAATCAGCAACTATTTTGATATTTTAGTGAACATATGTTAGTATTTAAGTCATGTAAGGTTTTTTTTTAAAGGAAGAACGCCAAAAATAATCTGTTTCCTGCTTCTCAAATGGGAACATTTACAGGCTTTTAGTATATTCAGTCCTTGGATGGTTGGACAACAGAAATTTTATGACATATATCCTCAAGAGTGAGAAATGTAATAGTTGTTTTCTAACAGAGTCAAAGTTTTGGCGAGCCTTTCAAGGCCCTAAAGTGAAATAAAACATATCGAAGCAATAATTTCTAGTGTATGTTTACGAGAGATATATACGAGCTCTGCTTTCTGCGATACAGTGGAACTTGAACGCTGTTGGTGGTAAGCATTCTCTCTCACTACGCTGTCATTCATCATGTTTACAGGCCTCCAGGTGCGAGCGCGTATCTGCACGTGTGTCAGCGTGTGTGTGTGTGTGTGTGTAGGTGCGTACACGCTCAGAGAGCTGTCATCGTGCTATCTCTTCACATCCCTCTCTCTCTCTTTCCCCTCCTCTCTCTCCTGCGTCCCTGCAGGCGTTTTCCGCTACAGAGAATGTGTGCGTTTCATACATGACAACCCTTCAGCCTCGCTGACACAAATCCTGCACCGCTCTCGCTGCTTTGACACCGAATCCTTAAGGAATAGGTGTACGCGTCGGTTCATTGCACAGTTTGAATTTCCCTGTTTAAAAAAATATATATAAAATGTTTCCATCAGCAGCTTGATGTCTGAAGCAGGGCTGTAACTGGGCTGTAAATTACTTTCATCCCTCATCAGCTGGTCTAAAGAAGCAATGACTTGTGAAGTTTACACATATTCCCAGAGCTCAAGGTGGTAAAATAACCTTTTCAGTCCAACCAACAGTCCAGAACAGTCTCGAACCAAAGAACGTTTGGAATTTTGGTGTTGGTGAACGTCTTAAAAGACAAACCAACGCAGATATTACTGCATCAGTGTTTAGTGCACGGCTGCAACTAACAGTTATTTTCATTATCGATTAGTTGTTTGGTCCAATATGTCAGACAGTAGTGAAAAATGTCAATCAGTGTTTCCCAAAGCCCAAGACGACAGCCTCAAATGTCTTCTTTTGTCCCGACCTACAGTCAAAGATATTCAGTTTACTATGATAGAGGACTAAAGAAACCAGAAAACATTCACATTTGAGAAGATGGAATCAGAGAATTTGGCCTTTTTTCATAAAAAATGACTCAAAATGATAAATCAGTTATCAAAATAGTTGGAGATTCATGTAATAGTTGGCAACTAATGGGGTAATGACTAATAGTTTCACCTCTAGTTCAGTGTTGTCTTTACTTTGACAGTATAAAATGAGCAAACCTTCCTACAATTTAGAGTTAGATCATTGAAAAAGCCCCACATACCGTCTTGTTTAGTTTCATATTAATTCAATACAAAGTTTCACTCTTAGTGACTAATAGGTCAACAGGTGGATGAAACAGCTTGAGTCAGTGGATCATCATCCAGCTTATAAAGTCAAAAAGTGAGACAGTGTGCAGGAGTTGATGCTCGATTTTAAATGCACCGGTGAAGTTTCCTTCAGCCTCCACAGTAGCATCCTCTCGCCTACAGAAGCTACACAGATCCGAATCATTAACAGCTCAGCGGTTTGAAGAACGGTGATGTTGCCCCCCCCCCCCCTTCATATCAGTTACATTTAGCTTTGTCTATGTTCAGCGATTAAAATCTCATCTCCATCTGATTGTCTTGGCGCATTATAAAGAAAGTGTGAAGTTGAAATCTACTCTGAGGAGCAGTATCTGCGGTAATGTGCCGGAATGGAGCGGGTTATGTTATCAGCCACGGAGCCTGCAGCCATTCAGGTAAACGCGCCGCTCGCTGGTGGTCTGCCAAACGCAGGTTAAAAGGTATGCAGCACGCAGCTTTCGTCTACATCTGTCAAAAAAAAAATCACTGTAGTGTATTTCTGAGGTGCTCTTGTTTATTTTACTACAAATGAAAGCATTGAAACTTTGATCCTGACAGTTAGAGGCGTGACGGCGGTCTGATCTTGACTAATGAGCGCAGACTCACACATGTTTTTGTCACGTTGAGAGCTGCGAAAACTAAAAGACAACCCGATGGAGCCTGATGGCCGACTGCAGGGTTCGGTATCTCTGGATCTCTTGTGCTGACCAGATAGTCCAGATAGACATTTTATACCTACAGAGGATCAATGATGCAGCTTAGATCAACCACTCTGAGGAAGCGGTGGCACAGATTATTGAAGCAGACTGACTGGTAACTCTGTTTTTAAATCCCACAGTGCTCTGTTGTAACGCAGGACTGAGCGTTTGCAGCCTGGTAGATCTTAGAAGTGCACACAGTGGAAAGTGAGGCTCAGAGCCACAGCCCATTGCTTCTACTGGCAAACATCCAATATGTGTGTGTGTGTGTGAGTGTGTGTATGAGTTCACTGTTTGTATCTGCTGAGAGCACAGCTGCGTGGCTGCAAGTGATTGTGTGCTCGTGGACAGGCTTCGAGCACAGATGTGTGAAAATAAATCCAGCTACTGTGTTGTGGTGTGTATATCATATATATATATAAATGTCTCTGGATTACTGTCTAGATCTGTGTGTGTGTGTGTGTGTGTGTGCGTGTGTGTGAGTGTTGGGTTTTTGACCTCTGACCTCTGGGAGATGCTGATGACAGTCTGTGTTGTTGGGTGATGTTAAGCGCAGCTGCTGTTTTAGGAAAGTTAAATTAGTTTAGGCTTTTCTTTTATTGCGTGCAGATGTATCAATTGGATTAATGTGAGACATTTTAAACACGATTCTTTTGTGTGTGTGTGTGTGTGTGTGTGTGTGTGTGTGTGTGTGTGTGTGTATGTGTGTGGGTGAGAGAGTGGGTGAGAGAGGAAGAAAAGGTTGCAGCCAAAAGGGGAAGAGAGATGGACAAATTAACAGGACTGCTGTATTTGACAGCTGTTTGACCTGTGTCTTGTTGACCTCTTGTAGATTCAGAATCAGATTTCTGTTAATGTGTGTGTGTGTGTGTGTGTGCATTCAAGTGTGTGTGTTTTTGTTGGCACGGTGAACACACAAGAAAATCTTGTGTGCCTCAGTTCATTTGTAAATGAACTCTATAATATTTTGCTTTTCGTCCATAACTGTTCTAAAGTGTAAAATGAGCATGTACTGTACTTTTTAAAGCTTCTGATCAACTTAAGCATTTGCAGTTTGTTTATTTAAATAAGCTGAGTGAATGTGTACCTCATTGAAATATTCAAATGTAGCTGGGAATAGTTTTATTGACCAGCATCTACATTTGCATGTCTCTTGGAATAACGTCAAGTCAAAACAAACAGCAAACAGTGACCGTAATTTAGTTCCTAAAATTAGATCAAGATGTCATGTGATTCTGCACTTAATGTGCTCAGGATCAGAGGAGAAACTCTATATGGGATATATACAGTATATAGTGATTCATTTATATTTTAGAATATGTATATTTATTTGTGTATAATATATTAAGAAGATAACATCATATGAGTGTTGGACATGTCTTTTTCTGGCTGAGAAGCACTTCTAACGTCCAGGCTACAAAGAGTAACCATGTGCATGATGTCAGTGATCATCACCACTTCTGTTTTTTAAATGTATCCACTCTGAAGAGAACTTTTCAAAAAGCTCAGTGTTTAGGGATCCACCGGGAAGCACGGGATTAGTGTTGATGGAAGGCTTTTATCACATTTATCCACATTAGTGTGGCCTGAGAAAAAAGAGGGGTGGAGGGATAAAGAATTAAACGTGTATTAGTGTGTGTGCGCGAGTGACTCCGCGCGTCCCACTAAACATGACTGGTGGTCTCCTGGCAGCTGTGACTCATCTCTACCATTCCACAGGAGCTTTTTAAAGACTGGAAGGAATGGCTGGCCCATCACACAAGGACACTTTTATTAGCTTACACTGGAATGAAACACACAGGGCTGCATGTAGCACTCGTCTTGGGAATACGAGTATATTCTGTACATTTTTTTTTTTTTAATACGCTGCCGTGTGCGTGCGTGCGGCTCGCTTCTGCATCTGTTAAAACGGAGTTAAGTGTAAAAAAAAAAAAAAAAAAAAAGTGCGTCTGTTTTTGTCCAGATACAGTATGTATCATCCATGCCAGGAAAAGCGGCGGCTTGCCCTCCAACTTACTGAATGTTTTTCCAGATGCCATCTTTCCATCCATTCATCATCCTTCCTTCCACTCCTTCCTTTTTCCTTTTTTTTTTTTTCTTCTTTCCTTTTTTCTCTCATAGTGAGTAAGAAGTCTGACTTTCAAAGGTACTTCCACACTTCATCTGTGACCTTTATTAACCTCGCTCACTGGTAGGAATCCACTTTCTGGCAGCTCGCTATGCAATCGCTCACTCGATGGTCCTCATGCCGAGGTAAATACTTGTTTCTGATTGGCTGGCAGGTGCCCCTTTAAAAATGTGCTAACGGACACCTAAAACATAATTCTGGTCACCGCGTCTTCTAAATCAGAATCACAGCATCAGTGCTTCTGCCTGGTGTTTCTAATTAACTTCTAGTCGTTAATTAAACTTACAAATGAACATAAATGATGATTTGAACTCAGACAGACTTGTTGCAGTCATTTGCCTGTATGGTATAAACGTGATAATACACTTTGAGGTGTCCTGCAGAAATGAGACTATATTCCTCAGTTGTAGTGTACTGTATATGTGCACATAGTAGTGATAAAATACTACCTATGTGTGTTGTACACTATATTTCAGAGGGAGTTTTGGCAGCTGACATGATTACTTTGAAAAGTAAAGATTTATGTTACAAAAATATGATGTCACACTACCGAACACTTGAAATTTTGCATCACCTGAATCAAGATTAAAGTGCCGTTTGCGTGTGAATGTATCAATAATGAACATTTAATAATGGCTCAAATCCCATTAAGTGTCCCAATAAGTCATAACACCCAAATTCTCAAGCTGCTGAGTCGCAGATAAAATCATGACATCGTCAGACAAACAGGCTAACGACAGCAGCTGTGCTGGGAGTTTGGCTATATTGACACGTAAAAATGTGTGATCACAGAGGAAGTCAGAAGTAACACATTTAAGCACAGCCACAAAGTATCCTTTAACACTTCTAAATGAGCTGCAAAAATATGCTTGTAAAAGTCAAACCACATTGACCGAACAGCTCTGAACTATATGTGGCTGCTTAATAAGGAACCATCCAGTCCTGAACTGTTTCCAGCGGACATTGAAGTCATTACAGAGCCGTGACTTAACCGCAGAGCGCAGAGGAGACCCGACCCGGCCGGATCCCGTGTACGTTCAGGGTAAACTGACGGTTATGAAAGATTGTGTTGTTGAAAAGTTCGTAATGTCTTTATTTAGATACATGAGCACAGCTCGGAGTCACTGCTGAAGATCCATTGTACTGATGTCTGAGTCTAGGATGACCGACCTTTATCCTGTGTTGTGTAAAGTGCAGGGGTAGTGAGGTGAAGGTTAGTGCTAGATACTCACTTGGCAAATACACACACACACACACAGATGGACACACTCACAGCGTTTGCCAGAATATACACATTCACACACACACACACGCAGAGTGACACACATTCCTGTCGTCTTCTGTCATACACTCTCCTCACTCTCACAGACATACTCACACCCTGACATACCCCAGGTGTCTGGTGACAAGCTCGTCCCTACACACACTCCTGCAGCGATGTCATGACCCTAAATGATGGCACCTGGGTCGTGCCAACACCACATTCCTCTCTCTCTCTCTCTCTCTGTGTGTGTGTGTATGTGTGTGTGCGTTGTCAGGGTGTGCCGCACAGCTGCACCCTCCGGTACTCCATCACTGACATGTCTGGCCCCGGTCAGCGTTGTGTCTGGGTGACAGACACGCTGAGTTTTTAGCTCTGTGTGTGCGTGTGTGTGTGCTGGCGTGCAGATACCCCTCTGGAATAGCACGCAATTTATGTTTTTCATACTTTTGTTAACGAATATGCGATGTGGATAATAGTTTTCATGTCGGTGACTGTTTCCCAAATGGTTGTGTAAACTTTTAAGCTGCTTTTTTTTTTTTTTTAATGCATCTTGTTGTTTGTCTTGTTGACCGAGTGAAATCTGTTGTGTGTGTACATACTTGCCAGGCAGATGAGATTACTTCTTATTCTTAAGTATGCGTTTCTTGTTTGAGTTTGTCTTGTTTGCGTGTTTGTTTGTTCTTGATCCAGGCGTTATGCTGGTCTGAGCAGATTATAGGCGCGTCTCGCAGCATAGGAGACAGGACAGGCAGGCAGACGGGTGGTGGGGGGGTGGAGGGGTGGGGGGGGGGGGCGTGAGGTTAAATAAACCCAGAGGAGTTTCTTAAAGCGACTCCTTCAGTCCTGTCGCTGAATATCAAGAGACAGTCAGACTACCAGTCACATATTTGTGTGTGTCTGTTGCTATGTGGAATAGATCCCCATCAAGTGAAATGTATCTGCAGACCTACTGACGACTGAATAAACTATCAGTAGTTACTGTGGGAGCTGGTTGCTTTGTTGTTTTCTTTGAACAGAATATATGATGCTTTTATTGTTTTAAAAAGTATTTTGATATGAAATAATGAGGAAATTTGCTCATCGGTGGTAGTTGCAATAGTAGTAATACTGTATATTAAAGAAAATTTAAAAAAATAAAGAAATAAATACGACACCACATGACTAAAACATCCTCAGGACCTTTACTGCGTGTCAGTCCTCTTGTTCCCCGTGTTTCCTGTCACTCTCAACTGTCAAACTAATAAAAGCTAAATTCCCAAGAATATTCTTAAAGTTTGAGGCAAAATCTGCAGATTAATTTCTAGATTAATCATTTAATCTGTGAAATATTAAAAAGTAGTGATGAAGTGACACACAGTTCACACAGTCACAATGTCTTAGAGGCCACGGTGATGTCTTCAATGTGCTTGTCTAACAGTTTAAAATGATGATTTATTTTATTAACTCATACAGACGGGTGACAGATTAAAGGAAAAACCAACGTAAAGTGTCTCAGTGAGGTGTTGGGACACCATGAACCCTCACAACAGCTTCAATGTGCCCTAACATTGATTCTACAGTCTCTGAACTCTTCTGGAGGGATGAACTTTGTTCTTCCAAAAGATATTCCCTCATTTGGTGTTTTGATGATGATGGTGGAGAACAGGTCAGTCCAAAATCTCTTACAGGTGTTAAATTAGGTTGAGATGTGGTGACTGTGAAGGTCATAGCATATGATTCACATCATTTTCATACTCATCCAACCATTCAGTGACCCCTCTTGCTTTGTATTGATTAGCAGTGACTCTTCCCTGTAAGGGGACAAGCGGACCCAAACCATGCCAGCAAAATGCCCCCCACAGCATAACAGAACCACCAGATCCCCTCACTGTAGGGGTCAAGCATTCAGACCTGGACCAGTTTTTCCTTTAATTTGTCACCCATCTGTATATGACAAGGACAAACAGCAGATCTTGACATTAGAGAATTGAGTCTGAGTTTGGCACGAACGAACCATTGAAGCTCTGCATTTTATGAATCTGACTGTCATTCAGAGACATTTGTTCCATTGTGGGAAAGTTTTAAGGGCCCTACATAGTTCATACATTTTACCCTTGCCTGAAAGTTAATACTGTATAAGTGGAAAATAGGCAGTTTAGACATAATCATACAGTATCTGACAACCGTCGTCAGCTAGCTGTGTGTCAGTATGTTGTAGGTCTGCATGTGGTGCACCTGGATGACTGCAAACAAATGACTGAAAATACAAAAATAACTAAGTTATAGAAGACCATATTAAGTCAAGGCAGTCTTATTTATACTTCATATACACCTTAAACTTAATTAAATGTAATAAAGGCAGAAGAATCAAAGACAAACTAACATGAACAACTTTTAGGCGAATACAGAACATTAATAATGCAGCAACGGAATAACTGACACAGCTTCCTATTCAGCAAAGCAGTAGGGACTGGTGCCAATCCCAGCATGCACTGGGAGAGACACACTCTCAATCTATCACAGCAGAACATCATCCTCCTCTAACTAAAACCATCTCCACCTCCCTCACTAACAGTATCGAGCCGGTTTTAGCTGACACCCGTAAAAAGCACTGAAGTGTTAACACATATCGATCTTGTGTCTCTATATTTGTCCCGTTTGTTGTGTCTGGTTGTTGATATTGATTTTTTTTCCACACACACACAGTCATACGGTGACGCTGTGAAACCGAATCCCGCTGAAGCGCAGACGCTGACTTATGCTGAATATGTCTTGTGTTTTGGGAATTGTTATTTCTAGTAATAAGTCTTAAGATTATAAACCAACTTCCAGGCGCTGTGGTGTTGTGGTAACATGAAGTAAACTAAACAACACAAACACAGCCATTTTTTTTTTTTTTTTGAAGCCATCTAGGGAGATGGATACCATAGATAGTGCTGTTGTGCGAAGGATATTGTTCTGGACCAGTGCCTGAGTGGAACTCCTCCAACAACAACATGGTTGGGATGGATGAGAGGTCAGCCAAAACATGTGGTGGTGAGAGAAAGACCAAAAAAAAAAAAAAAAAAACTGAAACAAGCTTCTCACATATTGACATTGAATCTCAGTCTGTAGACTCTCAGTTTCATACCAGCCTTCAGCAACCTAATGAATGATCGTAGCCGGCACTCTTTTCATTTGTTCAGTCATGGTAACCCGACCACGCCAGATGATTTGATACACAGAAACATCTGAGGAGTCGTCCAACCGTTTGGAAAAGGAAGGGAGGGCATCAAAAAAAAATAAAATGCTTGGCAGGTGATTGGATGAGCCGTCTATCACCGTCTTACCTTGTGAGATCATGTGAGCATCCTCATAGGACGCTGACCGGTGGTTCGGACACAAGCGCATAACTGACGCCTGACGAGGATTCTCACATGATGTCGTGATGTCGTGATCTCGTAAATCCAGCTGCCATGCAAGGTGACAGTCATGGTGCCTATTTCTGCTTTTGTAAAACAGAAAATGCATCACTTCTTTTGCTTTTACTGTCTATTTTTCATAAACATTTAACCAGGAAAGACCTCTCAGACATTTCTGCAAATGTAAAAACGTTCATGAATCGGTTATTGGTTGAATTCCTGAGTAGGAAAATGTTTTTTTCAGCATAAAACTGTTGCAGAATACACCTTTAATAACCGTATCATCCGTCAACAGACTGATTTTCTTCTTTATTTTTCACATGGACGAACCAAACCAAACCAAACCACACCCGGTCGACCCCTCCTCCGGCCTTCAGATCTTCCTGAGCCGAGTGTTAGTGATGACCTCATTTATTCCAGGCTCACCCTCCTCCTCCTCCTCCTCCTCCTCCTCCTTTTTTTCCCTTCTCCTTCCCTCTCTCTAGCCTCCTAATGAGAACAAGATGACAACTTTATACCAGACTCAGCCATGGTGACACAGAAACTTCTGGTTAAGCCTCCCTGAGAGGCAGACAGAGGAGGATCCATGACTGACAGACAATACACACGCTGTGTGGACTCGTATGTGGGCGTCTGTACTGCGTATGTGTGTTTTTAAGGACAGACAGAGACTAACTAACATATATTTTCAGTATGTATTGATTTTTCAAGTATTTTACTATTAAATAATTATGGCTTTAGTTTTTAAAATGTCAGAAAATAGTGATAAACGCCCTTCACAATTACCCAGAACCCTAAGTGACGTCTTCTGTTTGCTTGTTTCATGGATGCCATGCAATACAATATAACATTATTGTCTATTGTACTAGAAATTTGGCTTTGACTACACCTCAGTAGTATAAAAAAATTAAAAATGAGAGAAAACAACAATATGTAAAATGCTTATTTTCTCTATTAATAGATTACACTATAAAATGTCCAAGATGATGTCATCAGATGTCTTATTTTGTCCAACTAACAGTCAAAGAAGCCCAAAGAAACCAGAAAACAATCACATTTAAGAAGCTGGAACGAGAGAAATGTTGTATTTTTTCTTAAATCGTGTCCCAAAATGATTCATAGATTAATAGTTGGTGATTGATTTTCCGTTGACTAATTGTGCAGCTTTAAAAGAGTATAATTATATGTGTTCAAGTGTCCGACTGCGGAGATGAGAAGATGCAAGTCTCGCATGTGTTTGTGGCGTCCATATTTGTGTATATCACCCCGAAGCAATGTAATTGACGTCATCTGTGTGTGTTTGTCTGAGTACAACAATGGTTCTAACATCCATCAACAAGCTCTAACCTCCCTTTCTGTAGGGCATCTGGCAAAACGAGCTTCAAAAATATTTATTGGTACACGAAACACATAATGCTTCTTTCTTTATATCAAAGGTTAATTACGCAAGTCTAATTGCCATCATATCTAAGATTAATGACATAACAAATCATTTAGACTTCTCGTTCGGGGCGAAATTCATTTCTAAAAAAAAAAAGCCACATGTTTAAACATGTAAATAAATGTAGCAAAAAAAAAACTGTTTAAAAGCTGTTTGAACCGTCGAGGTGCGTTTCCGCTGCTGCGACCGGTCGTGTTCAAACAGCCCACCTCTTGTGCTCTGCAAACAGTGGCACCACTCACCCTGCTGATGAATGCAAGGCCTTATGGGAAGCTTCCCATAAGGCTCTCGGTGGCTCATGGGTAAAAAAAAAGGGATGTGTGACAGCATCCCTTGTCGGTGCTGGTTGCTAGGACGACCGCACCGCTGCAGGAGAAGATTCAAACGCACACATGCTGCACAAGCATTTTAGATTTTATGGAAGATGTAGAATGCAGAATGAGGTTTCATTTTATAGTTCCCATCATTTTCTAATAATCTCCCAAAAGACATTTGGTACAAATTGCAGTGAAAACAGAGACAATATTCTGAGACAGCACACAAAGTACGTACCCGCTCATTTATCTGAATGTTTACGAAAGAAGCAGGAAATTATATAGTTGAGTAGAGTTGATAAGCGAGCGGAGGAATTTCCTTGAAATAATTGAAAATATTAATCTTAACAAAAATTGTAATGACTGGAAAAACCGACCTATCCGTTTAAACCCATGTCATTTTCATTTTTGCGGTTCAAAACTTTACTCTCCATATTTTTTTGAGCTTGACAACCACACAGACGGGCACATCTTACATTTTTTTGCGTATTAAATGTCCACATGGGGAATTTGGTTTTGGACTGCACACCATAGTTCCTAATGCAATAAGTACAATAAACATTGTGTCCCACAACTATACATTCACATACAGACCAGCTGCATGCTTCTACCACAGAAGAAGAACTTACTCTTCCAGTTAATTGGAATTAAAACGAATTTAAGACGCTGTTTCTATTTTCTGTATTAACACCAAATTACACCACAGAAATCCCAGCATGCATATCAGCTCCTTTCAAAGATATATTTAGAAAAATTATGGGACCTGCATGTAAAAAACACAAAAAAAAGTGTTACTATTCAGTGTTTTGTGGTTCGCCTGCTCACACACTTAAGCTGTCTCAGCATTTCACCTTGAGTTATTATCACCCACACAATCCCTGAGTCATGATTACTCAGATGTGTGTGTGCCAACCGTAGCGCATCTAAACTCCGTGTGCCATTGTGCAGTTGATCCTCTTGCACAATTTATACCTCTTCTGTCATGGCCCACCGTTGCCCCGAAAACACACACACACACACACACACACACACACACAGGTTAGCGGTGAGGTAACAGTTGCAGGCTGTCATCTCCTTCTGTGGTAACAGAGTTAGAGGTGTTCTCACTTCCCTCTCTCTCCCTCTCTGTCTCTCTGCTGCTGTTGCTGCTGCTGCTGCTGCTTCGGTCAGGGCTCAACGACCAGAGAAGCCACAACACCGCTGAGCCCGACAGCTACCCTACATGGACAAGGAGAAATGAAGCCGTGTGACATTACAATTATTATATTTTTTTTGTATCAGTTTAACCACTCAGTTAGTGCTCTTAGCTAGCAGGAAAAATGCAGGAAATCCAAAGTTTGGAAGCACTGGAATAGAGCAGGAATGTCAAAATCCACAGCAGCTAGAAAATCTTAGTTTGTAAGAATGTATTGATTGCATTTTATTAGAGCCAAAACATGTCTTAAAAACTTGTTAGTTGATATATATCATGATATAAATCCTGATGTACATAAGGACAATATTTCTGTTGAGCTAAAAGAGTCCCTGAAGTGTTCTAGTAGAGTAGAGATAAAGTAGTAATGATGAAGACCATGATATGTGGCTGAAAATACAAAAAAAAAGAGTCGTTCCTGGGCTAAAATCTTTATTAGTCATGCAGTGTGAGAGACGTGTGTTGTCAGGGAAAGTATATCTTAGGTTGGGCAATATGACAACATACTTTATGAAGAGATTTTGCCGTTTGTAGAAAATACACTCACCTTCCAAATATATTAGAGCGTAGGTGTCAGTTGACATCCGGCACGAGTACTTTAGACATTCACACAATAGCAACATCTCATTTTAGCTCTAGATCTGTTCCGGTATCCTGTACCAATATTAGTGCAGCTCTACCTTCCGGCAACGCGAGCTCGTTTACCGCTGGCACCAGGAGCTTTCAGCATGGCAACTAAATATGGATGAAACCAAAATAACAAGGGAGGGGGGGACTTTTTGTGCTTGGGGGGGGGGGGGGGGGGGGGGGGGGGGGTATAGAGCCTGACACCAGTGCATCCAGGGTTATGGAGCATGACATCCTAAAAATTCTCCTGTCCACTCTCCATTTTTTCATCAGAGACTAGAATAGAGTCTTTGACTAGACTTTACATTGAGAGACCTGTGCACCTGACAGCCTGAACCAGCGTGTGGTTGTGTTTGCATCAAGTAAAAAGCAGATTTTAATGTTTTATTTAAGCTTTTTGTGGTTTGGAGTTCTCTGCTAATGTTAGTTAATGCTAATAGCCAACCATTTTTTCATAATAAGGTTATTGAGAGCTCTTTTATGTGTGTCAAAGTGCCAATGTTGGTAAAATCAGATGACTTAGAACGTACTGGATGTCACATGAGCTTCATTTTTGTGTGATAAGGAGTTAAGAGACTCATACCTGATACAAAACACACAAGAATGAAACTGAAATTATAATAATATCTGACTATGTTGTGAGAGTATACAGCCAGTAATGTCACCCTGTCAGTCGTGATTCAGCAACACATGTTCTCTTTGACTGATAAGATGCGAAAAAAAAGATATCAGATGACAAAAGTGAAAGAAGACCATTGTTTAAAAAATTTAATTTCGGTTTCAGCCGTGAACCGCGGCTCAAAAGCCCGAGCGAGGAGCTCCGCGGTCGGCGAGATTTGTATTCTGGGTTTAAGGCTTTTAATCTTAATTATGGTGAGAAAAGTGTCAGGATGAGACAAAGACAATGTTTGAGGAGTCAACAAGAGTATCAGGATTACAGCGGCTCGCAGCAGCTGTAGTGTGTGTCTCTGTGTGTGTGTGTGTGTGTGTGTGTGTGTGTGTGTGTGTGTGTGTGTGTTTGGTGGTAATGAGATTAGGGCCCCCCCTTCCTCTCTTGTGTGTCCCTCCATCTTTTCTCCATCCATCTCTCCCTCCCTCCCTCCCTCTCTTCTTCTTCTTCTGCTCCCTCATGGCATCTGTGATTTTTCTCAAGCCTCAATGTTTGTTTTGTTAAAACATATTTTAAACAGAAGTTCTTGTGATGTCATCAATTAATTGGCTGGTTCTTGCTGTTCTTTACTTTGGCTGAAACTGGATAAATATTTAAAACTCTGATCTACTTCCTATCATCGATCAATTGATCAATCCGGCACAGTTTTGAAGCAGAAATATACTTTTATGCTTTCAGTTCTGAAATACTGATAAAAATCTTAATCCATGCTGATGCTGCAGCAGGATGAAATACAAAAGACTTCTTCTGCCCTCTGGTGGTTGTTTTGTGTCACTGCATTGCGCCTTCAGTTCTTTGATGCCAGTCTCTTTGTAGGGCGAGTGTTCCCTAAAGTTATAGCTCATCAATATTAATTAGAATAATAGACGGAGCCTTTTTGTTTTCTGTTTTAAATGCAAAGTGTTTGAACTGATCATAAGCAGCCTCCAGAAACCTGCTGACTCATCCTTGCCACCCGCTTTGGGTGTTGTATTAACTTCAATCAAAGAGCTTAACTTTGACGGTTTGACGCAGACTGTAAGTTAATTATATTAGTTGGAAAAGACTAATTCAGCTTTATCATTAGGGTTAGGGTTATTGCTTTTTTTTTCAGTAGAGGAGAGCTATCAGTCAGCTTGGCATCCTTCAAACTTTTGAGGTTGAGTTGATCTCTAAAAAGCAGCGACGTCCTTTTGTTTTAAAAACCAGAGCCCCGTCTGGCAAACTGACTGCTAACTACTGCCTGTGAACCACAAATACAGAAAGCTGAGAGCACCAAAACAAACACAGACAGTGATCCTGTAGTCCAGGTCATCCGTCTGACACAGCGGAGGCCGCTGCTGCGTTTATTTTTTTTTGGTCAAGCTCTGACGCTGGAGGGATGACCAGTGGAAGTCATACATGCAGAGTTCAGTAGATCAGCTGCCATTTCTGAAACTCACTGCGGGTAGCTGAGTCTGCAGCAGAGCTGAGTTGAAATAAAAACAAACATTTGTCAAGGGGGAAAAAAAAAAATCCTTTACTTTTTAAAATAGATACAAAGTGCCTCATACATGAACAGTCACTCGGTCCTTTGATTTTTTTAAAAATTGCCACATTTAGGAGATAATTTGACTTATTTTCTGTGTAGTTCCAGTTAGAGCTGCAACAAATTATTATTTTCAATTAATCTGCCAATTATTTTTGTCAATTAATCTATGAAGTGTTCTGTCTATAAAATGTCAGAACAGTGAGAAATTGCTGTTATAATGTCCCAGAGTCAAAGGGGATGTCTTCTTATGTCATGTTTTGTCTGACTTACAGTCTGAAACCCAAAGTTATTCAATTTAATATCATGTATGATAAGAAAATCATTAAATAATCACATTTGAGAAGCTGAAACAAGTACATTTTTGGCATTTTTTGCTTAAAAAAATGAGTGATACAGTTATTCAATTATCAAAATAGTTGCCGGTTAAGTTTCTGTTATCAGTTAATTTGCAGACAGACGTCATGCATGATTCCTCAACACTTACTGTAACATGATTCATAACGAGCCCTGCTAGGAACCCTGCTGACGATCCGTTGGTCCAGTTTACTTGTGAGATGCTTAAGTTGATCAGAATGGTTGATAATCCTGAATAAACAGATCTATACAACATCTAAAACATTTATATAGAAACATGTAATGTGCTTTGTTGGAAAATACCAACATTACTGGAGAAAAAACCCTAAATAAAGAGATTGTGTACATGTGAGAAGGTGACTCATGACTTTGAAAATGTTGGACAAGCAGAACACTCTTCGTCTTCTAGGGGAGAATTGGTTCTCATCATTTTTAATTTTTATTGATTTTCTTTCTTTTGGACTTTTCAAAAGGCAGAGAAGGGGTTAAACTGATTTTGGTTTTGATTCATATGTCTCCACTTATCCAAAATGTTTGTATTTCCTGCTACAGGATGATTCACTTATCAACACAGTTTACCGTAAGCAGTCCTGCTAATTACAAAATCTTTTCAACAAGTGATTTCAGTGCAGATATTATTCTAAAATAAAAGTTTTTCCACCCGTTTTTTTTAAATATTAACATACAGACAAATTCCTACTAAACATAATCCGCTCAACACAGTGTCGACAAAACGCTGAAACATGCTCTTTTTCGTCCACTCTACTTAACTCTCACTCAATCATACACCCACTTACACACACACACACACACAAATACACTCTCTCTGCCAGAGGGGTTCTCACCACAGTGACTCAGCCAACCCAGCTGTGGTCTGTGGGAACGAGCTGCACAGGCAGGAAGTGGTGTGTGTGTCTATTTCTGTGTGGCACACATCAGCTTGTCTGTAGCGGGTGTATTCACACACACACACCCCCCTCTCATTCTGCCAAACTGGTTTTCTGTCTGCGTTGTCTCTAAATCAGACATGTACAGGGAGGGCACTGATCTCAGTTCAGATCTCAATTAGGCCGGAGCAACAATCATACAAAGTCCTGATTTAAGCTTGAGCTGCAACGATTAGTTGATTAATCGGTTGGTTGATCAACAGAAAATGAATATCCAGCTGTTTAGATAATCCATGAATCGTTTTGAGTCATTTTTTAAAAGAAAAATACTAAAATTCTCTGGTTTCAGCTTTTAAAATGTGAATATTTTCTGCTTCCTTTAGTCTTTTATGACAGTAAACTTAATATTTTTGGGCTGTTGATTGTTGGTTGGGATAAAAGAAGACGTGAGGTTGCAGCTCAGGCTTTAGGAAACCCTTTTCTGACATTTCATAGACCCAATGACTAATTTATCGAGAGATTAACCAACAGATTAATCGATAATGCAAATAATCGTTAGTCGTAGCACTAGAATTACCAAAATCATGGATCTCTTATTGGCTTTTATACTCATATTGCAAAATTTCAATTAATTGTTAGAATTTAATATTATTAAACTGAGAATAGCAACATTAAATTAAACAGAAAATACTGTAGAAATCTAGATTTGGTTTAGAAACCAATGAAATATAACAAAAGTTGAACCAGATGTTTTAAACAACCAATCATCTCTCAGTCTAGTCCAGAACCTTTAACTGGTCGTACTATAATTTAATCAAGTAAATATCAGACGTGAGCCAACACTAGTAAGGAAATGTTACATTTGTCATTATTAAGGTAAATGTAATGTTGATTGAAGGTTAAATCGTCTCTCCCTACTTGTACCTACGCTTTAATGACAATGGTTGCCACGGTAACTAGTGCTTTCTTTGGCTAAAGTGGGAAAAATCCATTTTCCAGGTGGAGCATCAGTACAAACACAGTGCAGAAGGAATGCAGTAGTAACACTTCACATTAACTTATTTATGTGTACGCATATTTCATACTGCTGTTTTTCTTTTGAAGACTCCTCATGAGGCATTGATTGACTTCTACAAAAGCTGTGTAAAAAAATCTACCAGATAAATTATAAATAGATACGATAGTGGACGTTAATTAGGCTGTTTCAACTCTGTCCTTGGAAAAATGGAGAATGGAGATTCTTGAAGTTTTTCAAGGTAAGAATGTAGAAAAGTTTTCTAAAGCAACCGTATTACTTATCTTTCAGTTTGTATTGATCCCCTTTGATGAATGTTTCAATGTAGCTATTAGCCAGACACTCATGTTTAATATATTTACAGCTAATAACAAACATGTTGCATTTCATAAACTCAACAGTATCAACAATATATCTGAGTTTGCCTAAGTTAGTACTTTGTTAAACCACAAGGGGTCAGTGTGTTATTATATTTAACAAGACAGAGGCTGAGGTCTTTTTTTTTTTCTTCAGTCAGCTTGTTGTAGATGGTGGGGGGGGGGGGGGGGGGGGGTGAAGTTTGTCTCTAAAGCTCTGAGGCTTTACATCATGCTCCCCAGGGTGCTGTCTGCACCCGCTGGGACTGTAGTTACTGTTACACTGCTTGCAGAAGGTTTTTACAGTATTTGTTAGGGAGGAAGGGCAGGAAGGAGGTGATATTATATGTGTGTGTTCCTGAGGGAGTGTGTATGCATGTATGTGTGTTTGTGTTTGTGTGAGAGAGAGAGAGAGGGGTCACTAGGAGGCATACATGGCATGTAAAATAGCACATATGATAATTTTCTTCTACTTTATTAAATGTCATATTATTATACAGTCGCTATATATTTTTATTGCTTTTGTTATAAACTCCGCAACACGGGGATATTAAATTCCTAGCAAAATCCTAATAAATATATAATCAGACAGTATGTTATTGAAGTTTCAACCTCCACCTTAACCCACCTACAGCCGTCATTTCCACCGCTCTTCCGCCGACGGGTAACTAAATGAATTTTAATTCCTACTGCAGGAAGTGTCAGGGAAGCGGGCAGGAAGTGATCGTCGGGGAGGTGGGGGGGGGGGGAATAAACAGGATGTTGTGATGTGATCAGCGGTGTTTACGGAGTCACTTCCTTCCACCATCTGTGCTTTGATGGCCTGTGAAGTCGTCAGAAATGAATCAAAGCGTCCGAGCTGGAATGTTCATTCAGATCGACTCAGATTCAGTTCGTGATTGTTTGTTTCCGTTTTCCATCTAAGGGTTGATAGGGATATGGATGGACTCTTCTAGCACGGTATGTTATTTAGCATTGTAATGTCAAAATATATTGATAAAGTAAGTTTTTATCCCATTATAAGTGGTTAAAAGAAATCTTTGAGGAATCTTTCCCAGCATCACATCACCCACACTATGAAAGAGAAAATAGAAGCCTAAAGGTTTAGAGTTACAGGAAACAAAATATTCCTGTATCTCTAAATTAAGAAAACAATGATCCAGGAAAAGGCTTAAAGCTGTAAACTCCATGACAAGCAGCATGTTAGAGAAAAGAAATTATTCTTACAAGGTTTCCTAGTGTCAGAACATACACACACATTTATACAGTACACACATAGGCAGCACACACACAGAGATGAAGACTTCCTCTGAGTATGCGGCTTCCACTGGCAGAGCAGCGTGAAATGAGGAAGAACCTGCCCTCACAACAAACTCAGTGACCCCTGAGAATCAGGATCCATTCCAATCAGCTTGGCACTCCCACCGCACTATGGTCTCACATGTCGGCACCCCATCCTCCTATTGTTGTAGTGAAGTTAATCTAAACACCCTCAAGTGCACCATTATTCCAGAAGAGGTATGTTATTGTTTCTTAGGTTTTGTAGGACGTTACCCTGCTGCCCTACAGAGACATGAACGTGTCGGTCACTGAAAGCCACAATATTTATACTCCCAAGAAAAAGTCGGTGAACAAAAGTTGAACCAATGATGATTAAGGAAAGAAAATTGAAAGCACTGGTGCCATACTGCAATACCCTAACCATAACCCTAACACTGACCATAACACTGACCGTAACCCTAACACTGACCATAACCCTAACACTAACACTGACCATAACACTGACCATAACCCTAACCCTAACACTGACCATAACCCTAACCCTAACACTGACCATAACACTGACCATAACCCTAACCCTAACCATAACCATAACCCTACCACTGACCATAACCCTAACCCTAACACTGACCATAACCCTAACACTGACCATAACACTAACCCTAACCCTGGCCCTAACCCTAACGCCCTGATGCCCTAACCCTAACCATAACCCTAACACTGACCATAACATTGACCATAACCCTAACACTGACCCTAACCCTAACCCTGGCCCTAACGCCCTGATGCCCTAACCCTAACCATAACCCTAACACTGACCCTAACTCTAACCCTAACCCTAACCATAACCCTTTTTAGCATCTGACAACAATTTGATGCTTGATTGTAAATACTTACTTAATACAGCTTTTGATACTCAATGCTAAAGACACATTTCTTTTCTTTTGGTACTCTGTATTGCCATGCTAAAACGATTAGTTACCAAACATTTTGATGATAGACTTTAAAGCTACAACTAACGATTGTTTTCATTATGGATTAAGCTGATGATTATTTTTTCGATTAATCAATTAGTCGTTTGGTCTGTAAAATGAAAATGTTGAAAAATCTTCATCACTGATCCCCAAAGACCAAGGTCCAACCTGAACCGGCCAACAGTCCACAACCCAAAGATAATCGATAATCAAATCAAAGATAATAGAAGCTTTATTTAAGAAGCTGGAACGAGAGAATTTCAGTATTTTTTTCTTACAAAAAAAAAGACTCAAAACGATTAATCGATTATCAAAATAGCAGCTCTGATAGAGTTGAAGTCATCAATCAAAGGAAAATGCAGAATTTCTCCTCTACTGTGTTTTATATCATCGTAAATCCAATATTTTTGGGGGGTTTTAGACTGTCGGCTGCAGATAACAAGCAATTTGAAGATGTCACCAAAGACAAAAATACAATGTGATGTGGAAAATGATGATCTGTTCCAAAGACTTTAGGGATAAAGTGTTTGATTGACAAACTGAACTTTAAGACTAGATAGTCAGAGTTTTTTTTGGGAGATCACTGAATGATGCAACGTGAAGAAATATTTTCTCCCAAAATCACATTGAGATTCGGTCATTAGGCTTTTTATTCTGCCTCCACAACTCAGACAAACGTTTGACAAAGGTGACAAAGGTGCATACGGCAAATGAAACTCAGTGCAATCGAGCAGATCTCCTTCCTGGTGTCTTTTCACGCATTTACCGCTGTCAATAACACCACAATAGACGTTTTTTTTTCCTCAGAACAGGGTGAAGAGCATTCTGTCTGATAGGCAGGGTAAACAGATAACAACACTATCTGGAGCAGCAGGTTGAGGTGCTGCCGGATGTGATGGAGCGCCCTGATATCCTGCCATTCAGTCATTCATTCACTCGCTGTGGCATGAGAGGATAAAGGCCAGCACTTCACGCCGCATGTTAAACCCATTACGGCTAATCAAGCGCCAAGTTGGCACCGGCCACTGTGGAGAAGTATATATTTATGTGTGTTTATGTGTGTGTGTGTCCTCCACTTCTTCTTAAGTTCTCGGAAACTCCACACAAGAGTTAAATAAGCAGAGCGACCGCTTTACTTTCTGCCTGTTTTTATCAGATCTAAACACAACCTCTGAATCACCCGAGCAGCGGTCGACACAAGTGGCAAGACATCCTGTTATCGTCTGATTTATGAAGTATCTAAAGAGGGGAGAGGATGTAAAGTTTGTGTGTCTGTGAGTGAATGGGAAAAAGGGAGGAGTGTAAGCTATTGTACCATTAGTGGGCTGTCATTTCGGTGGCCTATGACAGTAGGAAAATCCATTCAGACGTTCAGCGAAAATGTAAAGTCAACATAATTTGTATCGAAGGAGCTAAAATGCGCACACACACTGGTTAGATCCTATAAACCAAATGGCTTCCATGTCTGCAGAGCTGCAGATTTTGGCGAGCCTTCAGGCTACAGTAGTGGTGGAAAGACGCTTGCGTAATTAAATGAAAAAAAAAGAAGTACTTTTTCCAAAATCAGAAAAAGGCTACAGCATTTATTGGAGGCTAAATATTTCCAGATGTCGGCTCAAAAAGATATTCTAGTTTGCTGTAGAATCTTTGGCCAGCGAATCAAGTTGTACATCAGAGAACAAGTCTTTGGTAAAAAAACCTGTAATTACAGACTCAGTGGTTGGATTGGCCTGTAAAGAAGAGCTCACAGGTTCAATCCCTCCAGCAGTCAGTCAGTCTGCCAGTCTGTCAGACCTTGAGCAAGACACTAAACTCACTACCTGCTCAGTCACTGTTAACCTCACTTGCACACACACACACACACACATACACACAGATTTTAGCAAACTCAGTTGCCATAACAGGGTTGCTGATGGAGATGATGCAAACACAGTAACACACAAACACAGAAGTACACTTTAACAAGCTCGGTTGCCATAACAGAGACCGTGATAAGTCTGACTCCGCGCATGATGCAAACAGACACCATAGATCCCCCACACACACAACTTGTACCCACAGACGACTTTGCTGCCGCTCGTCCTCTGAGTCCTCCACCCCGGTGAGAAGAAGCGATACTCATTATCAAACCCGCCGTCCTCATCCTCCTCCATCCTCACAGCACAGATATACATATGCTAATTTCAGCATCTAAGGAGAGTAATGTGTGTCTTTAATCACACTGTATTACCATAAAACACATAAATGATGTCGCGGTGAGTGGATAGAGGATGCAAGGCTCTTTGCCATTAGTGATATATATATTTGTCACTAAACTTCAGTCATGCAGGATTTGTACCCAGTTCATGGTGTTTAATTTAACATTCAGGTGGGTAATAGATGGGTTAGGTTAACAGCATCAGGAGAGGTAGAATGTAAACTCTGAAGTAGTGCTAAAAGAATTAAAAGTTGGTTAATGAGTTTATTTGTTGTATATCTTTGGGGTGTTGGAAGTCATCTATTGATAGATTACTTGATAATGAGAATAATCATTAGCTGTAGCTCCACTCCAAACCTCATGTTACAAACTGTGGATTTTCTTGTGATGTTTACAGTATGGTCTCTTTATGCCTGTTCACATTATCCATCCGCCTCTTTATTTTGAGACGTTTTACAGCTCAGCCAGTCAAATGTGTGGGCAACATCACAGAAGCCGAAAAATATACATCCCATCTAGCAGACACTCTTATCCAGAGCGAATTTCTTTTGCTTACAAGAAACATATAATGCCAGATGGTAAAAAAAAAAAAAAAAGTCTGACGTCAAACGCTCAAAAGATTTTGTTTTCCTGTGACTGTAGAATAATTGTGTATAAAATGAGTCCCTGGAAAGAAAAATAGAAACTGAGGATATTTAGATTTAGCTCTGCAGTGATCTAAAACTTACATTTTAATGAGAATCTAATTGAAAAGGCAGTGTGTGTCCCCCCCCCCCCTTTCCCACGACATGTTTTTGATGCTTAAACTGAGCTTCACTGCAGGCTGCTGCAGTATAGAGTTAGCAGCAGGGATGGCTGCAGTGTCCCCGGGGTTTGGTGTAAATGAGATTTGCGGGGGGGATGATTGGGTCGGAGGCAGACCTGGAGATGGACCTTTATGAAATAACCTCAGCGATCTCTAACAGGACAGCAGGGGAGAGAACAGACAGACCGCAGACTCACACATGAGCACACTGATGCACTAAAATGAAAAAAAAAAAAGGTATGTCGCCGCACAGCGACAGAGAGAGAAGTGGACTATATATGGAGAGTTAGATGAGACAAGCTCACACCAAGCATCTCTTTTAATGTTAGCTAGACAAAGCATCAAAAACTGAAAACAGAAGAGGATGGTGTAATCCCAAGAGATACCACGGACGTTATAAAACATTAGTCATTTAGGCTTTTATTCATTGTTTTGTGTGGTCGTTTACTTGTTTTTCTGCTGACAATTCTGGTTGTTAAGGAGCAGAAATGAGACAGACCTGCATGTGCTAAAAGAATCACAGACCTCTGTTTCACTGAAGAAGAAGAAGAATCACTCCCTGGATGCAGATCTGTTCTGCATGTGCTGCCATGTTGCAGAAGATTAGTGATTTGAAAACATCAGCTTTGGCTCTTAGAACTTGTTATGGACATTTTTTTAATATTTCAATATTACATTTGTAAAACTTGAATTTGGCCCCTTTTGTTTTCTTAATCGATGCTACTGAAGAGGTAAAGTAGGTTTCAGAGCAGTTAGCCAACAGGTGGCCTGTTCTTGCCTTTAAGGAAACGTCTTACAACAGGACTGCAAGCTCTTGAAATCTGCTGGTCGTCAGTATGGTGACAGTTTGGTCCTGGCAATAACAGTTCGATGATCAGGCCATCTTTGTTTTAAAAAAAGTCAGTATTTTTTATTATTCTATTTGTACCTTCAAGGTTAAAGAAAAAACCAATAAGACCAATGTGCAAATAATGATTATTTTCATTATATCTGTCGATTATTTTCTTGATTTATCGATTAGTTGTTTGGTCTATGAAATGTCAAAAAATGGTGAAACTTGTTGATCACTTTTTCCCAAAGTTCAAGGTGACGTCCTCAAATGTCTTGTTTTGTCCACAACCCAAAGATATTCAGTTTACTGTCATAAAAGACTAAAGAAACCTTAAAATATTCACATTTGAGAAGCTGGAATCACAGAATTTTGACTTTTTTCTTTCTTTAAAAATAACTCTAAAAGATTAATCAATTATCATAATAGTTGGCGATTAATTTAACAGCTGACAGCTAATTGTTGCAACTCTAAAAAACACGTCTTTACACAAAACTCATGCATGAGTAATGATCTCAGTATATTTAAAACCTTAAATATCATCAGTCCTCACAACCAAACCTCTCATATAGATCCTTTTGTGTTATTTCTGGACGGAAACTCCGTGAACTCCACCCTAAGTCAGCCTGTCACACAAACCACTGACCCTTTGAAAAACCAAAAAAATGACTTGAGTTGGGGGACTCGCTTCTTGATGTGCGTGTTTGCGTTCGCTGTCAGACTCATTTAGAACTGAGCAAGTCAACTCAGCGAGGACTCCCGAACTTCCTCAGTTGGTTTTCTAAACGTGTCGGTAATTGCGGTCGCCAAAGAAAGCATCAAATGTAGCCGGAGGCCCCCGTGTTATTTTCTGAGGATCTGTTTTCATGGAACCTGCAAGGCCAGGGTCAAACGTTTTCACACACCTCCGTGGATATTAGAGCATTCCTCAGGGCGGTGAAATTGATTCTCCCATTCCCCCCTAAAACATTCCTCATGTCACAGCAGCATAGATGGGGCAGCTTTAAAAAAAGAACCTCTTCTGGGTGTAACTATTTTTTCCAAAGAGGCAAAATCATCTCATTGTACAAGCCTACTTAAACGCCCTTCTATCTCTGTCAGCGACATCATTCAACGTAATAACGGATAGCTGTCAGTGTAAGTGCATTACTGACAGCTAAGCTTAGCGTGGCGGCCAAAAAAGCTCTTTGTCTGTGCTGTACCCTCAAAACATTCATCCTTTTTATGTTAGACACGGAGGATACGACTTCTGTTTTGACACGGATTGATTTCTTTTTTGAACATGCTCAGTAGCCTTTGAAAGATCTCAGGGTTTTTTTTTTTTTTTTCCGCCCTTCGAGTTCAGCAATTGACCCAAAGACCTTCCACCTTCTTTCCTGTTCTTCTGTTTTCCCCATTTGCTTACACATCCTCATTTGTGTCTTTCCTCCCGCATGTCTTTCTTTCCCTTAACCTCCTCCCTTGTTCCTGTTCTCTCCCTCCATCCTCCCCTCCCTCCCTTTTTCCTCCTCTCCCCAACTCTTCTCGTCATGGTAATTGGCTCAGAAAAAAAAAAATTATGCAGACTTATTTAGCCCTCTCAGAAATATCTCTCTTTGCTTGGCTCACGCAAGATTAATTGCCTAGAGAAGCGGAGCAGCACTTGTTGTACGTTTGGTTGAATTAACATTAAAACAGACCGAGTCGTCTTTGATCCGAGGCCACTGAGAGCTCTGTCGCTCTGTTTGTCTGCTTCTCTTTCTCTCCCCGTCCATCTCTTTTGCTTGTTTTTTTTTCTATCTTTAACTCTCTACTACCTCCCACGCCTTTGTCCGTAATGAGAATTTTGCTTTTGACGGTGCACAACTGGGAATAGGGCAAACTTTTGCTCTGATAGGGCTAATCAAGACAGATCTAGACTAAATCTGTCTGTGTTCTACCATAGAAAAAGCTTTTTATGGGGCAATGAAAATGATGCAATTATTTCATAATAGTTGTAATGACAAGGGGGTTTTTTGAGGTTTCCATCGCAGTCATGGGAACTTAGTTTTGGAGCCTTTTCAGAAAGTTAAGATAAGACTTAGAGGATGCGGAGTAGCGACTTAAGCTGATCCGGGAGACGTAGAGGATGTGACTGGGCATGTTGCATGTACACATCCATAAACATACATAGCAGTCTCTCTTTACTTACTCATTTGGTCAGTCCAAACTCCTCCTGAACCCACACAAACACCGATTCACTGAGGATCATGCGTTTCAAGTCAAGACTCTGAAGTGTTCTGTTTCCGTGCCCAGTCAGAGTGTACCTTCTGCTCCGGGCATTGTGATGACTTGCACGGCCATATCTGCCACGCTTGACTTGTGCGCTGAGCCTGCTAGAATACCAAGCAGATCAATAAATACATTCTAGGGATGTCCAGATGCACAGAGAGAAAACCTTTAGCAGTCCTTGAAAGTTTGCAAGTGTATTAAGGATGTAGAACCTATAGGCAACCACTTTTTTTTCCCCCCACTTCTTTCTCTCGGCGTTGCGCATGGCTTCATACTCGAGGGATTGTCCATCAAAAGTTGAAGTCCTGTTCTAGTTCTAGTTGTGGCTGCAAGATAGTAGAGTTTATATTTAAAATTATTCATTTAGTTCCGTTGTACAACTTTCAGGAATTATCTGCAGCACTAAGGCTGCTGTGTAAGGAGGATAAATACATAATGCATACTGATATTTCATACTTAACCATTTGGGGGAAAAAGGCTGAAATGAAGTCTCTGGGTATTTTGTCACAGTGTAGCACAGGAATACTTCCCAAACCCAAGTAGGTTATTTTGTACTTGCAGTGTACATCATTTATCAAAGTGGGACCGCCTGCTTGGGTCATCTGGCTCTGCTGAGATCCAGAACAAATCTCCATAGATGCTTTGTAATTTACAGAACACTTCTGGGACAGAGATGAATGTGGAACACATATGCAAATACGCAATCAAAAAGCTTATTAAATTATATCAACATGGCACTCCATAGAACAATCTTTGGGACTCCCCTGCCAAATATGAAGTTTTATATGTTTATACATGAGCAATATGGATGAACCCCTAGTGCATTTTCTGGAGAATCACTTTTAAAATCACACTGATGCAAAAAATCACAAAAAAATTCAATATAGTCATACATACAAACATTGCCTACAATGGCCTGATACAGCTATATGTATTTAAGGGATAGATACCATAATATTAACTGAGAAGGGACGAGAAATCCTGCCCATTGTCCCTTTTACTCATTTGTAGGCAGTTTTTTGGTTGGTAGAAACCCTTTTATAAAGGTCCACCAACTGAAAGATGGTGAACAAGTGACCCTCATTGATGCAGAAGCTTAAACAAGCTTAAAATCCTTTAAAATAATTGAAATGAAACTGAAAATAAAATGGATAACACGATAAGATGAACTGATCACAACCAAAATGGAAAATCTTTCCTGACGGATGAGGAAGACACGTGGCCGTTGAGGTGTCATCTCTAACAGTGATATGAATAAAGAATAAAAGAGGATGTCCTTTTAATGGCTTCCTCTGTAGATGGCAGGAATGAAAGATAGACAACGGACTGAATTCATAAGCGTATAACCTCCACAGTGTCTTGTTTCTGCCTCCGTTTACAGCACTTCTTCAGGATAGATGAAGGATTAATGTAGGAGGGAGAGACTTCTGCCTCGGTTCCCATTATTTTGTTTTCTGCAGACATTTTTCTGTCAACCATGCAGCGTCTTTTCACAAAAGATCACAGCCAGACAAGACAGGATCACATGCTCGACTATAATCCCTTCTCCATCCCTTAATGCAACAGAAATGTGTCACTGCGGAGCTGTCACAGGCATCCTTTTGTTCACACAGCAAATTAGCCCGTTTGCTCACTCTTTCCTCATGGCTTCGCTTTCGACAATGGCTATTGTGTAAGGTATCGTTGTCAGATTTCTGCTGTCTGTGCGAGATTGAAAGTGCTTATTTCAACAACAAGCCCCACTCTCCTATTCCCCTGGCGCTCAGTAAAGTATCGATGTCTCTTTGGATAAGCATTGCTTTGCAGAGGGTGGGATAATGTACTTTTATTGTCCTTAAATGATAGGGGAAAGTATAGGATCTCGGAAGAAGAAAAAGTCCAAATTAAATGGGCCGTCTCTTGGGTATGCTTAAATTATGCGTTTCAAGAAGTTTGCTTGTAGATGGACGTTTAAACTCACGGAAACTTTTTTTTTTTTTTTTATCCTGATACAACTCAAATAAAAGCCTGTGTTGCTTTGTGTTTCAAATCAATTCAAATTTATTCCTTTTACAAATTACAGGTGTAAACTGTATTAATCATATCTAACATAATGTATGATCTTCTATCAAAATCATAGTGCAAACAAAGCTGGTGTGACAAACAGAAATTGAATGATTTATGGTTCTTCCTTCTCGCAAAGGCAAAAAAAAAAACAGCTTTTGATGAGGAAAATGACAACAGAGAAGAGTATTTGTTCCTCCTATAACAGGACTCGCTGCTTGTTCTGAGGAAAACGGCATAACAATGCATTTGTTGTTTGCTGATTTAACATTGTGTAATGCATAATTGGGTTTTGAAGCCTGGGAGGAAGATTAGTTCACACGGCATTGAATAAAATGTTGGCCAGTTCATGCCAGTGTAGTCCCAAACACCCTTTGGCAAATACTCAGCGGAGTGTTGAAGGTTTTACGACACTGTAGAGAAGTGAACCCTAAACAGAACGTTGATTGAAGTCTGTCAGATTCTTGTTGGCTTAAAAAAATTTTTAAAGTCTCTTTGAACTCAGTCGAGTGCAGAAGAATGGTTTTTTTGGTGGATTGTAGAGCTGCATTACATTACACAAGACATTTTTGTGTCCTCTCCTGGCCGCCATGCAAATTTTTTTTAATAACATGGAAAACCAGTTTAAACAAAAATCTTTTACTTTAGCTTTTATACTACACCTCAGTGTCGTCGCTCAAGCAAACTGACATATTTATACGACAATTAAACTAACTTGTTTCTCTTCTCTTTCTCTTCTCATGGCCCATTTGCTGTGTCTCGCTCGGTCTCCATTCTCATACGTGCAGGTAAGTCGTTCTCCATTCCTCAGACCTCTGTTTTTTAACTCACCTGTCAATCTTCTGGAAGAAGTTTCCACTGCGGCCCAATGAAAACCCGACTTCATATGCAACCAGATTTCACATTTCACAAGTCCCTCCAGGACTCCCGTGTGCTATAAATTTTTATCAGAATTGGAAAGTAAAATAGCTGGATGGCTTAGATTTACACATCTTTACGCTCAGCTGTCGTCTGATGTTCATGCTAGTATCAGGGTATTTTTATGCAGAAAGATATGGGCGGACCCCCGAAGATATTTCCTCTTATTGAACAGCGCCCGGAGTGACGGCCATGGCTGCACACTATGTTAAAAAAGTAACACGATTATATAACAGGGTAGTAAAAGAAAGAGAACAAGAATAGCAATTTATTTTACAAGAGTCAAACTTTCCCTCTTGGCTTTCACACCTCACTCTTTGCCAGATTCACACTCAGAACTCACAAATGTGGATAGATTGATAAATGGGTCAATAGATACATGGCGTAGTCTGACTCGGATCATACGCTGTACTAGAATATGATACCCTGGATGAAAGTTACACCTGTAAATCAGTCTTAAACATTCGGCTGACCAGTGGTGTAACTTCATCAGTCAGTCAGTCAGTCGTTCACGGGCTTACAGGTTTATAGGGTTGGCTCTGCCGTTGCGGTCCAGCCAAAAAAACCCAACAAAAACAGACAAAGGAGGGACCTTTTACCAACAGCACGTTACATGGTTTTTACTTAATGAAGTTAATCTTTTCCAACGCATGCAAAGCTGTCTAATAGGTCTTTAAATGTAGCACATTGCAAGAGTGAAAGGCTTTGTCAGTAGCAGAGGTTACATTCACCTGGCAGAGCTTTAAGCTAAATCATAAGTAAGGCTGCTACTAACGATTATGTTCATTATCGATTATCAAGGAAATAATCGGCAGATTAATCATGTTGATTGAAAATATGAAGATAATCTATACTATCATGTACGAAGCTTAAAATGATCACATCCAAGAAGCTGCAACCAATCAATTTTTTTAGCATTTTAGCTTAAAAAAATGACTAAAATGATTATTCAGTGATCAATTATGCTACTTAACAATATCAATAACCTTCACACCTATGGAGCGGTAATAATATATGAAAAATAGGCAGTTTCAAGCTCTTTTTGTCAGGGCTGTGACAAATACACAAAGACCACACAATATCCTGAACAATACAAAATGATTTAACATTACATAAAGGATAAATAAAAAACATATTTTTTGTCTATTGTTGTGTCTTTTAGACTTTTGTGAATATTCACTGTGTGAGTCCAGTAAGACACTAATTAGGAAAATTAAAAACATGCTCTCAGTTGAATTATAAGCTTTCAAATGCAGATCGTATGTCACAGAATCCAATTCTACAATACATCCATGCGCTCCACAGGGATTTGAATAAATGCCTTGTGTATTTTCTTTTTTTTTTATGTTAATTGTTGCCAACTGTTAACAGCTGTTTTCCAACACTACTTGGAAAACATCACAGCTGTGTCGCAGGGGAGGAGACCAATTTTAGTTGTCTGTGTCAGTAATTGTACCAAATTCACACTCTTTATTTATATCAAAAAAAATTTCCAGGCACACAACAGAAATATACAAATACACTCCATTAGTAATCACTCCAACACAGACCACAGCCTCCAACACTTCTCAGTGTTCCAACCTCCAGTCAAAGTGGTGTCAGACTGGACTAATCCCAGCCTAGGTCGGCTCAGGAGTCTCCAGGGTGCGCGGGGATCTGCTAAAGCTCTCTGTCTTATTGATTTGTGTCATTCTGTCCCAGCTGCGACTTTGATGTGACAGTTTCATTTGAGCTCTGCTTATGGAGCCTTTAATTAGATTTCAGCACCGGGGCTCCTCTCCTGGGGATGGAGGTGGTGAAAGGGAAGGAGATATGATGATGGGTTTAGGGAGGTGTGTGTTTGATTTACAGAGAGAGAGAAAGGAAGTTTGGCTACTGCGCCGTAGCTGGAGGTGCTATGTTTTTGAATTGTCCATCCTTACGTCCGAGGTACAGGTCAAAGATCAAGGTCACTGTGGCCTCACATCCGCCCCGTTCTCGTGACGTGCGATATCTGAGGAACACCTGGAGGGAATTTCATTACATCTGGCACAAACATCCACTTGGACTCAAGGATGAACTTATTAGATGGTGGTCAAAGGTCAAGGTCACTGTGACCTCAGAAAACATGTTTTTGGCCATAACGCAAGAATTCATATGATAATGTTTCATATAATTTTCTAACAGGATAAAATAATGAAGTGATGACATTTTATATCCAAAATATCAAAGGTCAATTTCACTGTGACATCATAATGTTCTTCAAAAACACCTTTCTGGTCATTATTCAGCGCCATAACTCTGGAACACAAGGGGAGATTGTGACTATATTTCACATCTGGTTGGATACTGAATTGGTGACACTAATCTTTGGTGTCCACCTTCAAACTGTGGTGATTGTAAAGATCTTCTGTGCTGCCTAGTTATAGTTGTGTGTGAAGCATCCATGTTGTAGAATTTGTAGCCTCTTTGCAGCAACATCCATATCTGAAGCTTTGTCTACTGTCACGGCTACAGCTTTGAATCAGCTTTATTGGCCAAACATGTGAACACATATAAGGAAAATACACTTAATACCTTTTTATTAAATTCCTTCAAAGTCTTCACTAAAAATACTATATGAGTCTGGATGTGAACTGCAACTTGACTGGTTGGTGGAGGTATGAAACCACAAGGTGTTATTTCTAGTTTCAAGGTAAGAGTTGACATTTATGTGCATGTAGGTTAGGACTCAATTGCAGTTAACTTGAGAGAGAGTCTGGGTATGAGAGATAGAGACAGGCAGGGAAAACCTTGACGCCCGCTCTACCTCGCCTTGGATTAAAGCTTAAACTTGCAGCTCTAATACCACTGCATCTCTAGTCCATCGGCTCTTACCTCTGACTTAGCAGAACCACCTTTAATCGCAAATCCAATATATGTGGTAATGAGAAAGTCTCTCTCTCTGAAGTCACTGCAGCTCGGGATATTATCTATGCAAACTTCAGGTCTCCGGTTATGAGCAGTGGTCTTAAAACCAGCTAATAAAATGCAGAATGTGTTGGAGGACTATTTTACAAGAAATAGTTCCCAAATGAGATCAAGGCTGTTTGAAATGTAAGATTTCTGGTGGTCATTTTAATGAATTTAAAAGATAAATAAACCTAAACCTATAAGATTCAGATAATATACGGATAGTTATTCCACAGTTAGGATACTTTATAGTACTTGGATATGGAAAGTAAATACATGATGAAGTGATAAAAACCTTCGCAGAGCATATCATTTTTCTTCCACAGTCCTCATTGGACTGAGCTCTCCACCTCTGGAGAAGAAGTTACTGACTCGTACTCATGCAGGTGTCTGGCCTGGACCCAGATGTGCATCTGGACAGATGAAAGCCAACGAAACAACTGATAGAATCAGATAAAAACTTTTTCTTTTTTTTTTAAAGTGGTGATCTTACTGGACTTATTTCTGATCCCATTTACAGAGACAGGCACTTTTTGCTGTGATTAGCATCATTAGCATTAGCGCTTTACCCACTCAGTTTTACTTATTTTTACAACTTGAAGATCTCAAGGCACTCATAACAAATTGTGCAGTTTGCTTGGTGTAGAAAACAGGAAGTGCACAAAATGTTTTAAACCCATTAGAACCAATCAGAATAATGCAACCTCTACTGATAAAAATCAATCCTGTATGAGATTCAGGTTACTGGTGTCCTTTTGTTGGCAAGAAAGAACCTTCACAGACTAAATCCTCCGTATTGTTGTGATCCGTAACAAATTGACACAATGAAGAATTTGTGATTAATTTAGATTAATTGGCAGAATAATTTTAACATCTCAGTTTGACCTCTCTCACTGGACTCACTCACTAAACCTCAGTCATTTATCACAGTTCGTATGTGTGTATATGAGTGTGTGGGGGGTCTCGATCGGGTGTTAATCCCAGCAGAGTTTATCCTCTCCTATTTCAGTCGTAATATTTCTTAATCCAAATAAGGAGCTGGCGTAATGAAACCATATGAGATGTAATTACTATCAAATGGAGTCAGGTTTTCTGAAAGCATCAGCACAACTATAATTTCTCATTAAGCAGCCGTCACTCCTGAGGTGCTCCCTTGGCCCTCAATTACAAGCAAGGCTTATAAGACCTCCGCCTGGCTGGAGAACGAATGCTTATGTGGGTCAGTCTAAACGTCTCGGAGGTTTCAAAATCCTCGGCCAGACGTACGCGCACACATAAACTCACAGATGCACACAATCCTTCAAATGACACTGACGCGCAGTTCGAAAGTATCCCTAAATCCTCAGTCGCACAAAGTGTTCCTGCAGATTTTACAGGGCAGAGCAAGGCGCTAACACGTCTAGTATTAGTGGTTATGTTCCCACTGGGGCTGCTCTTATACATATCTAGACGCTATATATATGCTGGGATACTACCCACACAGCTCAGTGGTTGTTCTGCAATTATTCTTTAATGAAGTCTTCAGAGGAACAAGTATGTTGCTGTGTTATAATAAGTAAAGGCTGTGAGAAGAAGCTAATGGCTATGCAGTTTGAGGGGTGTTTTTGGGGGAGGGAGGGTTTCGATTCCAGGGTGATTTACCTCTTTTTCCTCTCTGATATATTAACCATACCTGAGATCAACAGATTCACAACTACCTTCTGTTGAGTGTCAAAACATATCCAGTAGAAAAGAAGGTAAAGTAGAGTAGTAGGAGTAAAGGCAGGTTGAGGGAATGTAGGTAAAAAAAACAGTACAACAACATAAAACAGCTGGAATACATTAAAGATCACAGATTAATGAGACACAGGCCTAAAAGTGTAAAAGTACTTCATGGTATTCTTGGGCGACACAATGTCTCAGTGTTACGCCACAGCAAGAAGACCTGGTTTCTAAACCTTGTCATTAGAAATACTCCACTAACCCCTCGATGATTGTTAGACACTCACCAGACGCTCCTCCTAAATATTTACAATGGGTCGATCCGCCTGTGGATTAATTCAGTTTCACATAATAGAGGATTGATGTTTGAGGTCCGTCCGTCCCCCCCGCCCCCCTCTGTGGTAATGTCTCACTAAATCCCTGCCAGCTGCACAAATCCATATTAGACCCTGTTTGGTGACAGGTTAAAAAAAAAAAAAAAGATGTGCTCACAAAGTGTGATTATGAAACATCACATGGTTTTCAGCGTTCTGATGTCCAGAAAATGAGCTTTACCTTTAAGATTTATTCAACCACCACCATGATGTTTTAGGCCCAACAGATAAGGATGATAAAAATTTTTAACACTTAACCTGATTACTTAAAGTGAGCTAATGAATAAACCAATTTAATTGTATCGTTTAGGTGCCACAAGACAAGACGCCTCAACAAAATAGCAAAAAATATATAACAGAACCTCAGTTTGTTTTGTACAAAGAAACAGCTTCCAGCAGTCTTCCAGTAATCCAGACAGTATTTGGACAGTTACACACTTTTTGTTCTTCGACACATTCAATTTGAACTGAAGTAATGGATGCTACATTAAAATGCCAAGTCTCAGCTGTAATTCGAGGAGGTTTACGTCAGTATTGAAAGAACTGTGTGGGAGATACAGCACTTTTAACACTTAATGTCCAAAGAAAGGAAGAAAAATAAAAAGTTTTTTAAAAAATACAAATAAAATCATAAATAACTACTGTAAGAAAACACAAATACAACAATGAAATTATCTGCAGTTTCTCCTTGAGAATCTACCTATATATGCTGATCCAGCAGATCTTTGATAAGCCAATATTATCTTATAATGCCTGCTGATATATTGGTTGAGCTACTACTTGTATTATAAGTATTTGCAGCGCTACAGCATTAATGTTTTTCTTTCTTTTAGCCTCTAAAGCCTGAAAATTGCATTTGCGTGATAAAATAATAATATTCAGTCGTTGGATGTACTCTGACTTAATCATGAGAAGACATAGAAGAATAGAAGTCAAGCCTATTTTATAAGTTTAATGATGAAAACAGACCGTTTATACAATATTTGTCTTATTTACTCAGTCTGTGCCTCTCTTTGTCTATCACTCATGGATTTGCCAACCTCCTTCCTTTTCCCCTTCACCCCTTCTCTCACTCTCTCCCCTCACATCCCAACTTTTCTTTAATTCAGCTGATTTATTGCTTAAAAAAAAAAAAAAAAAAAAAGAGCCGTTTCCTCTTGGCTGATGGCTGTTTCATTGTGCAACAGAAACTGCCCCCCAATGCTTGAGCCAACGCAAGCCTTGCCAGCTGTGTTGCACCACGTACACACACGCATTCGAACTCACGCTACGTTAACACTTCCCCCAGCACCACTTGTTCAGGCCAAGGGAGTGACAGAATAATTCCCGGCAAAGAGAGAAAGAGAGGGAAAGAGAGAGAGAGAGAGGGAAGCCGTCCAGTTCACTGTGTTCTGAGCATCTCAGCCAGACTCTGTGAAGAAACAACTCAGTTTAAAGCACCGTCGGTGCCGATCCTGAGAGCTCGCTCCCCTTAACCGAGTCTTTCTCACGGACGATTGGTCTCGCCTCTTTCTTTCGCCCCTCTTCCTTTCTCTTCTTTGGCAACTCCACCGTTTTCCTTTCTCCTTGTCCTTTTTTATCAATTTCTTCCTTCCCTCATTTTTTTTTTTCTTTCTTCCAGCTTGCCTTCAATCTTTATTTATTTATCTGGTTTTATTTTTATCTTCTCCACACTTTGTTTCATCCAGTCTATCTTCTCTCCCCTCCATCCTACTGTCCATCACCCTCACTCTCCTCTCCTCTCCTGTGTTTCTTTTCCTTTTTCGCTCTCCCTTTCCTTTCATGAATTCCTTCTGGATTGACATTTCAAACTCTTTTAGTCTATTTTTTTCCCATTAAATGTTCTGTCTGTTTCCTCTGTCATGTCATGGAGGGTAAACGAATAACTTGTTTGTTGTTCTAAATCGGACCCAGCAGAAAACAAGACCTCTGGACTGCGATGCGGTGCAGATGCAGTGCAGTGCGGTGCTCATATGGAGGATCTGGTGTTGTGCAGTATCACGTTTGGTACAGCATGTGCTCTGCAGCAAGATAAAGGCAAACCTGCTGTGAAACGATGATTTGTGAACTTGATAGTGACAGGATGAGTGGAAAAAAAGTTACATAACGTGAACTTGCTTTGTTTTTCTTACTTTGGCTGATTTCAGTAAAAGCTTTTTCGGGCTTGGCGTCCAATTTAGGACCAATCCACCAAAAAAACCTCCCCCAAAAAACAAAGACAAAGAAAGATCCTTTGGCAGATAAAGGGGAACATAATTCACCAGGATATTGTTTAAGATAAAGTGATGTCCGGTTGTGTTTTATAAAAGCAGAAGAAATGAAAACAAAACATGCTGCATGTATTTTGTTAAGCTTGTTAGGCTTTACAATTTGGCCCGTACCACACTGAACATCCCTCAAAAAAAAAAAAAAAAGTAGGTTTTTACACTTAAATTTAACATAAACCTCAAATTAAAATTTATGTCTGTGCTTTTCAAATACTAAGACATATCTATAACATATACAACATAAGCCAAAAAGCCAATAATGTGAATATTTTCATTGTAGGATCTTGGCAGCGCAGTTCACCAGACTGTAACTCTACCGATTATCTCAGCTTAGCATGAGTTCAGGGCATGAGCTGCGGTTTCCTTCCAAAACCTATTAAGCCTCTTTGTTCATACACAGGGTGTCCTGATTAATTAAATTTACACATCCACACACATACATACCTGTACACATCTGCAGCACACACACACGGTCACATTTACAACGGCAGTGTCGCCTGCTAAGTGTTGATTAGTCCCATGGAAAACGGGTAATTGAAGCTAAACGTCTAAATATAGCCCTAAGTGAGATTAGCATTGATAGCATGTGATGTATGGTGCTCATTAGCGGGCTAGCTAACAACCCCCTCACATCACCACCCCCAGCCTGCTCACCTACACACACACATGCACACACATGTGGTTTGCTAAGCTCTGTTTTTTTTACTTTATCTCCACATTTTTAATAGATAAAGTAATGATCAATGCAAGTTTGTCAGTGCTTTGTCCATCAGAGCACCCATGTTAGTAGGTAGCTGCTGGTACGCCAGTCTTAGTCATGCTCTCAGTTAAATTAGTCCAGTGTGGCTTCAAGTTGGACCAAAATAAAGATTTGCTAATGTTAGCTTAAAACGTTAGCTGCCTTCTTTTGGTCACATTATAATTAACAGCATTAATTGTTTATTGCAATCAGCATTCAGTGCATGTATGTCTTAGTTCCAGCAGGACCAAGAACACAACTGACTATTTTTCTGCAATCTCATGCTCACATCAAATACCACACATGCTACGCTATTAGCCAAGATGGTAAACATACCTAACATAGCAGCTATTCAAACAGATGTTTACAAGCCAAATTACTGAACAGTCGGACCAGCTGGGATATAACGGCTTTAGCAGCAAATATTGGGTATATTAGAATACATTTAATTAATTAAAATGATTGAAGAATGGTCTAAGAATGAACACCCACAATCGAGTGGGGCATATGTTGAACTTTTATAGCGCTAAGGTGAGAAAGAAATAATACAAGATTCATTACTTTGCAAGCTCAGTGCATAAATAAATGAAAAACAATACGAATAACAAAGAAACAAAGTATTTTAGGACCCAAAAAAAAAGAATGTTAGGTTTCTTAAAAAGTGAGGCGTAAATCGATCGATCGAAAATTACTTTGTTTCAAGCTCCTGGTTCAAGCTGATTTGATGGATGTTCTGTTCAAAATACCCACAATAACTTGAGAACATTTAGTTTTAGTGTGAGCAACCTCAGTGAGAAATGAACCTGTACCCATAGCAGTGGAAGTACCTTGTTCTAGCTATCAAGCCAGAAGACAACCTCCTCTTACTGAGGTTTCAGAAATGGGCTCACAGCACAATATCAGACATTTGGCCATAGGAAATAGTCTCTCTCTCTATGTGTGTGTGTGTGTGTGCGCGCGCGTGCAGTTCTCAAGTGGATTTGTTGCACGGTCTTTTCTGTGCTGTACCCACATCTATCAGCTTTCAGCAGCTTGAATTAAACACACTTTTCACTCAGCTGAAAGACTGTCAGCACTGTTCAACAGTGTGTGTGTGTTTTTTTTTTTTTTTTAAAGCTCCAATATCCAACATTGACGGTGTAGCCGTTGCAGCTAAGTGAACGAGCAGATGAGGCTAACTCGAGAACAAGGCTGTTCAGATTTGACGACGATGGTGAGGCGATAACAGAAAGATGGAAATTTCAGATTTAATTTCAACTGTGGTTTGAAACAACGCTCCTTATTGGGAGCCACAGTACTGCATCAGTACTGTAGACATCTGTTTTTATGCAGTTGAAACAAATTTGTATATAAAAACAAAAGTTTTTGTGTATTAAGCAGATAGTTATCAGATCATGCTCTGAAGTTATGGAATTCAGAGTTTTCTCATCTAATTCTTGGCAAGAAAGCAAATAAATGTATTTCCCAAACTACCTTTCAATTTGAATTAAGTATATATTTGTAAACCAAACTGATGTAAAATCCAATAAAATCTAAATCCCTCTAAAAAAAAAAAAAGTGCAAATATGATTGAAGAAAACAATATAAGAAAGCAAATATGCATTAAAACACCATCGCCAGCACTTTTTTGTATCAGGTCAGTTATTTCTCTCTAACTTTGCAAAGCTATAAAATGTTCCTCTCTGGCGTGGAACCAAAGTTCAGTGGAAACTCTGGTAAAAAGCTCAGTAAGTGGGGTATCAAGAGCAGCATCTTTCAGGGAATCAGAGTCATAAGTCAGCACTCTTCTCATTTTGGAGAATGAATCACCTCCAGTGCTTCACTCCCTCACTACCTCGTTCCCCCTGCTCCGTCTGATTGCCGTTTTCACTTTGTCAGTTTGGCCTCGACTCAGACGGCCCCGCGCTCTCCCGCACATGTTTTCTATCGTCTGGATTAAAGTGAAATGGATAGAGGGTCATTATGCTGAGTGGAATTGCCGCTCTGGATTGTCCTCAACTTGATTATAATGTAATCTTAAATCTGTGTTTGCTCGGACGTAATGGTTGTGTGTATCGTTGTCGGTTTGTGTTTTGACGGACAAACTTAGTGAATGAATGAAAGCGTGAGAAGGTGTTTTTGACCGTGGAAGGTTGAGTGTTAAGATGTTTGACATCGTGCAGGAAGGTGAGCGCATAACTAGTGCGATGTCATGTCTTATACTCTTATATTTGATATGTGCGCTTCCTCTTCTTCTTCTTATTCTTCTTCTTCTGTGCGTGTGTGTCTTTGTGTAAAGTCTACGAGGTCAAGGTCACTGTCTGTTCTGTCTTTGCTCACTCTGTAACAGTCTCTGTGGGAGTTTGAGGTTGCGCTGCTCGTCTACCAGCCGCAGCTAATCTTAGCCACATCTGTCACACATCCAAACCGCTGCCCTTTTCCACCTCGGCTGCTCACATTAACACCTTCCCATAAAGGGTCATGAAATAGTTGGAATAAAACACCTTTTTGAGTGAAGAAGTAAGTGAGAAAGTTTTCAAGTGTCAAATTTATTAAGCATGTCCTTATTTCATGCAGGATTCTTTTTAATGCACTTGTGACTTTATTCATATTTAGTGGCATTAAACATAATTAGACAATGAATTGTGTAGTTTTCACTAATAGGTTATGTTTAATTTGTCACTTGGATTAATACAATATTAAATCCATATAATATGCCAATCATTTTGAAACAAAAAGTGGTGTTTTGGGGGGATAAATGCAGGAAAATTATCTGATGTTGTGTTTTTTTTCTATACTTTACATTCCACAGTAATCAGCTTTTGCAAGTTTCTTTATTTTATTTTGTTAGTTTGTTCCTAAATTCCCAGTAACATTAAAAAGCCCAAAAAGTCTTAAATTTGTCTTTCTGGAACTTGCAGATATGACTGTATGAGTGGATTAGAATGATATGCGTTGACTGTGAAGGAACAAAGTGACAAAATAACTTAAGAGCGCTATAGCAAGAACTCACTGCACACACTGCACTTAAATGTCAGTATGTGTGTGTGTGTGTGTGTGTGTGTGTGTGTGTGTGTGTGTGTGTGAAGAACTGGGACAGGATAAGCCTAAACAGGGCAAAAAATCAGCACCAGCCAAACGCTGGTAAAATATGCAAGTGGCTGGTAAATTTGCTTCAATCACCAGCCAAAAAACAATAGTAATCTATTGAGTGGTTGATTAAAATTTGAACATGCAGTAGCCGTTTGGCTGGTGGACCAAAAAAAACTGATTTTTGCACCCTGAGCCTAAATGTGCATCTAAGTGTGATAAATGTAGAGTGAAGCTGTTGGAAAAAAGTTGACTCAGATGTCAGTTTTGATTCATTTCGAATTTAAGCTCTTGGATAAGAATGGTTTTTGTGAAAACAGCACTACCTCTCAGATACTGTTCCAGTATTTATTCCTCCCAAACAAAACAGACTATTCATTTTTTATTAATTTAACTCAACTCTAGTTTTTCCACCTTACCAAGTTCAAGTTTAGTTACCAGACCTAATGCCTGAAAACATACAAGTTCACATGCACTCTATGGCCAAAGTGTGGGTATACCTGCACATTTACACCCACATGTGACTGCTGAACATCTTTTTAAAACCATGAACAGTAATATGCTGCTATAATGGCTTCTACTCTTTCCACAAGATTTTAGAACATGGCTGCAGGGATTTGCTCCCATTCTTGCATCTACAAGAGTATTAATGAGGTCCAACACTGATGTTGGGCGATAAGACGAGACTCACAGTCGGATTTCCAGGTTCATTTCGAAAGTGTTGGATGAGGTCAGGGCTCTGTGCAGGCGCTTCAAGTTCTTCCACACCAAACTATGATAATCATTGTGTTTTGGTCAGGCACATATTCAAATTTTGAAAGTTTAGAGGGTATAAAGGCGTAGAACATTATGATGGAAGTATGTAATGGCCATTTTCATGCTCAATCATGTCTCATAAATTATTACAGCAATTTTTGGGTTGATACCATTTGTTACACAGATTTGTTGCAAAATCTAACCATTTTTTGGCCACTCATCAAAAATGGTCAAAAATCCCTCCAAAATACCACAGTAAGACACCAAGACCTTGAGGAAGACCACAGGAAAAATTCATGCTGTGATTTGGTATCAAAAATTTTTGACATTTGGAGATTTTGGAAAACCATACTTCCTCTACAGGGTAAAATAACACATTTGTACAGCATGCAAAAAACTGCATGGTTTTTGCCCAAAAACTGCATGGGAATAGCATAAAGTGGGCATGTCCATAAAGGGGAGACTTGTTGGTTCCCACAGAACCATTTCCATTCAGATATCTAGAGTTTAAGTCAAGGGACCCCTTGACTTGCCAAAATTTAGCCCAACTACGGACAACTTCACGACAAGCTAGCATGACATGGTTGGTACCAATGGATGCTTCAGGTCTTCTGTTTTCATACGATACCATATTCACTGTAGCTTTAAAACTGAGCCCGCTACAGCCTCTGAAAGACAGTAATATCGGCCGAGGACGCCGGTGTCCTTTGGGAGTTTAAGAGGTTAATGTTACCAGGGGTGGTCTTTATTTCAAGCGATGTGTTTACAATAAAAGAAAACCCTGCGATGTATGTGCATGTATCACAGTATGTAGAGCTGCCTTTTCTTTACCTTAAATTTCGGAGTCTATTAAAATGACTATCGGTGATGAAGTAGGTGAGATGGAGTCACTGTTATTTTTTTGTCCGGTGTGTTATTGTATAACATTGCATGTAGAGCTATCCATTAACCACCATGTGGAAAAGCTATGATAAAAACATTTACATGTAACCTCTCAGGTGACAAATCAAACTGGACATATGAAAGAGGGGAAAACACCTCTCCCTCTGCGGCCTTGATGAATAGCTTTCGCCGCCCTCATGTATTCATTACTCATTGAGCAGAAACCATGTAACTATAACTCTTGTCACATCTTTCAAACCCTTTACCTTTCGTATTTGACTTCCAATGAAAGATTTTTATATACAGCCGATTTCCTTCTTTACCTAATGAACCCGTCAAGAGTCACGTTCCTCCAATGTCTTCAGGCACAAATCTTCAGGAAATCGAGAGTAATAAATGTAATGTCTACACTTCACTTCTCAAATAGAAACTATAGAAGGTACATGTATCCATTTCAAATAATACAACCTAAAGCTCATCTTTCTAAATCATAAAAATCCAGTTTTTAAAAGTGTTATCATGTTGTCATCTAAAGTTACCTACCATCCTTTTAAAAATGAGCATTTTTATGGTGGGTCTAGTTTTTTTCTCCAAAGCTAGACATCTCATTTTGAAACAAAACTCCCCACATAAACAATGTGGTATGCTGACCGGGGCTTAACATTGGTCACTGCCTGTCTGCACTCTGTGGTTTTTGGCTGCGGGGACTGATGCCGAGGGCTTTGACGGCTGTCGCTTTTGGGAAAAGGCCTGTTGCAACCTCGCACTTTCCCCACAGTTCTTGAAGCGTGTAACCAACGAAAATGTTCTAGGCTGCAGTTTCTTGACCTAAGAGGAGAGTTGGGACAACATAGTTTGGATTACACAGCTGTGTAGGCGAAAGTGAAGGTGGGGTACTTCCCTTCTTTTGCTGACAGTTTTGCTTTTTTGCCCTCTTATCCTTTGGCATCGACCTGGTTTAGCATAAGCCAGGTTTGGATGCTTTGGGTTTCCAGATTCAGGGCTGCTTTTGTTTGGAAAATATAATACAAGTCTAGGAAGTCGTGTTGGTGATACTGATGCATAGACATTGTGCAAGTAAACATTGTCATAAAACTGTTGTCTTATAAGATTGTGTGTAGAGCTGCAATCAGTAGTTGATTAATCAATCATAGGTGACAGCTATTAAATTAATCACCAACTATTTTGATCATTGATTAATTGTTTGGAGTCATTCTTTAAGAAAACAATGTCCAGCTTCTCAAATTTGATTATCTTCTGATTGCTTTAGTAATATATAAACGTCTATATAATATCTTTGGGTTGTTGTCTCTTGGTTTGGACAAAATAAGACATTTGAGGACATCATTTTGGTTGATTGACTGATTGGTGATCGACATGTTTTACCATTTTCTGACATTTTATAGGTCAAATAACTAATCAGTTGATTGAGGAAATAATCACCAAACTACTTGATAATGAAAATAATTGTTATTTGCAGCCCTAATTGTGTGTCAACTTTTTTATGTGTAGTATTATTTCTACCTTTACTTAAATTGTTCTGATGTCAGACACGGAAAGTCTGTCTCCATCTCGTAGATGTGATCTCTAGATCAGCCAGAGTCAGCTAACCATCCTGAGTCAGGACAGTCCTGTAACATGTGGTCGGTCTGTATAGACCAACAGTTTATGGGGCTGTTTTGACTCAAGGCAGCTCATTCAACAGCAATCATCTATATGACCTTTTTGTGCATGTTGTAATAGCTTGATTTTGACAAATTTTACACATCATGCAGCCTTAAGTGAACCAATTACATTAACATATACACACTCACACACCATTTAGCGCACATGTACACGTTTACTGAATCGACATTGGATCATAAAAATTGCAATCAATCAGAATTTTTTTTTTCTACACAACTTGCTGGTGTTAATTCTTTTGTTTCTTTTGTGACATTAAACAGAACATTTTTGTTTTTCGGACTTCTGGTCAGACTAAACTAGCAATTAGATGACATCAAATTTCAGAAATTGCGATGGGCATTTTTCACTGTATCTGGCATTTTATAGCTCAAACGATTAATTGAGAAAATAATCGGCAGATTAATCAGTAATTCAAATAAATGATAGTTGCGGTCTTACTTTAAATCATGTTAATTTATAACTTTAGATGAAACAAAAGCATTACTCATTTGAGGCAGATCTCGTCATTTAGTACTCTTTTGTAGCTTGCCTTGTCATTTCCACTTTGCATGACAAGCAAATTTCCCGTCTGTTCAAATAATCAATCCCGCTCTCTTTGATTTTATGTGTCTACTCTTATTGATATACTATGCTTTAGATCCAATAAATCATGTGAAAGAACACAAACAGTACGCACCGTGGGGTTTGAATCGAGGGAAAATGCGGTCTATTGATGTAATATAATTCTGTGTGAAATAGTAATGACTTGACGTTATTTAATGTGACGAGGGAATAAATCAAACGGTTTATAGATGGATGTAGCAGCTTGGAAAGATTTATGTTTTGGAGTGGGTAGTCAGAACTAAGGCAACTGTAATTTTTGGACAGCCTTACCGCATAAGCTCTGGGATTTCTGATGAAATAAGGCCCGGCGATTGCTGATGTGGTGCAAGCAGCGACTGTGTCTTGCTGAATTCAACCCCCCAACACACACCCATAAGGATTAATTCCCCTTTGAGAGCCCTCTGGTTCCCTCTCTCTGGCCCGGCTGCCAGGGTATTGTTCTTGCCAGAGTTATGATGATGATTTATGAGCTGCAAGTGACTGCTGAAAAGTGAACTGACTCACACTTTCCATTGTAATTTACTTTTCAATTATTGTTACTTTTTTTGGATGGACCGCAACAGCCGAGCCAAGCCTACACACGGGAACGTCTGTCCGTCACTGACTGACTGACTGAGTGATGCCGCTCATTCCAAATTGATTGCACGCTGAGAGCACCCTGCAGCCGAGCCAGCAGATGCCCTACCTCTGTCTGCACCTGGGTTCCTACGCTACGATTGCACAACCGTCGGGAGGAGCGCGTGGAGGCGTTGTTGCGGCTGACCCCAGAGCATGGGGTCCGCGGCCTCTGTGCCGGCGGGGAGCGTTATGTTGCTCCTCGGGATGATGTCTGCAACTCACCCGGTGGTTCGCCTGGGGCTGTGTTGCTGCATCTGAGCCAGGACAAACAGCGTGAGCTCGCGGAGTAGGAGAGGAAGCAGCTCTCCATGCAACCCAGCCAAAGCGCCCCAAATAACAATCACTCTGACAAAACACTCCACAGAGTGAGTCTTAGAAAAACAAGAGACATCCGCAGATTTGACCTAGTCTTGTTGGCTTGAGTTATAAGGGGATGTGTGTGCAAGAAATCGGATGAAAAGTTGATAAGAAGAGAGTTTTGTGCACACATGCACACACACACTCACTTACATATATGCACACATTCACACTAGAGGTTGTAACTAATGGGCAGCTATTTTGATAACTATTGTATTATCCATTTATTAAGCAAAAATGTCAAACATTTGCTGGTTGAAGTCTCTTAAATGTGATGATTTGATGTCCATCTTTGGATTTTGGATTGTTTATCAGACAAAACAAGACATTTGAAGATGTCATCATGAGCTCTAAGAAATTATAACAGATGATTTTCATAATTTTGTGACATTTTATAGCCAAAACAATTCATTGATTAATAGAGAAAGTAATGTGCAGATTAATGGATAATGAGAATAATAGTTAGCTGCAGCGCTATTACACACTTTGCACTGCACATTTTTGACAATATCCCTTTAGGATTAACATGTGATCATTAGATATGATTATGTTTAACCTATGATCAGTCGATTTATCTGAAAGGAGATCTATAAATTATGAGCAAATCAATTAGAGAAACACTTGTTGCAGCACTAATCATGAACTGTGAAAGGTTAACTTGTAAGTCATGAACAAAAAGGTTATATTCCTTTTGAACAGTCTAAACCTTCTGGCTTTTACTGACGCAGTTTGACAGCCCAATCAACACCCATTTCTGTGTGTACTTCCTCTGTTTTCCTGAGGGAAGACCAATCCCGCTGATTGGATGTCACCTTTTTTTCTAAGTGCGTGTATGTGTGTGTCTGTGTGATGATGGGTGGCGGCAGTTCTCCCGTGGCAGGGTCAGGCCGTGCTTGTCAACAAACCTAAGCAATTAGGCTTGACTTGAGGCTGTTTCATAGCCCACAAACGCTTCAATCAACAAAAACATCCAACAGAAAGAACCTGAAGTCTTGAGGGAACGACTGTCAGTCACAGCGGTTTAAACATATTCACTTACATTGATTAGACAAAGGAAACGCATACTAAAACCGATGTTTGGTTTGTTTACCTGTCATTCATGTTTGTTTTTTTTAATCGTCTGCATGAAAATGATTGGCTTAAGCCAAGCATTTAACAAGGACATGGAGGAACTGGCAGTAGCAAATGGTTTCATATGAATCCAACAGAGGTTTCGTTACAGTCAGAACCATTAAAAATGTTCCTCTGTTTTCTAAACTTGCAGACAAAGTGTATTTGGCACAGCTGATGCTGCCGAAATATGAACTGGCATTTGATGCCATGTGTTCCTTATGACAAGGGGAACCACCAAGGACTCCAAAGATTAGCGTTTCATTGTGTTTGTAGTGAAAAGCCAAACCAGTTAAAAACTGAGAGGTGAATTTAAACTAAATGGATTTCTCCATCTGTTTTTCTGTTAACCAAGAAAAAAAAAACAACAGATTTATATGATCATCACCTCTGTTTCAGCTCTTGCTCAGAATTTATTTTATGAGCAATATACAGCTTGCTTTGGAAATTTCAACCTGCAACCTTCCAATCATAACATTCATGCTACCGCCGTCGTAAAGGCTCTCGTACGTTGTAATCTCACAGGAGGTGGCTTCTCATGCGGCTGCTTTAAGTGGATTTTAATGATCATATTGAAGTTGCAAGTAGTAAATTTGTAAAAAAAAAAAAAAAACAAAGTTATGATGTATGTCTGGTTTAAAAAATGTTAAAAATGTTTTGTAAAAAAGTCAAATGCCGGTAAAAGAAGGGTTGTTCAATAAATTGTGTTTTTATCATCACAGCCTACATAGCTAACTCATATTTTTTTGATCTTTTAAACATCAGAAAACTTGTGCTAAACTTTGCGTGACATTTAAATGGAAGAAAGTTTATTCTCACTGATGGTTCATTACAATTCCTCGATACATTACAATTTCTCCTAATAAGCAAAAAGACACAATGTTTGTTCCTGACAATTGCACATGTACATTATAGGGTTTTTTTTGTTTGTTTTTTTTGCAATTAACAAGCAGCCATCACACTTATAACAGTTGTTTATCAGCTTTCTCCCAGCACCCTTTTTTTTAAATTAAAAGTTCTTAATTACCATTTACTCATCTGCATCTACTAGACTGTACATAAGGCATCTCCTACATTCATAATTGGTATACAAGGGCAAAACAATGTAATTAAAATAATTTCAGCCACTGTTTACAGTTGTAAATAATTGGATATGAAACTTATGAAATCCTTTTTTGGCAAAAGTGCCTTTTTTCTAATAGACAAAGAATAAGAAATATTAATGAAAATATGCAAAAACCATGAAGTAATTGTCCAAAATATCATTAGTGCATTATGAAAAGTGTGTGAAATATTGAAATTAGTAAAAATCTCTATGTCAAACTGTACTGGCATACACTGTAGGTTGAGATATGGTTGGACTCGGGGCAGTTTGCGTTAACGACCACATCACAACCACTGCGCTGCTTTTATTACGTTGTCAACAATTATCAGTGATCATACACCTTCTAGTATGACCAGGTCGCCTGATATTTGCAGTCTTGTACACATTTATAGAGCGCGTCGCAGCCTCATGTAATAGCAACCACATGGGCTATAAAAGCAATTGGGGTTGTGGGGGGGGATGGGGTGGGTTGGGGGTGGGGGGTTCTTCTTCTGTGGTGTCCTCAGGGAGCGGGCCACAGGGAGGGAGGGTTTGCTGACTCAGCTGTTCCGGCTGAACTAAGCTTTAATGAGGGAGGAGTGGAGGACCCTCTGACGGTCACACATTGAAAGTTTTATATAGATGTGGTGCACACATAAAACACACAATCACACAACAACACACAACCAGTCCCACTCTCCCATGTGCCTCACAAAAACACACACTCGAGCACACACACACACACATCTGCTCTAATCTGTTTTACTTCACTTTCTTTTCCTCCCTTCTCCTACTTCTTTATTCACTCTTTAAAACTCTCTCCATACATCTTTCACTTACAGACACTCCCTCCCGCAACCCCCCCTTCCCTCCTGCCCCATGACCTTTATTACCCCCATTACTGTGTGTACACATTAGCCTCGGGCTGACGCGAAGTCTAATTTGAAGTAAATGTGTGCACATTTATGTAAAGGGGGCTAATGGGAAAAATGAGTCTTGAGGTCTGTAAATGTCTGTTTATGTGTGTGTGTGTGTGTGTGTGTGTGCCCTCAAGAGCCTGTTCCCCCTCACCAGGGAGCCTGTCCAGCATGCTATAAAACTCCACAGCTCTCAGGCTAAATGTGGCTGAAATGAACGTTTAATGTGCTGGAAAACTGGTAGTTGGATTTCAATGGTGTGAGTGTGTCTGTGTTTTAATGGATCTTGCGGGTGTCGCTGTGTGTCTGAACGTAATTGTTTGTGTATGTGTGTGTGTGTGTTTGTGTGTGTGTGTATCAATGCATCTCATTCTATTTGGCCATATGCTTGTGTTTATGTAGTAGTGTGCGTGTTTAAATGGCGTGTGTATATATAGCTTGTTGCTTTAGGAGTTTTTTTTTGATAAGTGAGTGTCACAGTGTTTCCTGAACGACCTCAAAATGTTACTCTGCATTTTACATTTACTTCCTTTCATTTTAAGTATGATTGAGATGTATTTTAGATGTATATTCTGTAACGTGCAACAGGAAGTGTGTGCATTGGTTCCCTCCCTACTACATGTGTTATATCCAGTGGCATGTTAAAAAAACCAAGCAGGGTTGGCTATATCATAGTTTTTTATGGATTCTAATGAGTTAACAGATGATAGATCGCCTTGTGTTAAGCATCAACTCAGTAGGACAGTTGCACCAATAGAAAGAGTTCTTACATTCACATCTGTTGTATGTATTTGTTCAGTTTTACATAGCTTACAAATTTGTGAGGGAAGAATGTAATAAAGCTTGTTTTAGCTGCTAATGTAGTTAATTATAGATGTGAGAGCAGTTTTTATATACACAATATACAGTCATGTATGAACAAATAGAAATTAAAGGTATTTAAAGGTAATTGATATGAAAGGATATGACTTAGCCAAACGTTACAGGAAGAAGACTTGACAGGAGTGGGTCTATACATAATATCTAATGGTGAGAATAATGGGAATAATGGTTCAGATCCAGTAACCAGCAGTGTTGATGGATGCATGGACAGCGCAGTACGTCCGAACGTTGCTGTCAGGAACAGATAGCATGTTTTTTTATTTAATCTCTTGTTTTTATGAAGGTGAGACTGATTCTCAATACTTATCTCTACTCCAAACATCACATTCAGTGTCTCAGAAAAAACAAAATCAAATCGATGAACTTTGACGCGGAACACGTCGTTTCTGTGAATCTTCAAAGCTGGCACAGAAAACGGATAATTCGAATTTCTGTTTTCACATGCAATATATCTTTTTCTCCATATTCTCCCAAAAAAAAAGGAAGATATCGAGTCTGTTTTTGATCAGCTGCGTCTTGCCAAAGGCGGTATAGTCGAGTTTTCTTTAAAGGTTTTCACAGAAAATAAACCCAGATGAACTGCTGCGCTATCTTGCAGATGTTTGAGCTGTTGAACATCCCTGTTAGTTTTTAATGTCGGGGAGATGTTATGGGTCAGGAGGTAGACCTTCAAACGGGGGGACATTATCGCAGTCAAGCCACTACATCAGCTCTCACCACGAGGCGCAGTTAGATCACATCTATGAATTTGCAAATGTGGGATGGATTTTTCTCTTTCTCTTCGGCTAACTGAAGCCAGATGAGCACACACACACACACACACATACACGTGGGCCTGGTGAGAGTCGCAGAGGGGCGGCATGAATCTCATCTCTAATCTAATAAAGGGACTCAGTAGAAGCTGGAATTAATCAGATCTGTGAGGGAGAAGAAGAGCTTTGAAGGTAAAGATGTGGAGGGAAAATATGGAGGCATTTTGACTGAAGAGAGGATATGATTGGACGTAATGAGGGCCTCAATGTCATAAGGGGGCTCAATAATCTCCATATTCCTTTGGACTGGTCCTCATCTGTTTGAGCAGAAAAGGACCACCATGTGTTAAGACCTTCTAAACGTATTCCACATGAATGTAGTTATGATTTGGGTGTTTTGTGTTGACATTCGGGAAGTAAAATCATATAATGTGTGATGTTTTAATTATTCTCATTTGCCTTCTGATCCAGTTTCTTCTAATCCTTCTGATTAAGATTATTTTTCATGATCATTATGTTGGATTGACTGGAATCAGACATGACGACCGGGAGACGAAAAAAAAAAAAATCAGTCTGCCAACACTCATAAATTTCTAGAGTTTACAGTCTTTGTCTCTTCATCCACCGTCTCTTCCCAATGTAACATTTTTCCTCAGTTTATTTGCATCATCTGCATAATTTGCAGAATAAATAAGCAAAACAAACTATTTTTGCTGAACATCCATTTCTGTTTTGGTGGAGTCATACATACAAATTTGTGTTGTAGTGTGGCTTCAGGCATCGCCTAGTGAACTCTAACCTTAGTCGACCTGTCGTGGTTTGCGTTGTGAATCATTTTAAATGTCCCTATTTTGGACTGTCAAGAGTAAAAAACTGTCTGTGGGTGGGAATAGTTTTTGTGTTGGGTGTATAATCATTGTGGGTTTCAGTAATCTGAAGGTCTGCTCTCTTGTTTTTTTAAGAATCATCATCAGTTGCCAGGTAGTTTCCAGTAAGGGCACATTTAACTGTAATCAATGAGTAGCCCTCACGACGTCTATGAAGACTTTACTTTTCACTCGCTCCACTTTCTATTGATTGGATTTGATTCTGTGGAGAATGAAATCTGTTTTTCACAGACAAAGAAAAAGAACCACATTCGCACGTTGAAAAGTGTGTTTAAAACAATATTATTTGTGCATAAACCCCCCCAAATGTTAAGAGAGCAGCTTATGTAACACTGTGTTATCATTTCAACACATCTCGCTTAACCTTTTGGGGTTTTAACGCAACAATTTCAACAATAAAGCAATACTTTTAATCTAATTTACCCCTCTTTTCCCTGCATTCTTTTCTCATAAATCGCTTCATTGTTTCAGAGTTTGTTATTTAGTTTATCTTAACATAATTCAGCCATATTCTTAAATCCAACCATTTACACTGTCTCCTCTGTTCTCCCTCTTGCTCCTCCAGTTGATAGCAGTGTATGATGAACAGGAGCCCCATCATGGAGGTGACGGCACCAGCGCCAGTTCCACGGGCACCCAGAGCCCCGACCTGTTCGCCGCAGACCTCAGCGCTGGCAGCGGAGCCTCAGCCTTCCAACCCTATCAGACGGCCAGCGAGATCGAGGTCACGCCTTCTGCCCTGCGCACCAGTGAGTCACAATATTAGAGGAAAAAAAAAAAAATATTAGGGATACATGTACCTGGATGGATTATTAGATGGGTGATTTGTAGATGGATGCATTATTTCAATAGAGGGACTAATATCTAAAGATGCAATCAGGAACTAAAACATTCAATTAACGGAAGAATATTAATTGAATCCATTGCTCTTACATCACATTTCTGTCCTCTTCATCAGTGTCAAATGTCAGCAACTGCAGCAGTACACAGCAAAACCCAACAAATTACCTTATCATGGCCCAGCGGTACGTTACCCCTGCCCATAAATTCTGTTAATTGGACAGGAGGGCTCTTTTTCCAGGCAGAGATAGCCGTTTGATCCCCGGCCAAAGTGGCTAATTGGTTCTGTTCGCTGCCTCCTAAATCAAATGTGACGCCGAGTCCGTCTAACTCTGCAGTTTTTGCAGACCGAGTCGCTTCTTCTACTGTAATTACTGCGAGTTCAGATGTAAAACTGACTCCTGTAGGTAATTTGTCAATTTGGATCAAGCAAACAAACACAGAAATATACACGGAGTCAAACTCATACTATGCTGTCTTATTGTTCCTGTTGCCTGTTTTGTGTTAATGCACCATGTGGGACCACATTTATTAAAATGATAAAAATGAAATGAAATCCTTCTCTTTTACTCCTACTTGCAAATTTAACGATAAAAGCTATTTTCTTCTGACTTAAAAATACTTAAATTTAAACTGGTAGGGTCCTAGAAGGTGCCAAGGGCGTAGGCTCTAGCAATTAGTATATTAAAAAAAATTATAATGCTTTCCATTATAATGGTAGCTTAACATAAGAATTAGAAGGCTTTCTGAATTATTATGGCAGTAGACCTATTTAAAATTTAGTTTCATTGATAGAAACATGATACTTTGAGATAAAGTTAAATTAGCACTGTCCTTTAACTTTGAATGAAGATCAATATAGGTTGTTTTTAGGAGAATATTGTTAATAGATAATAGAGCGTCATCTGTAAATCAAAGAAAAAGAAGTATTTTAGTCAGTCGTAAAAGTGTCAGCATGTTTTCTCAGCCCCATCAAACTCTACCAATCAGAGAGTTAGGGCAGCCTGTGAGGTAAAACTCGGGGTAAAATAAACATACCATAGCACTTTCTGCTGCTCATAAATTTTATTGAGTGCATGGTAATAATCAGAATTTTTATTAACTAAAATTACCCCGTAAATCATGTAGGCATTTGAAGAACGTCTTATTCCTCATTTTTAGCCAATAACTTTTTTTTACTCCTGAGTTGCTTCTTTTAGAGTATTGTTAAATGTAATTCTCTAAACTTATAAATACAAACCTTGGCTTTTTATTCTGTATTTGTTTCCTCTCTCCAAACACATGCACGCATTAACCCAGAATCACACACTCCAATGAACAAGATAAAGGTTAAAAACAAACTGTTCTTTAATTACTGTCTTTAATTAGCACTAAAAAAAACACCACACTGGTCTAAAGATTGTAGTGAACTTCATCCACTAATAACTGGCACATAGCAGACACCAAAAACTCCTCTTTTTTTTTTTTTTTTTTTTTTTTTTTTTTTTTTTTTGGTCTCTTTCTCACAAACACCACAGAGTGCGAGGAGGTCACTCCAGTCCTAATTGGATTTCTGGATGAGAAGTTGAATGTGAATTTTCAGTAAGAAATGGAAATCTCGGGTATAATCACACCTGCCAGTTATGTCCAATTTAAGCGTCTCTATAATAAATTCTAACTCTGCTTAATTGACGACACTGAATCTCATCAGCTGAATTTTAATAGGTTTTAAGAGAAATGTCTGACATGGGAGAGAAGGAATTTGATTAATTTTTTTTTTTTTTTTTTTTTTTTCACGAGCGCCTAATGAGAATAGCTTTCAATCACTGATTTATGTTGGACGAGATGAGAAGCGCTGGACTCTGTGGGTCTTTGCCAGTTTTCTTGTTCAGTCCACAAACTCAAAAGAAAAGTGATTAAGCTTATTAGACAGAGAGCTCTATTGAAATTTACAATTGGATTGATGTTAGTTTCTTGGCTTTGTTAAACTCGAAACGTCTGCAGAAATGGAAATGCTGATTAAAGAACCACGCCACTGTTGTGAACATGTGAGGCTTGCAGATGCCAGTTTGAAAAGTTAATTTCCAAAGTGCAGTCACATTTGAAGCTCAGAATTTACTCTTTTATCTCTAAAATATAGCAAATACAGTAAAATGATTGTTTTTTTAATTCACAGACCTTATATCCCTAATAATCCTTAAAAGAACAGCAGTTTCTTTTGTGCGCTGCTAATGTTGCAGAGTTGCTTTTCACAGTCATATTTGTGTTATTTTAATTGAAAGAAGGTTGTCGGCTAACTGTTGTGAAGATGTTGTAAGTTAGTTTTTATATTTTCATTCCTCTGTTACTGTACTGTACTGTTGCTGCACTGTCAATGGACCGTATTCTCCCACAATGCAATGCACAACAGAGATATACAAGCTGTACATATGTGAAATATTAAAGCAAGTTGTTGAGGAGGTGGAGGGAAAGCTTCAGAAACCAACTTGAAAACAAACAAACAAAAAAAGCATTAAATATTAAGTTTTTGCTGAATTTGATATTGGCAGTACTGTTCCTAAGTAGTATTTTTGTTGACATCCAAGTAAGAAATAAGTCATGGCAGGGTGTTGTGATATACAAAATACCAGACTAGGGAGAGGCCTAGAGTGTGTTATTTTTATTTTTTAATGTCATCACCACCTACCAACAGAAAGCAACATTAGATGAGTACAGAACGGGGGTAAGAATCGTCCACATCAAAGCAAAAGAAGTCAGGATGGTTTGACTTTAAGTCCATTGTATGCATCAATCTCCAAAAACCTTTTGATTCTGTCGTCATTCTCCCATGATGCAACTCAGTAGCATCTTGTTAGACACACACTGCCTGGTAAATGTCTTTCAAATTCCAGACCTCCAGTTTGTTATTCAGGCTTTCAGTCTCCATGTCAAATGGTGACATGATGATGACATCGCTATGGCATCTTTTAGAAGTTATTTTCTTAAACTTCAAAAAGCTCCTCCAGAGTCACAGAAGATGTTTTTACAGGCTCAGTCGTAGACTGCTAACCATGGCGAGGAAATTGATCTTTATGTGTAAATATTTCCACTTTAACTGGTTCCCATTACTGGTTTATTTCATTAACCCCCTTCTGTAGCAGCGGCTTTAGCCTGTTTCCACCTGATTTTGCCTATGTTTGTTTAATACCTAATAACTTCTCATATAAACATCAAATCACCATAATTAATGGTCTAATTTAAAGAATACACTTGTTCCATTAAATGTATAAGCATAGATTACTAAATATATTGGTCTTCATAAAAATACAAGACATTAAATACACAATATTTTTGGATAAAAATAAAAACGCACTTGAATGTTTTTGTTTTACAGTGAACCTACTAAAATATGAATTATAAAACTCTTTGAATTTTCTGTTTCCCAAACTTCTTGTTCACAAGTGTATCAATAATACTATATAAAAGTACTAAAATTTTACAGGGTAATTAGTAAGCAGTGTACATGGGCATCCTTTTATGTGCCAAACCTCTTCAAAACCTCTCCATTATGACTAAAATGTTGGGTTTTTTTAAAGCAAGTAATAAATGCTAATCTCTGACAGCTAATGAGAAACATATTTACAAGTACTAACAACCTTAAATTGAGGGAATTTTAATTTGGTGTAGAAAATGGAGGGACAGATATGTATGATTTTAATAGACATCTGCCAGCCAATCAGAAACTAGTATTTTCCACTGCCATGGCATCAAAACTGTATACTTAGAGTATACTTTACAGTGTATACTTATAGTATAGTAGCATATGGTGTTGGATTGGGCGACAGTACACGTCAGTATAGTTCAGCTGAAGAGGTGAGTTCTTGTACACTAATGCCCTCTGGGAGTTGTAGTCATGGAGTTAGTGTTGAGAGCTGTCAGGACAGGCTATACTCCCCCCCCCACCCCCCTGAACTCCACCTCCCAGAGCGCCGTTGCCTCCTGCAGCTTGTAGCGGTTCAGGTCCCACGCTGCGGATGACCCAACAGCACCAGTCAGCCAAGTACATGAGTGCACAAATACACAAACACATTCGGAGATTCTCAGCAAATACTGTAGCTGTTGGCTCTCAAACAGCTCTCAAACACAAACATATGTCCACTGACAAAAACACAGACATGACTAACACACATTCAGATAATGGTACACACAAACACACTAATAATTTACCTCACATATACAACCGCTTTAGTTTGCATGAATGCCCGCAAGTCTAAATAAAAGTATTAAATGTTCAGAGACATAAACACTGACCTATATACCGATGAGTTTATCAATGAGTAAAGACACAAACAGAGACACACAAGCAGATGGACACACTTTATCTTCTCATGCACTTCTTCTCACAATACACACAAACACAAAAGAAAAACTGTTGACTCAGACACACACTCCTCAGCGTGGATGGAGGGCCTTCCCAGTATTTCCTGTACGACCACACAACACCGTTCAGAACATCCGATGATATGGAAACGGTTGGAAGAGAACATGGGAAACTGACACTTGGCATCGTCATCCGAAGACGCTCCAGCTTTTTTAAACAATTTTTAGTTTTTCGTTTATACTTTGTCTCTCTTGTGTGGTCCGTTGGGTGTCTTTTCAGCCAATCAACTCCACCCGTGGGATTTTGGAGAGGTCTTAAAGTGGGAAATTTTCAATGTCATAACATCATTGTGCCGTGTGTACAAGCACAAGCTGTGGTGTTTTGTGCGCGCTGCCTTGGTTTAGGTTGTTATTTGGACCTTGGCCCCCTTCCCACACACAGTCACTTTTATACAGAGTAAAGAGTTTTAATGGAAAGCGTCCACTTGCACTTGTGTTTCTCAATAGGCTCTTCCTCATATTGTTGTTCCCGCACTGTCTGCTGCTACGTGTTAAGAGGGGATACTCTGACAGTAAAGTAGAAACTAGAGCTGCCCAATTAGACTTTCAGTGATAAATCTGATTATTCAACAATGGGATGCTAATGGAATCTGGATGATTAATTGTCTTTATTAGCCCACATTGTTATAGGAACAAAATTTATTCCATCATATTGACATCACTCATTTCTCAACATTATATCAGTTGCTCGGGTCTTTCCCACTACAGTAATTTTTCCAGTCGCTCTTCCAGGCTTAAATGTTTAAGGAACCATGAAGTCTAAAATTGCCTTAACACCTGTTGTTTTTCTTTCAGATATGCCCCTCCACGTCCGGCGCAGCAGTGACCCCGCCTTGCTTACCATCAACGGACCGTTTAGCGGCGGTGAATCACGGGTCCAAACGGAAGAACCGCCATCAAGGAAGAACCCAACCCGTTGGTCCACCACCGCTGGCTTCCTGAAAGCTCGCCACTCCTCTGGCACCAACAGCCTGGAGAGGAAGGTAGGGGCGTTGGCAACAAAACATCAGATAGGCGAAGATTGCTGCTTGCCAACAAAGTGCTGTTATAAAAATGACTTTTTTAATGGAGAACAGTATGCATGCAGCTACATGTGGCACGTCGACGCACTAAAGGCTTCTATTAGCATTGACTGAATTTTATTAGTCGATTTATTGCAAATTTGCACATTATCTTGTCCTCAAAAACATGAAACTCTCTCAAGTTGAGGCAAGTTGAGGAAGCAATATATTTTGGGGAAACTTTTATTATTCAGTTGATTAATTTTGTACCCTTGCCATTTTTTTGCCAGTACTTCATGAATTTACTTACAAAAATGTTACACAACAAAGCCATATACTTGATTTTTAATAGCTTGGCTGGAAAAATTGGCAATGGTAGAATAAGAATTTGTTTTTAGAAACCTTAATCTCTATCTATCTCCCTGCAGGGTAAAAGTACAGATACATACCGCAGTCTGCCACGGGATGCTGGGACGTGGGCCAACCAGAGAGAGTTTCAGAGAGAGACGGCACGGTCATCACTCAGCGCCAATCACCCTATGGTGGACCGCTGGCTGGAGAGACAAGAACAGGTAGGACCGTCATATAAACACATGAAGGGGTAGACAAATACATTCTGTACTATGTGCTGCGTTGCTTTCATATAGCTCCTTTAAACCACCATGAGACCATTTGTTTTTCACCATGGGTGTGACCATGACTGGAATCAAAAAAAGCCCTGACAACACACTGAGTTGTGTAAAAGTCTCCTTGATAAATGATGCTGGATGAATATACATGCAAAACACTCATTTGGGAGTTGTGTACATTTTTGTTTTGCATTTTTTATGAGCATTTTGCCACAATGTTCAACAATCATCCCCCCAAAAAACAGAAGCAGAGATAGTATCAGTTTTATCAACCATAGCTTGCTTTTGTGCCAAATTCTCACAAGACAAGAAGTGTTGAGTCAAGCCATGAAATTTGCAAGAATAGCAGTGTTCAAAAAACTGACTTGGCAAAGCCTGATAGAAAACAACACACATCCTCCTGAAAACGTGAGAAATATGTGGGGGAAAACTGAAGTTGAAGCGGATGTGACAAGTCTTTTGGAAAACACCAAACTCCCCGTAACACACTAAACCTCCCAGGAAGCACTTTTGATAACATTATTTCAAAACCTCTCACGCACACCGTACGTAGCAGCTATACGCACATACAATACGTCCACACGATACCTAAAAACTATCCGGCATTCAGTGATTTACATCCCCTCCACACAGTCCGTCAGTCCTAAGCTCTGTGAAAAGCCTGTCTGAGTGGCCGTGATCCAGTCCAGAGCCCAACCAAGTTCTATCACTCCCCCTGGCCCTCAGCGAAGAGGTTAAAAAGTGAAGAATTTCCACTATAAATCCACAATGACACATAGAAGGAGAAATAACATAATGTTGATACATTAAATATCATTAGCCACATACCGTACATATGGTCTTGTTTAAGTGGATGCATAGAGCGACGCAGGGTTAGGGGGCTATTTTCCCACTGAGCTCATGCATGCCAAAGTTTCGTTAGAATATGATCCTAAAATATGATAACATATCGTGACACGCATGTATCATTTAGTTCATGTTTGGTCTTTGAAAAAAAAAAAACTGGGTTAAAGTTAAACATTTTCCCTTTCGTAATAGCAGGGTGTGATTAAAAACGGATAAGGGGAAGTGAATAAGTGTCTTAGGTTGGCACAGAAGCTACGTTGGCAGCCAGTTGGCTAACTAGGTGCTAACATGACATGATGCCAATTCTCTGAAGTTGCTTCCAAGGTTCAGCGTGACCTATCAACCTCAGCTCTTAAAGCATGGATTTACGCTTGAGTAATGCATCGCTCACATTTAGATTAGTCACTAAGTGCCATTTAACTCCCCAATTTGTCACTATTTTTGTCGTTATACACTGTAAGTCCTTCTGTAAACAGTTTCCTCCACTGAAGGGTTACAAGCGAGTTTCTACCATCTATCAAAGTGTAGAGCTGCACCGTTTTCCCCCATCTGTCTTACAACAGGTTTTAGTATGAAGGGAGGGGGGTTAAGTGGTAGAGGTCACTGCAGGATGGTGTAGTCGGTATTAATGACCTGCTGAAGGACATCTGCCCTCCATCCTCTCCTTCTGCTCACAGCCCTCACAGTAACTCCAACAGCTACATTAGTCTTTGTGGCCTCGTTATATATATGTGTGTGTGTGCAGTGTGTATCTGTCTTATTTAATGCTGCTTCTCTTTGTGTTATAGTGAGAGGAAAATTTGTGTTTTTGCATGTGTGTCAACATTTTGAATCAGAAGAAGAAGTGAAATAGTCTGAATTCAAGTGATATGACTGTATGTAACGAACTCACAGTCCAGTTTGAGGTCTGAACAGCTGTTACTCTTGGTCTGTATTGCAAACGTGAATCTCTCTGGTCGACAGTGTTTTATGTCACATTAGCTTAAGCTCCACATTAGTCATTGTCTTCCAGGAAGGATGTTGCAACTCAGCTGCATGATAAGAAAAGCCTGGTCTTGTTTCAGACTTCATAATCCAATAAAAGAAGAACCAGAACTGTCTTATTATGCATCATAGATGCATTGTGATGTGATCTGTGATGGCCAGATAACCATACTCAGCACTATACTTAATTTTGTTACCATGCAGATGAATATACAGCTGGCGAAAAGAAAGTGTCTTAAGATGTTTTTGTGTTCCTTTATGGAAACATATTAGCTTAAATCAAACTCTGACCATTTAAAACTACTGAAAGCCAACTCTTAGATCAAAAGTGAACGAAAACAGAACAGAAGAAAGAAGAAAAATAAGAGAAAATAAAGTTTAAATAAATGTCACTATGTGACTTTTAAACATCTGATGCTGACACAGCCGCACCACCTGGCTTTCATAACGATGTTGCAACGTTTTGTTTGTATAACTGCAAGCAAAACTTTATTTAGCACAATTCATTCCAAGGAAAACATTGTGAATCACAGAAAAGCAAAGAGAACATTGCAAGTGTAAGAGTAGAGTTACTCCAAACAATGACAGAGCTGTTGGCTGCTTCAAGCTTTCGGTTTTACTTAAAATCATCATCAGGAGGAGAGTTTGGAAATCAGCTGCTAATAATAAATACCAGGTGTTCCAGCTGATTGTTGAGGAACAGCAAGTGGGCTGATGATGTCACAGACCTAATCGGTTCGCATGATCTGTTGAATCTTGACTCTTAAAGATCATACAAACTATTCAGGCCTGTTGTTATTATTAGACCTTTTACTCTGTATCAGTGGACTCGCTGGCATTGAAAGGAAACACCGATGCATGTACAGAGTTATAAAAAAGAATTATAACAATCATTGAAACGTCAGATGTGATTTAACGTCCAATCCTTCCAGCCAACATCTGAACAAACGTTTCCCTGTTTGTGTGTAACTTTGTGTATATGGCTCATATATATTTTTTTATTTTATTACCTGGATAGTCTCTGGCTATCAGGGTATCTTTTTCCAAGACGTAGCAGCACAGTCAACAGAGAATAAAAAGGACGTAATAGAAAATACAGAGCAGAAACACTAAAGAACTGGAGGATAAAGGTGCCATTAACAAATGGTGCCAGTTGAGTAGTGAATGGGAAACGAGGGCTGCAACTAATGCCCATCACAGTTTCCCAGAACCGAAGATGATGCGTTAAAATATCACATTTTGTCCGACCAACAGTCCAAAAATGCAAATATATTCAGTTTAATATCGCAGAAGAATAATAAAGCCATAAAATATTCACATTTAAGAAGCTGGAACTAGTGAATTTCTGCAATTCATGCTCTTAAAAAAAAAAAACTTTATCGATTAACAACATTGCTGCTCATTCATGTTCTGTCAATCAACAAATCTATTCAATTAAATTTAGCTCCATTTAAAAAAAAAAAAAAAAAAAAAAAAAAAAAAAAAAATAGTGACTTGAGTTTAAAGCTGGAAAGTTCTACAGGTTCTGGAGACAGCGAACACAACCTGGATCCAAGGTTGCACTTTGAGATAAAAAAAACTAAAATAAAGGGCAAATATAAACAAAAGATGCAATTTTTATGTCCAGTGCTTTTTGTAATAGAGCTCATCTGAAGCATGTTATGCATCTTTAATGGCCGTACAGCTTCTGTATACTCTCTAAGCTTCCTCCAACACTTCATTATGGCAACGAAAAGAAAACCGCTGTGACACAATTATCCTAGAAAGCCGTTTTCCAGCACTGTATTGAACCTTTTGTTAAAAGTGTAAAATACAATGAAGAATGGTATCGCAAGAATAGAACACGCAGTGATTTAATTAGAATAGAGCGGCTCGGGATGATGAATTAAGCAATGCAATTTTCCTCAAGTTAGTTTCATCTTATCTTCCTAGAATGAATAACACCGAACAGAGGAGCGTGGAATGAAGAGAGGAATCAGAATAGAAGCATCATATAATGAAACAGGCCTATTTTGCTCCTGTGGAGGATTTCGGCTTCCCTCGTAACAAAAACACGGTAGTGAACGGGGCGTTTTGCTTTGCGCTGAAATGAATGAAAACTGTTCTCACTTCCCCAAGTGGGTCATTGCGCGCGCCCGCAGCAGCGCCGGTGGCTCCGTGACACGCAGAGCCCGAAAATTGAACAGCAATAGTTCTGAGCCGCGTTCACGAGCTCCTAAACTCCCCGGCCCCTTTGGCAACAGGTAGGGGGGTCGCCATGGCAACAGTGAGCTGTCAGTCGAGTGTGTATTAATGAGAGCCGGTTGGAGGTGCTCTGAGGCTGCGGAGGAAATAGAGTCCTATGCTGCACAACTGTCGGTGTGCACGTGTGTGTGTGTGTGTGTGTATTTTTGTGTGTATCCGTGAGTCATAAGGGCATTTATGCATCTGTGTGTGTGTGTGTTTCATAGTGTGTGTGTGACATTGATGTGTTTGTGTGTGTGACGTTATTCTGTGTGTGCATTTATGAATGTGATTGCGTGCGTTTTGCTGTGAGCATGTGTCAAAAATCCAGGCAGCCACAGACTTGATTGCAAATCAACCAATTAAGAAGGAAAGCCACAAGCCACCGAGAGACACACACACACACACACACACACACGCGCGCGCACACACACACAGCCTGTATCCTGTCTGGGTCAGTCTTTACTTCTGAGGATAGACAACACTCTGACATGACATAAGGGGCGTGTGTGTGTTAAAGTGGATGATTGACTGTTCTTTTGGGTATCGAATGTTTTCCAGATTTTAAATTCTTGGTATTTTTTTTCTTTATTGGATAGCTAAGAGTTGAGACACAGATGTGGCCACGAAGCTTAACACAAGGCTGCTTTGTTATATCTTGAACATTTGCTCAGGAGGAAGGTGGAGATACATGGTTTTCATAGGATTCACAGGACGGTGATGGGTTTGTTTGTTGTTTGTGTACATTTTGCCTGAAGGTCTGACAACACTACAACACTTCTATTCCTGATACCTGGAGCTGAAGCCAGACAGCATTAACACAGAGAACCTTAACTCTTCCCTTATAGCATTACAAACACACACACACACACACACACACACACACACACACACACACACACACACACACATATATACTGTCAAACTCAAGCACAGGCAGTGATTTATGTGTCTAAATAAAAATGCCCCTTGGATTAATGATCTTTAAGTGATGAATAATTAATTTGCTCGTCAGACATTTTTACTGCTTCATATGCGAGTGCAAAAATGTATATATATATTTATATGTATTTGCTGATTGGTGCATCAGGTCATATTCAACCTTTAGCACGTGGAGAAAATGTTAATGTTAATAAATTTGCTGTTATAGAGAAGTCAAGTCAGTTTATTTATAGAGCAGATTTAAAAAACAGCAAGTGTTGACCAAAGTGTTGAAGCAATTTCATAGTTTTATTAATAACTAACTGCACCAAAATTATAGTTGAAAAGTGTGGATAGATGGGGGAGACAGTGAGGGGTGAACTCTTTAATAAAGACCCAGTATCTGGAAAGTCTTCAATGCTTAATGACAAGTCATGTTTTGGGGGTTTGTAGCAGCAGCGCTAGCGGTTGAAGAAAATATAAGAACTGAATAGTTCAAATGAAAACCCATCGCTACCATGACGCCATAAATGTCAACACTGCAGCGAAACACACTGATTGACTGAGCCAGTTCAGTAACACAGATGTTGCCCCAAAAATTTGCATGCTTACCACTTACAGTATAAACCAATACACATTAAACTGAGCTTTGAGTGCATTTTTTACTATCTAAGCTGCATAACCTTTGAAAAGTGGTAGAACTTTAAGAGAATAACATTTCTTTTTTTCCCCCCAATTAGCACCTTTCAAGTGCTGGTTTCCACATCAAACTGGGTTTGTGGCTTTTTAAAAATACATGATTTTGTGGTGCAGTTAATGATTATAACTCACAGGAGGTCAGACTTTTTTTTCACTGCAGTAACACTGGTAGCATTCAGTATGTAGTGATACACTGAACACACAAGCCTGATTTGTATCAGTGTGTGTGTGTGTGTGTGTGTGTGTGTGTGTGTGAGGCTCCTCAGCCGTTAGACTGCTGAGGGACTGAGTTATCTTTCATGGTGGGATGGAAGCTCCACACAACTCACTGGGGATGTTGTTACACAAAAGGCAGGTCTGCACACACACGCATGAACCTACATACCTGTGCAGGAATTTCAATGCTGACGTATGCATGTGTGACAGTGTTAACACACAACCAGTCATATATTATACACACACACACACACTTTAACACACAAACCCTAACTCACTGACAAAGGCACTATCAAGCATATATATGTCATGCAGGTACACACACCACAGGATTTAATTAACACACACAAAACCACACACACTTAAACTAAAGTGAGCAAGCATATGTGCACCAAAAACCCCCCCACTATAAATGACACTGTAAGCATATACACCAAAAAAAAAAAATCTTAGGACCATGCAAACACACACACACACACACCTACCTTACTCCAGTGCTTCCTAACTAACAAGCCTCCATGCAGTACATGTAGTGGAGAGTTGAGTCCCTCAGGTGCACAGTGCAGCTTTAGCAGGATAAATCATGCAAACCTGAGCCATACACTCATAAATCACCTCAGCCATAGTCTGTGTGTGTGTGTGTGTGTGTGTGTGTGTCCATATGTTGCATGCATAATGTGTGCTGAAACCTGCATGTTCAAGTTTTGTTGAGTATCTATCTGCCTGTGTGTGTGTGTGTGTGTGAATTGATTATTGTATGTGCAGGTGTGTATTCATACATGTCATTTCCTGTGTCAGGATTTAAGAAATCTTTGGATGCATCTACTGTGTCTGTGCATGTGTGTGTGTGCGTGTGTGTGTGTGTGTGTGTGTGTGTTTTAGACAGATGAAAATGAACAGTCCACCTCTTTAGAAGCAGCAGGATGAACCAGTAGGAATGACCAGTAGGTGCTGCTGTGGAGCTTAGATTGAAGAGAGTAAGACAGGTTTGTGTGTGTGTGTGAGAGAGAGAGTCTGTGTTTGTGTGTTTGTGTATGTGTGTGTGTGTGTGTGTGTTCTGTCCTTCTGTTTCCATACTTTATGAGAGTGTGGTGTGAATGGGTGTACAGATAATACTGTAGGTGTGTGTTTGTGTTTGCAGATGTGTGAACAGTTCAGTGTTAATCTGCTGTCATCTCGCTATTATAAGCCTGTTGTCGTCTGACTCCTTTTCTCTTTTCTTCTCACTTTGCTTTTCGTATTATGTTTCTGTGAGCCGTATTTGTCTGTCTGACACTGTAACCCTCACTGTGTTTATGTTACTTAGCAATCTTTTTTTCTCAGCTTAGATGCAGTAGGTAATCGCTCCTACGCCGTCCTTTGTCTCACCTTTTGCTTCTGTTTATCAAGGGCTGCAGCTAACGATTCTTTTTATTATTAGTTAATATGTTGATTATTTTCTCAATTGATTCTGATTAGTTGTTTGGTCTGTAAAATGTCAGAAAATGATCTATTACTGATTCCCAAAGCCCAAGGTGACGTCACCAACTGTTCTTAAGTCCCGACTAACAGTCCATAACCAAAGATATTCAGTTTATTTCATAGAAGGCTAAAAAATATTCACTACTTTCTTAAAAAATGACTCAAAATGATAAATCGATCATCAAAATAGTAGATTAATTTTCATTTTCTGTCGATTAATCGACTAATCATGGCAGCTCTACATCAGTTGCATCTGATAGGCAGTTATATTTCTCTTTTATTTAGAAGACGTTTCGGTCTGTTGCTTTTATTAACACGTTCTCCAGATATCAGATTTAACTTGAGTAGTCTGAGAGGTGAATATTAGATTATGACTAATGCTAATGCAAGTACATACTGTATGTAGCAAGGGCTGCTATGCTAACACAAAATGTATTTGCAATGAAAAGGTTTGTTTACAGTAGATGTGCGTTCAGACTGAAAATAGCACAGCATTCCTGCATTATTGAAGATACATTACAACAGGTGCCCACAAGAAGGTCAATTAAAGTCCAGTTTGAGTGATGCGTTCATGGGTTTGGAGGCTTCCAAAACACTGCACAACGATTTACAACTCTTGAAAGTTGTCATATTAGCAAACATTTTATCCTCCCTCTCAGTGACTTTCATGTAAACAGTAGAACTGTGACATTCAAAGTAATCTGCCTGGAACGTGCGCTTGCACATATTTAATTGGCCAACACAGTGTGTTTCTGAGCTACGTTGCATTCAGTTGCAGCAAAGGTTCTGGCAGGTTCAACTTTTTTGCCAGATACCTCTGTGTTTGCACCTTTTCTGCACCAATTCAGGAGTCTCATTGAAGTGAATGAGGGGCTGCGTTTTCCACAATGTCACCCTACTTTCCAGCACACAATATTCATAACTTTAACTGTTATAATTTAGTTTGAATTACTGTTAAAAGGCATGCATGACCAGAAAGTTGTGACTTTGAAATGACTGCTCTGCCTGCTATCATAATCATCTACAAGCAATATAACTGTAGATATATGACATTTATGTAAAAGCATTTCTAGTACAGTGGTAGTACATTTTATTTTGAATTTTGTATCATAGGTTTTGTGTTTTGTTGTTCACGTATGTCATGTATTCATAGATACTGATGGTTCTTTTTGCTTGCTTCTGTAAGTCTGCAGAAAGTATCGTGATAAGGGCTAAAAACTTTGTTATTATGAGGTTTTCACTCATAATGAAGAAGGACAAGGACAGTCTTTAGGCCACATGTAAACAATTATATTTTCTTTGCAACTTCCAGTGGATTTTTGACTGATTCGCATGCCTCTCTCTTTTTCCACATGTGAAATCCACATGTGAAACCCAATCTCACATATTCATCATCATTTACTCGACAGGCATTTCCATCACTGTGGGTTTTACATGAACACTTTACTAAACAAACTACTTTTCCGCCTCGACCGAGTACAACCGCTCTATAGCTACAAATAACTCTCATATTAATCTTGCCATTTTACTGGCTGTCGTTCTTTCATCTCCATTGTACTCCCCATCTCTTTCTCTCTCTCTCTCTCTCTCTCTATTGATCCCCTTTTTTTGTCTCTGCTCTTCACGTCACCCCCTCACATCATCTCCTTTTATTTTTATTCCTCTCATTTCTCTCTGTCTCTCTCTCTCTCCTCCTTTTCTCCTCCGCTCCTCATCATCTTTGATCTTCTGGTTTTTAATATGACAGAGAGCTGTGGGAGCCCAGATCCCTTCCAGCTGGGAGGGACAGGGTGAGAGAGCAGGAATAGAGAGATGGAGGGAAGATGAAAGACAGCTCTGCCTCTCCTGAGGGTGTGCAGTAGTCCCACCCCCCCACCCCCGCCCCCCGAGGGGATCTCCACCTCTGGGTACAACCTGCCGTCAGGACTTTGCAAACACACACAAGCACATAATTTGCCGTTCATCACCTGCTACCAAAATGTAATTAAACCTAAAAAAAAAAAGACCCTATCAGTTTGGACAGATGGTGGCTCTTTTTAAAAACACCTGTTGAGGTTCAGTAAAGGTAAGAAACACATGCAGACTCAAATCAAAGATAAGAATCTCAATTTTGTAAACCCGCCGCGCTCCACAGGTTTATCATTAGCGCGACGAGAATGAACAAGAGATTGAGACGCACGCAGATGAAAGGAGGACTGGAGGAGAAAGTGGTTCTGCAGAGGAGTTCATCAGAAGTTTATAAAACGATCAAAGACAGACAAAAGAGACGATAACAGCAGGTGTCAGCTGTTATCGGCGGACAATCACAGCGATCTGACAGAAGAGGGATAAAGCCGATTATTGACGCCTGGTGCGCCGACAGCAACATCCTGCTCATTGAGGACGGTCGGAGAGAATGTATCGTAACTGAAGGATCATAGGTTTGATCTCCAAAATAGCTGAAAGCCCCCAAACCTTTACCTGAATAATGATGAATAATGAAAGTCACGTTTAGGCCAGTAAATTAGTTTGTAGATGGAATACTTTTTGGGGTTTTTTTATGCATCATTTTTTTTGTGATGATGCAATTTTTCAGTTTTTTTGGTAAGTCTGGGTTTGTCCCATGTTGTTTCAGGGCCTTCTCAACATAAACATCAAACACATCTCGCAGGATCACAAAGTTCTTGCATGTTATTGCAAGGTTTTGACATGAAACTAAAGGTTCTGAGGGGAAGAAAAAACATCAGTGATTGACAGCTTTAGTTCAAAAATAATCCATATCGCCCCAAACAAATGTGACAAAACATTAATTTGCATTTGTCAATTAGACTAATTTTGTTTTTAAAAGGCAAAAAACATATCAGCCCATGATAGTAAATGCATAAAACCCTATCAGGTCACTAAAGACTGATCAAGTGATTATGAATCATATTGAATATTAGGTGTATTTGCCTTGAGTTTAACCTCTCAAATCTATAGATTGCTCAAAAAAGTGAAAATTAGATAATCCACCTCTTAGAAAAGTGGCTTACACAATGGTAACTTAAAATAAATGAATACTAAAACCATATTAGGAGGAAAAATCATAATGTCACTGATGAGGTTCCCATTAACTATTTAACCATTGTAACTATTATACTATCATAACTAATAGTCATAAGTATTATAACTGTTTTAATAACTATTAATCTTGAATAATGTCATGTAACTGGAGCCACCAGTTAATCTAAAATATTGCTAAACCATAAATTTAAACTACTATAAGTAAATTGTCGTCTGCTTTATAAAGTTGAATCTCAACAGTCTCCTGAGTTATCGGCTGTTAGATGTACAACTGTGGACGTGCTCTGCTGGAGGTGCGGCGTGCACTGCTGCAACGCACTGCAGCAGGAAGTAAAACAAGTCATTGGGGGAGAGGATACAGTGCAGAGTGTTTGTGTGGTCTCCCTGACTTGTTTACACACACACACACACACACACAGACTCTTCTTCTCAGCAGCAGCAGCAGCCATTACAGTTCGAGTCAGTCAGAATAATGGCCTTCAGTCAGACAAGTCTACCTCAGCGTGTGTGATGCTTGTCACCATTATCCGCAGCTGCCTTCCTCTCAGAGGGTTAGTTTGGTCGGCTCTGCCTGTTATTTTGCTCCATGGCGGTGGCTCCGACGGGAGTCTCATCCCTGTAAAAGACACATCGCATAATAAGATGTGTGATGAGGTTTTGACCCGAATTACTGCTTACTGGATGAAAACCACACACATATAAAGACATCTGCAAACATGACGTTAGTTCCTCTTCCTCAGTGCTTTGTAGGTTGTTAAAATTTCAATGCTTCATTGTGTACGAAATGTTGTTTATGTCTTTTCTTTGGCATTCCTGTGTTGATAAATGGGTGGCTGAATAGGTTATTTTCATTTTTCTTTTAATAAAAAAAGAGTCTGAAATTGCACAGTGTTGATTCATGATATCCGCTCTTTTTTTTTTTTTTTTTTTGCTGTTGATATGCTCGTTGAACTGAAAAATCACAGGCATGAAAACATTCCACCTGCCCACAACACCTCGGCTCTGTCTACAGGTGGCTGTGGTGAAATATTTCTGCTTACCTCGCTAGAAATGTGGCAACATAATCAATGAGTCATGATTCTACTAACGCTACAAAAAAAGCCTCAGACGTCCAGAAAACGCACAGTTTGTTTTGGGGGATATTTGCCTGAGATTTTTAATGTAGGCTGTTCGGTTTGCTTACTGTTCTTCACTGTTTCTCCTTAATTTGCCTGTTCTCCTAATATGAAAGAAAGAATGATGTGTTTTTAAAGTCCAACTGAGTTTAAATTGCATTTTTTGTCTACTACAACATACATATTTACCACAAAACAAACATTTACCGGGGAAGAGAGCACTGCTAACATCACCTAGCATGCTACATAGCTAATTAGCTGCTCAGCGTCGTAAACAGCATGTAAACATACCAGCAAATGTCACTTCATTCCAGTTAGATGCCGGCTTGGTCATTGCTCTTTAAAATCTGTGTTAGCAACACACTGTCTGTCCATTACTTTGTCTCAGTTCAGTACGGTGTAGCACTGTTAGCCTGCCAGCTAATGCTAATCAAACAAGCCTCTTCTGATTTGATGAATATTAGACAATGCTCTCCGTTATAATCATCAAAGCATCAAAAGCAGAAATATCTCTTGGAAGGATAGTGGTCAGACCTTCAGTAACATTCAGTAGATCTATACCAAGGAGCGTTGAAGCTGTTCGGGAGGCTTGTGGCTGGATTTTCCCTTATTTGTCACCCATCTGTGTATATGAAATCTAAAGAAGACAAAATGTACAAATATTATATGTTCAGTTACAACTTAGGAGGCTTTTTTGTGGTACCGTTTTACTTTTTTTTGCTTTCTATATGTAAAGGAATTGATTAACTGTGTGTGTGCATGCTTGATCCATCCTCCATATGGGTTACATATGGTATAAATATACACACATAAACACATTTTTGCAGGTCACCCCCTTTTATTTCCATCTCGCTTACACACTATACTCCTTTACTGTATCCTTTCTCTCTCACACACACACACACACACACACACTCTCTCCCTACACCTGTGTCATGTTTGACATTGTCTGGAGAGCCAAGTCAAGCTGATCCTGTCAGTGTGTGTTGGATTCAGGCCTACATCAACGTTCAGTACGACTCTGGCTGATTACTGTCTAAATAATCTCTCTACACCGCTGGAACGCCAGACAGCCTCAGAGAGCCAGGCAAGGACCTGAACTGCGGCTGAAAGGAGGGTATAGGAGGAGAATTTCTGCCTCATAAACAATGGCGGCTTGTATAGAGGCACTGCAGTAGAATCTCAAATATGTATCCAAATACTACAAAATGATATATAGGGTTAGGGTTAGTATTCCAGGTACTCCACGATTGGTGAAATGTTGTTATAAGTGTTTGTAACCAAGCGTTTATTTCATTGAATGAAACAGATGGAGAAACTCAAACTTTGCTGCTTCTTTTTTTCCTCAAGCAACCGAAATAATACTATAAAAGTATAGAAAATGTAAGTATAAAAGTATAAAATGTCAGGATATCCTGAATCCCCTCTGATTTAGAGCTTGGAGCTTTCAAAGTGTCGTTTGTCAACTGTTGAACGAGCTTTGTCATGGATTTCTGTTCCTCTGTGTAATGTGTCTTTGTCTGTCTCCCTATCTGCCTCTCTGTCATTCTCCTTGAGTCCGTCTCTGTCTGTCTACCTTTTTTTTATCCTCTAGCCGTTCATTTGTCTGTCCCATCACTCACTTCATCTCTCCTGTGCTCTCAGGAGAAACAGTTTCAGAAACACTCCTCACTAATCTGAATATTGTTTTTAAAGATAACTATTAAATATCAAAAGTAATCGAGTCGGCGTAAAACATCCCTGCTTCGCCTTCAGATTGTGCCGAATCATCGTGTCATTCACACCTTCTGCCGTTCTGTCTCGATTGACACTGACAGAGCTCTCGGGAGGCATCCACTCTTATAAACGTGAGTTTTGAAATTGCTCGGGTTCCTGATGAGGCCTCTATTGTCTATTATTTCTGAGAAAGCTGCGGCGCATATTTTTTCCGTGGTGATACCCCTCCACCCAACCCGTCTGCATGGACTGAATTGGATTGCAGAAATTGCAGTTGAATTAAGTGGATAGCTAAAGCAGCGCTGTGATAATTTAGAAAGTGTTGGAAGCCTTGTTTTGTTCACGCCGTTATTGCTGCTGCCTGTAGTAGTTTGATGATGCAGGGCTGCAGGTACAGTGTGGAGGAAAGGTAGAAAGTGTCTGCACAATGTCTTACAGGCTGGAGACTTCATTCGACTGAACATGACTAAAGGGCAGGGTATTTAAAACTGATGACATCATGGTCAACCATTCGATCAAAACCATCTCAAGATACTTTGTGCAAAAATGATGTAGGAAATATTTCAGTAGGCTTAGAGATGTTTTTGAAAGAGGCTAAGACAATGTGACCAGAGCTGCAGCGATTGGTCCATTAATTGCTTAGTTGATGGACAGACAATGAATCACCAACTATTGATTGATCGTTATGAGTCACTTTTTAAGAAAAATGCTTGAATTCTGTGGTTCCAGCTTCTTAAATGTAAATATCTTCTGGTTTCTTTAGTCTTTTATCATAGTAAACTGAATATCTTTGGCTTGTGGACTGTCGGTCGGGACAAAACAAGACATTGTAGGTTACATCTTGAGCTTCAGGAAACGGTGATCAACGTTTTCAACAAATATAAACTTCCAAAATCTAGTAAATAATCAGGGAAGTGAAGAAACAAAAGGAAAGACACACATAAAGCTTCCTCCTCTCCTTGTTTAACGGCCCGACCGGCAGACAGAATGATATAAACTCTGATAACGTCCATTCGGCTCAATGAATCCTCGAGTTATTGACGACGCCGTCCGCCCTTCTGGATCCCATTATCAAAGTGTCTTCAAAGGAGACTAATCGAATTAGCGCAGGCATCTGTAATTGAAAGCTCGCTTTTTAATGATGCATCGTGGTCTCGGACGGAGCTCGGCATCGGCATTCATCAAACGCGTCTCTGTCATGACAGATAGCGCCGCAGTATCAACATATAATCAAGGGGCATCGACTCTGTTTGATCTTAAGATACGGCAAAGTTCTCTTGTCTAATAGCATTTATCACCAAAACTTTTAATCTAGTAAACATACATTTCTGTATAAGTGGAACCAATTCTGACTCTTTCTATATTCTTTTTTCAATGGTATGTTTCATCACTTTGCAGAAAAACTGGATTCAGATACAGATTCCCTTTGAGTTTGACGTCCTACACCTGCATCAGTGCCGGAGCATCCCCGACCTCAGTGACTCGCCCGATGAATAAGACATAGAAGGTCATGTGCGGTGATGTTTGATCATTACATCCCCTGTCACGACCAAATGTATCTGTCCGTTCAGGCGGGCTTCGATGAACGTTCCCTTTCTGAGTTCCTTCAGCGTGGAAGAGTAGATAGCGCCATCCGCGAGATGAGCACACCTTGAGCTGTGTGTGTTTATTTGTGTTTCAGTGTGTGTGTGTGTGTGTGTGTGTTGTCTAACCTCTCCTGAAATTGAACAGATTTATTTGCTGCCTCTTCCTTGAAGGGGTCACATGCCCATTGAACCAGAAGCTATTTGTGAGGTTTTCTTTTTTTCCCCCTACTGGTCTTTTTGGACCACTGGTCTTTTTTCAGTCTGTGTGCTGCTTTTATTTTCTTTGAAGTACTCAGCTTCACATTCCTGTCTTTTTATTTGGTGATGTGATGCTCTTTGTTTGTCACCAATATGGTCCAGTACTGTGACATATTGTGGTTTTCTGTTGATGCAGTCTGAGCTTCTGTAGAGGTAATACTGTTTTTTGGCTCAGGGCAGCTATCAGTACCAACACCCAGTTGTTTTTTTTGCAGTTTAAAAAACTAGAACAGCTGCGTTGAACTTGAGGAACACTTACACTCCACCGCCAGCAGCGATTCCTCCTCGTTGACATTTACGTATGAAGATGCTGTGAAGTATTAGCTCTTCATCGTCAAGTTTCATCTTTCATCTGTGTCTCTCTGTTTCTCTCTCAGACCCAGATGGTTGCGTAGTGGTCTTCAGGTTAGAGGTCAGAGGTTAAAGCTAATTTATAGTCTTTGGTTCAGGGTTTCATCCGGTTGTGGACATATGGAGCTCTGCTGGAGAGGACACAGATACCAGTTAACTGTGACGGATGTGTGTGTGTGTGTGTGTGTGTGTGTGTGTGTGTGTGTGTGTGTGTGTGTGTGTGTGTGTGTGTGAATGTTATGCAGTCTGTGTATTCAGCATGAGTTCAGCATGTGTCACGGTGGCTCGTGCTTTTTTTTCAGTTAGAAACACATGTGTTCGTACTCGCAGTGGTCAGTGCACAAGCAAACATCCAGCAATAGAAATCCATTATTATTCTTTATGCTTGAAGCAAAAAAAAAGCTAAAAAAGTAATATCCTGCACATTGTTGTCCTCTGTAAAATGTAATTTTTAATGATGTTTCAAATAAACAAAGAGTTGTTGAAGGTTACACATAAACTCTAGTGTTAAAGCACTCATAAGTCCTGGGTATTGTTTGAAAGTTTTAAATATGATTGAAATTCGATTTGATTAAATCAGCTCAACAAGTATTATTGTAACCAAATGTTCCATCCTGACTTTCACTTCTTTACAGAACACATTTTCTCCCAAAAAGTATTGAGGTTTGATACCCAGGCCAGCCTAAATACTTCTTGTTATCAGGTTAGCGGGGCAGGTAGGAAACTATCATCTGTAAAGCTGGTGAAGGTTCAGTGTAAACCTGCTGGTTATTTCAGTCAACAAAACATGGATCATGTGCCGGCTAACAAAGAGTCATTCTACAGGTTGACATGTGAGCTTTTTGTTAGCTTTTTTTGAACTTTGACTTAATTGCCGTTGTCAGACAGCAGGTGCAACTTGACATTTCTTGCCGCTAAATCAGTTAAAATCACTTCCTATGAAGTCTTTCAAAGAGGTTGTAATCCTTAACTTCAACATCAAACCACAATCTTTTCATAATATGACGTTTTGGTGAAGTGATCATTCATATTTAAACAGATTTGGAGTTTAAAATTTTAATGCCATTAAAAAAAACAAAACAAACTGGAAGCAGATACGATGTCACAAATGAGTATAAATCATCTGTACTGTTGCTTTTGAAATATTTTAAACATTCATGCAAACCATCTCTTTAAGATTTATTCAGCATCAAAATGTTTGCGTCTTTCGTCAGCGTCTTAAGGAAGCTAAACTTCATCCCAGGGAATAAAGCCCACTCCTCTCCATCCCTGCCTGCGTGTCTGCACACATGCATCCACATCAGTTTGTCAGTGACAGCGTGGTCAAAGTGGCAGGAAAGGGGAGTGGGCAGCACTTCATTAAAGTGCAGCATTACTGCGCTCGTTCTCCCTCCCATCCGTACACACACATACACATACACACTCGGCATAGACCACTTCATTTAGTCTGGGAGATAGAAAGGACAGGCCCCAATGGATTCTCCTATTAATCTTTAATGAGCCCCCGCGCCTGAAAACTGCCCGACTGCCTTTCCTTCTCCACATTCAGGAAACAAACAATGACTCGGCTAGAAAACACATCGGCCGCTCGTTCTCCTACCTGCCCGCCTGTCTGCCTGCTAGCCATTAACCCCCCTCCCCAACTCAGGCCTGAATTATTAATGCGGCTATCTATCACTGCTCGGCCGGCCCACTCCCACCGACGGGAATGGGCGACGTCTGTGGTTGGGGGGAAAGTGTGGCCATGCCTTTCTGAGTGTCTCCCGCTGGACTTCGGGGGCGTAGGGAGAGTCGGAGTAAAAGCTGATTGGTCCATCTGTCAATCAAACCGCACAAGTCAGCTTGACTTTTTGCTAATGTTTGTCTGGGAAGAAGCCAGCATTATTTTATTGACAGCTGATACTACCTGGCTCTTCTCTTCTCTATATCATACTATTGCTTCCACATATATATATATTTACATGGCAAAGCAAGATTATTTTCCTGGATTCTTATAAAGCTGAAGACCTTTCACAGCAGCAGATAGGGAAATCCCGTCCATCATCTGAGGTCCAAAGTTCATTCCTGACCTTGAAAACAGCAGCTTCTCCCTGCAAGGTTTACTTTACTGAATCATATCAAAGGAGATTCAACAGCAGATGGAGCTGTAGATGGTTCAATATCAAACTTTTTTAAGGCTAACGTGAATGAGAAGTCCTAAAAGTGTTCAGAAAAGACAAAAGAAATTATAACAACTAGACACCTCCGTCTGCTGATGGAGATGGTGTGATATGATGGAAAGCCTGAGAACAGCTACTACATGGTCTTTGGCATGATATTGTGTTCTCAACACTTGGATTATGTTCATGTCTTTGGGCGAGAAGCAACAGGGCTTGTGGGAAATCAACATTGGTCTATTGTAATTATATTGTATCAGTATGGACCCATTGCAGCTGCTATAAATTGATACATAATCCTGTAAATACACTCTTTCTTTTACCTTCATCTTCATCACTTCCTTCACCTTTCCTCTTTGTTTTTCTTTTCATCATTCCTCTCTCTCTCTCTTGCACACTTACACACACACACACGTACACACATACATGATCTCTCTCTGACTGTAGGATAGAATTGTCAGCGTGCAGCCAGATCCCTCAGAGATGGTGCGTTTTTGAAATAAAAGGGTGTGTGAGATGCCTGCGTATGCTGTGATGAATGCCGATCTCATTTGCTCTTCCTCAGATAGCACCGAGCCGACTCCTCTCCCTCCCCGACAGCCCCCCCACCCCCCACTCCCCCCCCCTTGCCTCACTTCCTTATCTCCTGATAAATATTGAATAGTGTTAGATGTGTTTCTGAGACTTGTTATTGTTTCTCTCTCTCTGCTGGATTCTCTTTATCTGGCCTCTCGGTGTGTTTTATAGTGTGTGAGACTGTATCTGCTTATATATGATCATGGGTGCATGTCTGCTCTTAAGGTTCAATACTATACTAGTAAATAAATCATAGGTTGGTAACATGAAGTAAAAACCTTTTTGGCAAAGGAGAAATCCATGTGAGGAATGTTACCTCTTTTAAATATGCTCACATTTTCTACATAAAGCCTTTATAATGTTTTAAAGAGTTTTAAGAGCCATATTGTCTTGTATATACTGTAGATATACTCATATTCTCATCTAATGTTTGTCCTTCAGAAAAGACTGGCAGTTACATACAAGTAATGTGTTGAATAGTTTTAAATGTTGTTAAATAATGCCAGGTGTAGCAGCAATTTTTTTTAATCAAATTTGTAACTCAAATTGGCATTAAAATGTACAAATTTTCTTTGGTAGTGCTGTGAAAATAGCCCAAGGTTGTTTTCAGTGACTTTCGTTGAGGAAACACTTTGTTTTTTTTATAAGCTTTTAATGATTAGTTAGTTTATAATCATCAGTGTTTCTGATTTGATTTGATATTTTGTTTTAACCTTGATTTATACAAGATAAGTTAACAGAGCTTATGCACTTTTGCAGCAAAGCCTTATTAACAGTTGAATAGGAAAAAAAAAAAAAGAACAAAATTACAGGCACATAGAGTTGATTAATAAAACAGAGATTTAACAGATAACAGATTATAGATCTATAAGACACATTAAATCGAAAGATACATGCGCAATATTTCACACACACACAAGACACAAACACTTCTACACTGCCCTGGAAGCCGTACGTCCTCCAGGCACCCGAAGTGTCATGGCAACTGTACGGCAGCCACGGTAACGGCAGGCTCATTTTCATACTGATGAGGTGGCCGGTTGCCGGGGAGGCCTGTGCTGCTGCTTGCTTGCTGCTGCTGCTGCTCGCTCGCTCTTCTCTCCTCTCCGGTGTCGCCCTGAAATTTTAATGACCTCCTTTCTGTGCTTCTCATTTTTCTCCCCTTTTTGCTCACTGCGCTCTCTGTCTGTCTCTGTGTGTGTGTGTGTGTATGTGTGTGAGAGTGTGAGTGTGTATGTACCAAAGTGTCCACAGTTAATACAAGAGGAGAACAAAGACGATGTAATTTTGAAGACATAAGAATTTTTAAAGGGCATGTATTTTTATACCTGTGGAAGACCTCCTCCACTCTGCTCCTCTTGGCTTCGTCAGGTTAGCAGCTCGGCCTGCTTTTAAGCTGCTGAAAGATACTTGACTTCTTTTTTTTTTTTTTTTTAAAGGTTTTACTTCTTAACACATAACCAGGACATCAAGAGACAATCTTGGGGGAAACAAATGCCAGTCCGGTCTTGAAAATGAGCGTTGGATAATCGGTCATAGTCATAGGTTTTGCTTTCTGGAAGCTTCACAAAGCTCCGACGAGGGAAAAACTACCATGTTGGAATGTTTTTCCTTCTCTCGCCAAAGTTCTCGCGGAAGTCTTTCTGCAACTCCTTTTGCCTTATCACGTTTTAGGATCATGGAAAAAACACTCATGAGCACCCAGTCTGTCATAGCGACTTACTATTGTTGAATCGACGGCTAGAACATCTCAGATTTGTCATGTGACAGCAGCATCATTTATGCTACTCCTTTATTTTTTTTCAATCGGATGTAATCTCCTTAAATGAGAACGAGACGATGACAACAAAGGTTACGACTTCGCACTCACTCTCTCTCCTTTTGCTTCTCTTTTTCGGTTCAGGAGGAAGAAGCCAGAGAAGAAGAAAACGGGAGGATTGAGCCGGTTGGTCGAGCTGACTCCTGCATGGACCACACCCCCGTGAGGTCACTAGAGTAAGTCCTTCAGCTCAGCTTCCCCACTGCCTTCCTGTATCCTAACATCCCCTTTACTGATCAATAACCCGCTAACACAGGAGTGACTGGTGATCCCCCTCGGCTGAATATTTTAGCAGTTTGATTCCGAAATGTGATATCTACTCCGTCCTCTCAAACTTTTTAAAGAGAGACCAGCAGGTTTCTATATTGTAATCCAGGTTTGTTTGTACAAAATCTCATTTTCTACTCTGCCTCCTGATTTACATAATTCTCTTTTGTGGGAGCAAAATGATCCTCGTCTCGCCATCAGAAGCTCTCCCACGCACTAACCGATTCAGCTCCTGTTATTAACAACTGTGTTTTGTTTTGTTATTTTGCTCTGTTGCATGCTTCCAGTTTAATATGCAGGTACGGTATCGTTATTATTCCTATGATTTCCCAGAGACTCTGGCTTTTCTCCCGCCTCTTTAGTTGTCAACAAGGGGCCTATTTTCCCCCCAAGCTAATCATAGTCATTGTATCAAAGCTGTGAGTCGATTAGATTTGGCATCTTGTAAAATATGCCTGAGTATAGATGTTTTACAGCCGAACTTGTGGAGAACACTCCCTCGGAAAAGCAAACAATTCAAACTGTTTCGTGTTTTTTTTAAGAGTCAAAAAAAAGAATCACATCAACAAAATACATTCTCATAGAAATGCAATAAATTTATATACAGCTCAGAGCTTCTTTGGAAATACTTGTTTGGGTTTATGAAGTTTGAATTTACTTTACTTAGCGTCTACAGCTGAAACACACAAGTCAAAGTGTTCAACCATCACTGTTAAATTTCAAAAGCAGCATGTTGTTTTGTTTTGCTGGATGTAGCATGTGAGCCGTGATGCTACAACGCAAACAGCAAGAAGCCAAAGCAGCTATGTTTCATAAGGCAAAGCTTTTTTTTTTTTTTTTTCTTTTCTTAAAATTATCCATGATGTTTGATGTTTTGACTTGTGGTTCGTGCTGCATTTCAGCTGCAAACGTCTGGTCGAGTGTTAAACATCAGAGATGCTCCAAAACTGCGAGACTTAAGAAGACAAAAACTACGTTGTAAAATTGTTTGGGGGAAAAAGCAACTTTGTTAGATTGTATGTTTTATTTATTATTCAGTATTTAGCATCAGGGATATTTCCCCTCAAAAAAATACATAATAGCATTTTTCAAAAGACAGGCTTCTCTGTCTCTCATGGCACCAGTTGATGTCTTTTTAAGGATTTTAAAAAACCTTCCTTGTTATCCCTTACATGTGTTGGATTTATTTGGATTGCTCTGTTCTTGTCTTATGTTTGTCTCCTTCAACCTTTTTTGATTTTTTTAAAAATGTTGTTGTTGTCATCCTCTTATTTGTCCCATCATCATCATCACTGTATTTCCTCTTTTTTTTTGTTCATGCCCACATGGTGTCACCCCTCTCCTGTCCTCTCCTCTCCACTCCCTTCCCTCACCCCCCTCACCCCCCTCATCCCCCCTTTCTCTCCACCATCCGTCCTTCGGTCATCGTATCCCAGAGACATAGTCAAACTGGTGGAGGTGTCAAACGACGGTGGGCCCCTGGGAATCCACGTGGTGCCTTTCAGTGGCAGGGACCGCAGGTAAAAATATCTAGAGGAGAGCTGCAGTGCATTTCAGAGAAGGAGGGAGGAAGGAAAGAAAGAGAGAAACATGCAGACACGGTGCCCACAGAGCCTTAACACATCTTGAAAGGTCATAAATCGCTAAAAATGTTGATCTATAAAGAATGAATTGCTTTTCTTTGTTTATGGTCACCTTATTCCATTTACAGGTCCGTTACTTTTACTACAGTCGTTGTGATTAATGAGCAAAAGACTAGTTTTGCCATCATTGGAGCTGCACTTTTTTCACTTTTTCTTTTTAGTTGGTTCTAGACTCAAGGCTCAAGCTGTATACACCTCACAAATTTTACATTTTTAAGAAGAAAATTGCCCACAAATTCAGTCGATTACATGTCAGCCTTAGTGTAGAGACTCACCAAAGGTAAAAAAAAGCATTAATTTTGGCTTTTTGAGGTCTGCAAAGAAGAAAAGTGTGTTGTATCACCAACAACACACACACACACTCTCACTCATGCATGTATGTACATACCGGACATTCCTTCTCGACGCACGTGTGTGTAATCACTTCATCAGTCACGCAAACAACCGGATGCTCGCTCACATACACAATACATATACACAGGTCCGCATCTGGGCATCATGAAGCCATTTGCCGGTTTACAGCGATCAATCACGGTTGTTTAGGGTGTGCAGGTGACCGTCATATTTCCCCGTGGCTCCTGTCACATCGGTTTTACATGATTCAAAGGATATATTGAGCAGCGCACACAACACGCAGACATGTACCTACAAAACATTCAGAAGCACACCCCCACAGCTGGAACAAAGCTGTGAAGGAATTAGAGGAATTTCACATCTGGTTTAAATATACCCAGAGAGGCTGTGATCCAAGTTATGAAGCCCTTCAGAGTTACACTGAGAAAGCAGTTTGAAAAAGCTCACTATAGTTGAGTATATAACATTGTTTTCACTTTTCTTATTATTGTAGTTAAGTTTTAGATAGTTCTAATGCTTGGATGACTTTACAACACCAAGCAGCAGTCACTTATTGTCTTTCAGTGAGTTTGCCAGCAGCACAGAGCCAGCTTACAGTCCCCACAAACTGTCTTTAGACTCACAAATACGATCAGCGACTACCAAACTCACTGTCGCACTTTATTGGAAAAATCCAGATCATATCACTTTTCTCACCGCCCGATTAATCAACCTAAAAGCACATTTATAATGCACTTTTCTTTTTATTGGAGAAATGTCAGGGGTAGGCGTTATCCCGAGATTAAGATGCCCGGCTCTCATCAGAGAAATAGCCCCTCTGCAGCCAATCGCGTCGCGTTCTCACTCAAATTCAATCAGCTGAATTGTCTCTGAACTTTTTCCAACTCCTGAACTTTTCTGCCCTCACACTGTAATCACATTCCCATTCATTTTGAATTATAAGCCTCAGGCGAGGGTAAGTATTAAACCTTAAAATCAACCCAATTTACCTAGGTCGCTCGCTCACACTCTCTCTCTCTCAGAAAAAAAATCCTCGATACACACAGACGCAGACTATATACCGAAGAAGACTCGATTAGGTCTTGAACGTCTCTCCTCACCCGCTTTTTGATTTCCTTCATGAGACTTGGGTCTATAATCCGCAAAGCGCCCCTTTCAGGTGAAGTTAGCCTCTCGCCGCGGTTGTGCGAGGAGGCATAAGCCAGTTTGCCACACCGGATTACAGGGCGACAACCGTTGCAGCTCAGCACGGTTGAAGTGTTACAGTACGAGTAGACCGGCCTCTCTCCAACCCGCCTGCTATCAGTGTTTAATGGTGCTGCTCTCAGAGAGCACTTTTAATGTTTATTTTTTTTTGCTTTGAAAAAAGGGGATGCAAGAGTCTTAGGGGTTAGAAAATTAACACCTGCAAAAAGCATCGACCCCCGGCGGATCTGCAGTGGAGTTTTTTTGAATGTGTTGATTGCCTTTGAATAGCTGCCTCCCCCACACGGACTCTAAAGCACCCCTGATGTGATGTGACTGCTTTCTCTCATAAGCTTCATTGGTACACTGATGATGCAAATGACAGGACCGCATTGTACACTGTCTTCAAGTGCCACATGATAATGATAAAAGGCAGACATTAGGCACAGCTTTGCTTTTTTTTTTTTTTTTTTGTGGCTTTTTCTTTTTTTTTTTTAGTAGAAGAAGCTTTTTATGCCACATTAAAAAGGCACAGACTGTTTCTTGGGGAGTCACCTGACCATGGGAAGAGGAATCTTTGCGTTCAATAATGCATTTTTGATGTAGAAATTATACAAAAACCATGCAAAATCAATTTTGCGAAGCATATAATGTAAAATACAAAGATTTTGTTACCCTGAGATATAAAGACACTGTAAAATGCTTGAGAGATTCCATAGGTGATATAGAGTACTAGAGTACTAGAGTACTTTTATTGTTTTAACACAGTACACAAAGTATCTTTTTGACAGAGAAACCCTAACTGTAGTGATTAAATTGTGTGAAACTGTATTATCCATACTCCAGCCCTGTCCTGGCTACAGCAAAGCAGCCATACTGAATCCGTTGGAGGTCCTCATTTTGTTGACACGAACTTTTGAACATTTCAGGACTCTTGGCTTGTTGGTCAAGCGTCTGGAGCGGGGAGGCAAGGCCCAGCAGCAGGGCCTTTTCCAGGAGAATGACTGTATCGTCCGTATCAATAACGGAGACCTGCGGAACATCCGCTTTGAACAGTAAGACGGCAGCTCGCAGGAGCCACTGCTGAACTCCTGGTGGTCCCTGGACTACCTGTTTGATTGGCTTTTAAGCCTTAATTTACCCCCTCTGCTTCTTTTCCTCTACCTATACTTACAGTCCTTAACCCGTCACTTTAGTATTATCCTCTCTCCTCGTGTCCTCTGCCCTCCTCTCTGCTCTCCTGCCAGTGCACAGGCTCCCCAGCTGCCCGTCACTGTGCTAAGCTAACCTTTCCCTATTTAACTCCTGTAGGTTGCAACCTCAATCGCTGATGCGGTCCCTGCAATCCTCTCAGCCTCTTATTCCCCTGTGTTTCAGTAACAGCTCCACTGGACTTCTATTGTAACACCTTCTCTCGCTCATTCCATAGGAATGAATGGGAATAAGGCTTCTAACATCCGTATGCTGCATGCGTGCTTGTGTTCTGCATATGTATTCTGTTACAAGCTCGATACAAAAGCTGAAATCCAGTTATGCATACATGTGCTTGATCTGATTTTCTCCTGCCAGCTTAAATGTGCACTATACTAATTGTATGTATGTTCTTAACTGCAGTATGCAGTTCATAGATGATGTACATTATGTGAGATAACTACTGTATCATGCAAAGTACCGCCAGTACTTGCACATACATAAATGCATTATGATGATGCATATCTATCCCGTAGGACTTTACAGTTACAGAAAATAGTCATTTAGGAATCTGTTTGCCCAAATTACAAAAAACATTTTCCACTTACTACTTGTGTTATGCAGTCATGTAGATAATATTGGTTTTATGAGGCTTTTAGGTGCCTGTTTCTGAGATATTTGCCACCACCCCAATACAATGGAATTGAATGGAGTTCCATTTGTAGTACTCACAACATTGACATATTAAAACTTAAGCAGCATTACCTTTTTTTCCAGTAACATTACTCAGTGTAATCCCATAGAACATGCTGTCAACAAGTACTATGTATGCGGTAATAGTATACGTTACCATTGTATTGGGGTAAAGGAGACAGATATATCGTAAAACCTGGCCAATAAAACAGTGACGGTGAGAACTCTGAGACTATGTCTTTGAGCCGTAAGTCAAGTAATGGATGGGAATAAAGCTTCCATACATAGTATTGTTACAAGTGCAAATAAGGGAGCAAATTACATCTCGTCTGCTACTCGATCCAGCCTGAAATCATAAAGATGCCGAGACAAGACCATCCTCCTCAGGGAACGTTATTAGTGGCTGGGGAAAAAAAACAGGCCTGGAATTTCACTATGAAATTGTCGGCGGGGGCCTAGTTGTTGTTTAGGGGGTCGGGAAGAGGCAATAGAAATTCTGGGGCTCCAGTATTTTTCTGAACGTCCGTTCAGCTGTCAGGGGGGGGAGAGGGAAGAGCCATACCAAAGTCTGCTTTATTGAAACAGGTGGTGCTAACAAGGCTCCGCTGTTACAGGGTGCTGACAGCCAACATAAGTTTCCATTCACACCTACTGTACATGAGCTCACACCGAAGGGGGGTTTAAAAGAGGATTTTCTGCAAACTATCCCACGGATAGAAGTCTCCTTCATATGGAGCCAAATGAGGGGATTATGTGATGGAGCTGTCGGGGAGAGTTCAGTCTCTTTTTAGAGCCGCTCATGCTGGCAATAAGTATTAATTAACATGTCAGAATGTTCAGGTGGGCGAAGATGGATTTTATATATATGGTTGTGTGTGTGTGTGTGTGTGTGTGAGAGAGAGAGAGAGAGAGAGAGAGTGTGGAAGAGGCATTGGGTGGGTGGAGTGCTTCACTAGGCAAGTTTGTGCAGACAAATGTGAGTATATGACTGTTAACAATGATTCAGAAAGGTATTTAAAGCTACAACAGTTAATCAAAAATTCAACTCTCTCTCTCTCTCTCTCTCTCTCTCTCCATCTGCTTTTCAAATCTCTCTCCTATCGCTCCCGTCCCAGAGCCCAGAACATGTTCCGTCAGGCCATGCGCTCTCCGGTCATCATGTTCCACGTGGTGCCGTCATCCATGAAGGCCCACTACGAGACGCTGTCCCACGCCGAGAGGAACCCCGCGTACGCCTCGGGCCGCTTCAGCCCCGATTCTCTATCCGGTAGCACCGTCTCCGGCATGGATCACACCCCGCAGAGGATGTCCCGACACGGTTCCCAAAAACACCCACACGCTCATCCGCACCCTCATTCCCATACCCACCCAGACCAGACCGAAGGCTACCCTCCTCTGACTCACCCGGCGGTCTCCGCAGCCAAACCTCCGACGGGTCACACCCACTCGCCTCAGAGAGGGATAAACTCCACCTCAACGGGAGGATACACCAAAAAGGTCGGGAGGCGGCTCAACATCCAGCTGAAAAAAGGTGAAGAAAAGTCCCTGCAAAAACATGTTTACCCGCTCAAAGCGTGACAGAAAATTACTTTAGTGCCCAGAGAGGCTTTGCTCAGGTGAAACACACTTAAACCTCACATATTTCAAAAAGAAAAACACAACTTGTGGAGTTCTTGCGGGGCGCAGGAAGCACACACCAAGGTTGTGTGTGTGTGTGTTTTTTGTGTGCAAGATTTATAACAGTTCCATTTTTGACAAGACTCAGCGGAGATCAGAAGCAACATGCGGCCAATTACTGAGGAGGGATCGAGGAAACAGTGATGTAAGACATTTTTTTTAGCGAGGTCAGTCACTCTTCCGCTCCTTAAGACTCACTCAACCTTCAGTGTGTCTTGTATTTCTCTTTCTGATTGAAGCCATTACAGTCAGTAGATTGTGAGAAGATGTTTAAATATAGAAACACATTTGGAACTTCCAGTATCAGTTGTGGAAAGCCAAAGTAATTTCAGTTCCTACATGATGTATGACATCACTTGATTGTATTGTCTGTTGAAATCCCCCCCCCCCATCCTTTGCATTCCTCTGAAATGAGAAGGATGCTTTGTATGTAATTTTCCCATTCCTGGTACATCCGAAAAACAAGTGTAGAAACAGTTTGTTGGAAAACGGTGCAAACACAGAAGCATGCGAAATGTGAGCAATGATGTAACAGGCTTAAAAAAAAAACAGCCAGCATTAGTTAACCATACTGATGTGAGCGGAGAACAGTTGGTGATGAGTCCGATAAACCGAAAAGAATACGGGAGGTGGAAATACGGAATGACACGGGGCGTTAGAAATAAAACTTTGGGGAGATCTCCTCGGTGTAATCTTTGACTGACAGCTGGCACAGGTGGCGCAAACCTCTGCCAACAGGATGCCAGGTGTCGGTGCCAGGTCTCAGGGCCGGAGAGAGCTTGTTGCTAAGCAGCCGCTGGTCCCCGTGTGCTGTCAAATGCCACAGCGAAAGAGTCTGACAGGGCTGCGCCATATGCCCGTTGAAGTCTTCACCCGAATCTGTTCCTTCTCTTGGGGCTGGAATCAAGCAAAAAAACATAAAACACATGAAAACACCCAGCTGGTTGTTGCATATTCCGTTCTGGCTAATAGCCATTTCCACTTGTTCCTCTATGGAAGTGTTTTCTTCTCATTCTCACCTCTCTGCTTAGTCATAATACCCAGAAAAACACTGCATTCGCCGTATGATATGCCAAGAGATCTGTTATATTCTCAGTCAAAGATCTTATCTTTTTTTTCATTCCACCTTTTTGTTTGCTGTTGTCGGAGCAGACACTTGCGGAGATTAACAGCGACTCCCAAGAGGCCGTTTGGCTCATCTGTTTTGTTTTGAGTACCCGACTTAAGCCCACAGCTTTGAGCACAGATTAAACTCCCGCTTTGTTTATGTGCTTGAATCAGACACCAGCCTCCTCGCAAATCCTGGAGAGTATCAGAATCAATCAAAGAATCCCATTCTGCACAGGAAATTGCTTAGGTATGTCTTAATCAAGCTAATGGGAGTTTTAAAGATCCTCCTCCTTGTTTAAAGCCCAGGAACGCTACAGGCATTTACCGGTGAGTGTAATACCGCACCTCGTCTGCCTGCGGGAAGTTGATTGGCTCATCAATGCCGGGGATTAGGTAGAGGATGTGAAACAGAATAGCTGTTCTGCTTTTCTTTGCATCAGCTCAGTCAAACAAGCAGTGAGGATTAGGGCCAGAACTCTCATACAGCAAGGGGTTCTCATTATTGTTCTTTTATTAACTTTGTTTTACAGACTAACAAACAGCGTCAGTCAGAACCGTTTCTTCACAAAGCTCTCTAAAACACATACATGTGGCGACTTGAGTTCTCAAGAGTGCAGGATTAGGCCAGATGAAATATTTCAAGAGAATGAGGGATGAAAAAGTGTTGATTATCAGCATGTTGACAATGACATTTTCCCCCTTTTTATAAGCGTAGACGGTGTAATGTTCTTACCGCAGGTTTTATTTCAGTTTCTGGCTTCAATTACATCTCAGGAAAAAAAAAAAGTATTAAAAAGTCTTCAGGCTGAACTTCCTCACTGGCTCCATGTAATTGCATGTACTTATTACATAGCCCAATGTCTAGCTTTAAAAGCATTAAGTTATCTTACCTCCCCAATATATCCCCACTTTAATTATTCACTATAAATCTACATGATCTCCGCTGACGGGATGCGGGATTTCTCTTCATTTCCTGTATATAACTATCCTCATAATAGAAGATTGTTTGTTTGTCTGTTAGGATTATTGATGAGATACAGGCCTGTGTTGCTAATGGGTCATAATGAAGGCGCTCTGGGAGGTAAAACTTGCACTCAAACAAAATCGCATCTACCCGCATGCATGTAGATTCCTAAGTACAAACAGATCAAACAACATCTTAAAATATTGTATGTAAGTGCACGATCACCACAGAAAAATTGATTGTATGTGGCAAAGTTGATACAAAGAGTTCTACTAAGGTTTGGGCAAGGAGAGGAAGGAAAGACCTTAACGAAGGTGTAGTCATGGCACGATACTGTTCCGACTTAGTGAAAGAATTCACTGTTTGTGAAGGAGCTCGGCGCTAATTAGGCTCTACTTTTTCCAACTTGTAAAAAGTCAGAAAGTTTTCTTTTTTCCCCAGACATTGCAACATCTTCCTCTGATTAATTACTGAAAAGCCACGTATGATCAATCAATCGTCTGCTGAGAGGAATCATTCAAATCCTGAAGCAATCATCTTATTTATTATCATATTAGTCGATCGTTTAAATAATCGCCATAGCTGTGTAATGTAACACCGCTGCTAATAAGCCTAATATTACATTTCATAAGAATGTAATAATTTCTTCTTTATATCAAGTGAGACAGGCCTCCTCCGCTATACAGCGCTTCAGGAAACGTCGGTTATGACCGCGAGGCATTGATTGGCTTAATAACTTAAACGTTCCCTTGTGTGGAGGATTTTTTTTTTTTTCCTGAACACCAACTCTTTATTTCCTATCAAACACCACACTTCACTTTTAAGATCTGAACCAAATGTCTCCCTCAACACTTCACTGGTATTGCTTCAACTTGCATCATATCCTGGAAAACCCATGCCAGCTGAATATGAACGTATTCATACTGAGCTACGGGGGTGCAGAGGGAATAGACCAGCTTCTGCTTTTGCCTTGAGATAAAAAACCGCATCCCATCATAAGACCTCTTCTCCTCACTTCTCATCCTTCAGGACCCGAGGGACTCGGCTTCAGTATAACGTCACGAGACGTTCCCATCGGCGGCTCGGCGCCCATCTACGTGAAGAATATTCTGCCCCGGGGAGCTGCTATCCAAGATGGCCGCCTGAAGGCAGGGGACAGGTTGCTGGAGGTGAGAAAGTAAAAGTGCATCGATACTTTACACTGTAGTTCGTATGTCTGTGGAGTTGATGTAGTGTAATGAATGATGGTGATTGCAATGTGTCGTCGTATGTTGGTTTCACACTCAGGTTCATCTAATTTTGAAATGTGTTGCAGCATGAAGACACCACAAGTACTAATACATTTAATCCATCAAAAAAAACCTTTCATCTGTCGAATTTTTTAAAGTGCAACGAATGAATTTCAGGTAACTGTTTTAAATGGAAATTGAGTATCCTGGAATGAAATCAAAGAACTTGTTTTCATACGTATCATTTGCAGCGAGAACAGAACAGCTTTTGAAGTTACTTTTTCCCCACATTGCAAACCATTTGCATAAAGGATTACACAGTCTCAATCTCTGTTGCTTTATTGCAGAAAATTTTGAAGCATTTGATACACGTTTATTATTTTCTCAATTTGAACTTTTTGCACAAATCGACTAGTTGTTTACGTACTTTGACGTAAAACTAACCGCCTGAAATGTACCCCAGGTAAACGGAGTGGACCTGAATGGGCGGACCCAGGAGGAGGTGGTGTCTCTGCTTAGGGCCACACCCATGGGTGGGGCCGTGGGGCTGCTGGTCATGCGCCAGGAGGAAGCTTTCCTCCCCCGAGAAGTGGTACGTTTCCCCGCTTCACTCTCCACCTCTCTTGGAACATTCCCTTCAACTCTTCATCCTGTCAGCATAACACTTTCACCACATTATGACATATATATACAGTCCCCCATGCATGGATAAGTATAGATTACACGTGTGTGCTCATGCATACTGTACGTGCGAAAGAGTTTCCTGCCGTCACCAGTGCCGTTAATCCCCGCAGTGAGTGCCATGTTGTCTCCTCGTTCCCCAGCTAAGACAACACGGTAGCCGAGCATGCAGATTGATCGTCCCACTCCCTCGCCGCACTCCTGTCTATTATCAAGCCGCGGCTAGCCCCTGAGAGGAAACCTGTAGAGCTCAATCTTTTCTCTTTATCTCTTTCACCCTCTCCTCTCCAATCCCTTTCACTCCATCTCTGTCTTTCTTTATCTGTCACCCTCCCCTGCCGCTCCTCTCTTTCTCATTCACCAGTTCCCTTTTCTTCCTCTCACTTTGTTAGGTAACCTTCTCTGTCTCTGTATTTCCATCTCTTTCTCCGTGTCTGGCCTCAAAGCTTATTTACTAGATTGATGGATGTGGGGATGAACAGACACACTCAGGGCAGGTAGTAGGCAGAGAGTGAAAAACACACTCGGCTTGAATATCAATCAGGCAGCATCCTCACACATTACACTATACAAACAACCGTGCAAATCTTTGCGTTGCTAGTGTCGAACGCTTCTGCTGTCACTCGGTCTGAGGCAGATGTCACTCACAGTTTGTGACTTCAGTGATTCAAACCATTACTAATTTAGTAGGTACAATTGTTACAGCTGTTTGCTTTTTTCAAGGTTGTGTTTTAACATGGTACCAGATGTTTTACTTAATTATCTTTGCACAAAATCAGATTGGATGTGCTGCACATCTGGAGTTACCTCAAAGTTGTCGGATTAAGAAGTGAGCTCATAATGGCTGAGATGAAAACAAGGGGCAGAACATTGAGGCTAAAGTGCTGTTTTTTTTTTTTTTTTTACATGAGGGAAGTTTGAACAGTGTCGGCTGTCAGCGAGCTTTAAATCACAACAATGTTTACTTCACAGCGGTGGTCAATGATTCCTTACTATCTCTCTCGCTCCACTAGCCGGTTTTAACACACATCTTATCGAATATCAACATAAGTTATAGCACCAAACTGGCTTTAAATCCCCCCTCTATTATCATAAAATGGTCTCACCCAGCACCCTCAGCAGTCACCGGGGCCATTAGAGGCAAAAGCAGCCATTCGCAAACAAGTAGTGTCAATCAAATGGCTGATTGGTGACAATTATCACAGCAAGGGATGCAGACAAGGCTATTGGCTGGCTGTCGCCACGGGCGAAGTTAGATGAGAGGAAGTGCTTCAGTGGTCGATACTCATCTTTAGATAAGAGCGGGGCTTTGAGTCTGGCTGACTCTGCGTAGTTGGTAGTTAGATGGTAGAATTTATTTGATCTGCGGTTATCAGCTGTAGAGGCTGGAGAGGGTGATGTAAAAGGGTTGAGATGGGACTCCAGGGAGATCAGGTCCAGTGCACAAAATGAGCAGCTTAAGTCTTTATCCAAAGCGATGGGATAGGTTAAACATTTTTCATGGGTTTTAGTGGTAGGGGAGACAATACATCCGTTACATATATTATGCACCAATAAATTGGCATTGAAGTATAGATGAAAAATGGCAGTTACTAAGCTTTATATATTAAACTTAATGTAGCGTATTGAAAAAATAAAGTCACAGCTGTTGTTTCATTTGTCCAGGTGTCGCCTGCCTCGGCAGGTAAAAAAACAAGAGCTCTTTATTTTAGCTATCGGATAAGCCGCACAACTAATTATGTCCCTCATCTGACCCTAAATCAATCTTGCAAATAACATGTTATGATGAAATTTTATTAAGCTTTCCATAGTTATAGTAGTCCAAGAAAAAAAAAAGCTATGTAAATTGCTGAACTATTAATTCACTAACATTAACCCCTCATTAATGAAGAACTAAGGCCCAAACAGCTCTGTCTGTCCTTTATGACATGATTGATGTTCAATTCTAGTGTCTTTTCAGGACAGTATTATAATTGAACGTTGTCAGCTCAATTCAAATATAGATTCACGCAGAGCAGATTAAAGTTGTTCCTGTCAGGCTGCATCCAGCTCCAATGAGCTCCACCAGTTAGATGGTTGGGGCAGCCTGAAAGGCAAAACTCAGGGCAAAAGAATTTCAAAAGATTCACTCAATGGGCCTCATTCACTAATATGTGTGTAGAAATGTTCTTACTTTGTGCACAAAATCCATCAGATTAGTGACATGTGCGCGTCGGCCAGTTGTGTTCTTGTGTGTATTTTAGTGAATCAGAATCATTCTAAACTGACAGGCGCGTGTCAGCCATCGGTCATTAGCATACTACCACGCTCCCGTTTCTCTATATAAGGAAAGCTTTGTTTGTTTGGAGTAGCGCAGCAGTGCAGAGAGCTGTCACTCATTGCAAAGAGAGCTGTGATGGTAAAAATGTACAAAAACTTTCCTGCTAGTGAAATGCAAACGATAGTTTCAAAAGTAGAAGCCAGAAAAAGCAGATTTGGCTGGTAAACACGTCATTGGCACAAACGGTTTGGAGCCTGTGAATCCTGCACACCTGTTGCACCACTACCACGCAGTACGCCCGAAACACAATAAAAAGTTATTAAATATGTAGATCTGTGGAATTGATCTAAATAAATCTGCACTACTGCACCAGGTGTGCATCGTGAGCGTCCCTCCATGTGTCACTACTGAACTTGCAGGCTGTGAGGACTCTGAACAGGCTGCTGCATATATCACAGCCAAATCTGATGGGGGGAAATTAATTGCTGTCCGATATATTAGCTACTGTCATCTAAAAGTAGGAACAGGACAATTTTAAAATATTAATGATTTCATTACATTTATGATGATGATTTATGGATTAGCTACTAATTTTATAATTAGTAAATAATTTGTGTATTATTAGCAATTTTACACTTAAAAAAAGGTCTTAGGATGTTTATGATTTGTGCGTATGCATGGTCTAAAGAAGTTTTAAATTGATTTGCAGGGTAAGAACAAATTCAAGTAAGAACATATTGATGAATCCGAGATTTGTGCTTAAAACGTTCGTACGCACGGTTTAAGAACAGATTTGTGTGAAGGCTATGTTTGTGAATGAGGTCTAATGTAGCTTGTAAAGCTTTTTACTGCAAGTGCACTGTAATAATTGAAGGTGAACTAGTTGAACATATCAACTCATATGGATTTTCGGCAGTTGGACAGTCAGGGGGACACTGTTTAGAGAGACTTTAGACCTTTAAACTAACAACACACCCTTCATTTTATCCTGCATGCCCATTTCTTCATCACACTGTTCAACCATAAGTTTCCCCCTTCCATAACCTCTTAAATGTGCTGAAGTTTTTACTGTTATTGTCAATAAATATGTTTTGCTTGATTACTTTTGGTTCTTCTGTCCCCCCTGAATCCTCTAGAACGCCGAGCCCCAGATGCAGTGCCCCAGAGATTTGGTAAGACGCCAACACCCCGCCAACACTAGTCTGCGATTACACCCACTTCCCAAAGCCACCGCCTCCTCCTCGTTAACAGCTCCTAATCCTTCATTCAGCCCCCAAACTCCCCTTTTGCATGAATGTTATTCATCGCTGCAAGGGAAAAAAACACAGAATATTATCACCCAGTTGGGATAAAAAAAACAATGTTTTATGCATGTATTCAGGGTACACTAGTAAACTAGCTGGTCAATCAAAGTGCAGTACACTAGTCACGCATATAAATGTGACACTAATTTTAATCCACATCCAGAGTTGCTCTAACAAATCACAATTTCATGGTTCATCTGTATGGCTGTGCTACAAAATAATTCGCTCCGTCACTCCCCTCAGAGCTGTATTTGTCAGCGAAGGTGGAAACACACGGGAGTTTGCTTTATTTGCTGGATGTGGATAAGGTTGTCAGTCTGCTCTTCTCGCTGCAGACTCTCTCTCTAATATGTGAGATGAATAATAAATAGCCTATTTATTTTGTGTTTCACTTTATTTGGGGGAGGAAAAAAACACAGACAGAGCTGTCAGCGGTTGTCTCAGCGCCAAATGTGCACAGGAACTTTTGACAGCTTCGACACATGACACCATCTGTGATAGAGGCGCTTGACATATGTACCCTCGTATATCATACCCATATGCACCCAGGAGATAATGCAAATAAACATTCTCAATCTTTGGATCGTGCCCCTCAGCGGCAGCAGATGTAGTTTTTCGTGTAAGAATCTTTGTGTTACAGTACGGTCTCAGTGGTCTGAATGTTACTCGTCACATGCCTTTTAAAAGGTTCCCCACCACAGCAGCTGTTAAAATCTCATCTGTCCTAACTGCTGTATATTAAAAGGCAATTCACATTTCCATAACTTTCCATTTCCCCATACCGAACTGGAGTTGTAATTTAACAACCGCAGACTTAACGTCTTCACATCTGGCCTTACCTTCAGGTTATAACCGGCTGAGTGCAGGTAATTGGCTACGTTTTTTTTTTTTGAGTGCCGCATTAGACGTGTAATTGGCCAGTTAATTTGATTGGCGGTCGTATCTGCCAGCTGTGTGTGGATGGTCCTCATCATAGTGGAACGTTACAGTAGGACATTGTCGATTATGTGTCTGCAGCTGGCACGTCTCTCGCGCGTGTGCTTACGCTCAGACGAGACGGCGCGTATCGTTCCTTGAGTGGTCCTTCTACCTTAACTGCAATTTCAGTGGGAGTTGTTAGCAATGTGGTAAATGGCATATTTTTAGTTGTCCAGTTAAAACATCGTCGTACTGTGCCATCCTAAGGCTCAGTAGCAATGAGAGATACCTGAGTTTTGAATGTTTTGAAGGACTTTATCGATACTTTTGGGACAATTTAGTGTTAAGTCTGGTCAATTCCTGACAATATCTCCTCTCCAATCATTTCAAACAGTTGGAGTTTGTATTGGATTGGTTGGATTTTGACAAATAAGGCAAATCTATAGTATCCCAGTGAATGCAGACATAGACTAAAAACAAGTATATATGTGCTGCAGATAAAAATATTGCCTCAGGCACCTTTAAGGACTTAGGGAAAGGTTTAAGAAATGTTTCATTTTCTCTTGTTTGGACGTTTACCTCCCAAAAGATCAATGCGACCACAGGGAGAGGAGCCAGATAGATTGAGGAAATACACCACGGTCATGCTTGCTGTCTCCTCTCTCCCTCATTTTGTCTCTTCTCACCTCCCTCCTTTCCTGTCTTCCGAACTCCAAACCCTCCAGATGTGTGTGTCTCTCTCTCTTCTCTCCTCACCCTTTCCTGGAACATCAACCGCCATAATGGATTCAGTGCCTTTCAGATGCTATCCGTTGTCAGGCGCTTCATTTTAAACATCTCACCACCGCCAACAACAACAACAACAACAACAGCAGCAGCAGCAGAGGCACTGTGATGATGTACAGCTTTAGATGCAGGGTGTGCTTCTAAGGGAACAGGGCAGCTTTTAGTGGACAGAGTCTTTTTTCAAGTAATAGATACCTTTTCAGTAGATGCAGGACAGAAAGGTAGGGCAGCAACTAATGTTTTTTTTTTTATTATTAAATCATCTGATGCTTTTTTTGATGAATCGATTCATCTATAAAATATCAGAAAATTGCTAAATTGATGGGCACGTTTCCACACTCCAAAGACCGACAGTCCAAAAACCAAAAGTATTTTAGTGAGACTGTGCAACTTTTAGATATAAAATAGATAAAAAAGTCTTCCTTTTACAAATACATTTAAGAAGTTAAATTCATAAGCAGTAAAAAGTACCCTTGATCAGTTCAGTACACATGTATATACACAGGTTTTTGCTGCTACAACCTTTCATGGTCTGGTATTACTAGTAGCTTATGGTGGCTAATATTAGCTAATATTAGAGCAAACTTTAGATAGGTATTGCTGTGCAACTAACATTACTAAGTCAGTTTGCTGACTTGATGTCACTGTATTTGTGCTACTGTTGCATGTTTTGCAGTTAACATTATCCCTTATTTGTAACTCATGGCCACAGTGGCTACTGTTCAGCAAATGTTACATAGACTCTCTGAATTTATAATGTTATAAAAACAGAAAAAAGTAGCAAATACTCACATTTGAGAATATGGAACCAATGATTGTCAATCTTACTTGATGAATACCTTAATTGCTAACCTATTGCTAAATCATTTCAGCATTATTGAGAGGTATTAAATGTTAAAGTTGTAAGTTGGTGTAAAAGTTGGACTTGAAAGAAGATTATTTTAGAAGAGGTGAGTGACAGGCGGTTGAATGCAGGTTAAGAAGCACATGCTGCGTTTAATGCGCCTTAATGGGGCTCAAGAATATGTTTTGCTTCTCTCACTATAATGGTTTTATTCATTATATTTTGCATCTTTACTCAGTTAAGAAAAGCGCAATTAATAACACACAGAAAAAAAATCTCTCAGAACATAACATGTAGACGGCTTTTAGACCCGCAGGTTTGCTGGCACTCCAGCTGGGGTTTTTGAGGTTGGCATAGCATGACTCATCCTCTGAGAGGGAGCTCTATCAAGGGTTACACGGCAGACAAAATGCAACAACTGAAGTGGAAAAAGCACTCACTTCTTGAAATCGGTCCAATGACCCAAAAATCACCCACGTTGTTTCCAGCAGCCCACTAGAGGCTGTCATTAGCCGGGTGACACTCTGGTGTGTTGTATCCTGCTTTCAAGCACATGGACTGAAACATTCACTCATTCCATGTCCTTGTTTTAGAACATTAAACCTAGCCGTTACTTAATTCATTATAAAATATGTTTCTTTCAACCCCTCCGCCATGACGTTTACACCCTTGACCCTCATTATTAAACATTTGGGCACCTCACTCTGTGTTTTTGGCTCAGATATCCCTCATCACATAACCTGTACAAAGTCATTGTCAGTAGTGGTGTCTAAATATTTAGGGGCTCTTGTGTCTAACCTGTTGACTTTGACTGCTCCCTTTAGCATTCAAGACAGCCCGTGACAACCGGAAAACCCCATTGGCTGATTGAGGTAACTGCTGCATGACATCACCAGCTTGGGTCATTATGCTGTATAGGGGGAAAAAAAAAAGGCATCAAAGGCAAATGAGATACTTTGGGTGGCTGCACAAATAGACTGGGAGTCATTTAAGCAATTCACCGCTTTGCCAATGGTCTGTAGAAACAAAACACTTTGTCGAGTTCTCTCTGTCTCTCAGCAGCTTTACCTCCTCGATTTTCATTGTACCTCTCCTGTAGCCGTCTTTGTTACCTCTCTTCATCTCTCTATTTCATTCCATCCTCCCTCTCTTCCCCCTTCTCTTTCTGTCACACACACACACACACACACACTTAAGACACACTTTAATACGCAAATCCTCTTCCCCAGCACCTGGCTCCTACAATAGAGCACTGATCAAAGGCATCCGTCTCTACATGCCTGCCCTGATAGTTCCATAATGGACCCATAACGTGAACATTCGGCTCCATTGTTTACGCCATTAGTCACACAGGCTTATGGAAAATTACTGCTACGCTATATTGAAAAGCCATCAGCAGCAGCAGCAGTAATAATGCAGCAACACTGTGCCAAGATGCTATCTATCACACGCGTGCATGTTTCCTCTCCTCTCTCTCGACACAAAGCTGTTATGAAACGGCAATCTGTTAGCACGTTGTAGTGTAATGATGTAGATTTTCTTGATAGTATGATACAGCAATCAGCATAGCAGAACATGTGTCGGCCGTTCATGACACAGCATAAATATCATATAGAGATTTGCAGTGCGTTATCTCGACATTACGTTATAAAATGTCTTTTAATAGCTCAGTAGGTCTGGCGGCATTGTGTAGAATCATATGGTCAACTTGTCACAACTGTTTTGAATACAGCTAACACATCATATGACACATCATAACCACTGCATTAATAACACAACATAACACAGCCAGTGCCAGATTTATTATTTACCTACATTTGCAAAATGCAATATTGTCAGTGCATGACACATCACGTTTATTGTCTTTGTACTGTGCAATATTTTGTCACTGCATAAGACATAGAGAGGCATATTATTCACTATCGCATAATTATCAGATAATTAGCTATTTACGAAGCACAGTTCATATTAAAACATGTTAAAGGATACAATCAGCGGCATTGACTGTAGAGTTGTAGTCATCCTTCACGTATCATCAAGGTTAAGAGGATGTATTTCAACAATTTTTCCCATGAAAACAAGTCAATTCACAGAGCGGTTCGCTTCTGTGGTTAAAGGAATGACAGTCCATGAAAGCAGCTGCTGTATTTTTTTTTTTTTTGTAGGAATGACAAACTGTTGATTCCTTGACCTTCATGGATGATGAATACCTATAGCGTTATTAATGGTTTTCTGTCGGTTTAATGCATGTAGTAATGATTACATCACATCTATAAATCAAATCAGTCCGCATTGAATGAAGAGCCTCCTTATCTACACAGTAAAGGTTTGAGTGAGTGTACGTGTTCTTTAACACATCTTTCATTGAATTCAGCTTGCAGAGTCAGACAGAAGTATGACTTTGGGTCAAAGTACTATACTTAAGTGCCATTTTGACGTAATGTCTTGTACATTGAGTATTTTTTTCATCTTACTATTCTCTCCTTTCACCTTTCAGAGGGAAATATGTTCTTTTTTCTCCACTACATTCACCTGACAGCCATAGTTACTTTATCCACCAGTGTCCAAACTACTTCAAAGTAGCTTCATGTTGACCAGCTACAGCAAATTTTTACTCTTAAGTGCGTTTTACTAATAACATTTATGAACTTTTTCTAGATTTGGATTGTGGATTGATGTCTTTTGCTTGTAACGGAGTATTTTTACTTAATTATAGTGTCACTTTTACTTGAGTAAAGGATCTGAATAATTCCTCTACCGTTGCTTTTGGTGCATACTAGCTAGATAACAGTGAATGATTACTGGAGTTACATAACTTTGTGTCATTATTAGCACAGTAGGATAGCTGCAGTGATCGATGGTTGCAGCTCTGTGGCAGCAGGCTTGATGCTGTTTTCTGGTGTTCTGTACCGGCCCACCGGTGACACGTACGAGTCAATCAGAGAGGGCCGTTCTACCACAGAACAGGCTCTCTGGTTTAATTAAAGTGATGTTTCAAGCTGCCACCTGGCCTGTATACAGACACACAAACACACACACACACACACACACACACACGCTACAGCCACCCATACAGCACACACTCCACAAACACTCACAGTATACATAGACCGCACTGAGGTTTATACACATCACCAACTCAAAAACACACGAGCCAAATGGCGCATTTCACACACACACACACACCTCAGATGCATGAACACGGCTACACATTCACACATAAGTATACTCACACACTAGTGCACACACACACACACACGTGGAGTGACTGGGAGCAGCTGGTGGTGTAATTGCTTGGAGTTGGATGAGGTTATAAATGGTTTCTAGTGGGCTGTGGAGCCCTAAAGAGCAAGCCACATAGAGTTTGACTGTCCGAGTGGGAGAGAGAGAGAGAGTGAGAGCTAGAAAGGGGGGCAGCTGATTAGTTTTGGACAGCGAGTGAGAAGTGGGACTGTATGTGTGTGTGTGTGTGTGTGTATGTGTGTATCAATCGATTCTTCTCTTATATGCTATAGTTGTCATGTGTCAGTGGTGTGCGTGCGTGCATGTGTGTGTGCGTGTGTGTGTGTGCAGCACAGCTACAATATATGATGATGACGACATTGGTGGTGGGTATGCATGCTGCTTTGTATGCTTGTACTGACACGCATCCACCATATACACCAGCCTTCTCTCTCTCTGTCTTTCTCTCTCTGTCTTTCTGTCACTTGCCCACTCTGTTACACACATACATACACACCTGCCATCTTCTCCTCCTCCTCCTCCTCCATGCTGTGCCAGTCTCAGCGCCGTCGATCGCACAGGTATTTGATATTCATGGTCTATCAGCATGGAGCTACAGAGAGACGTGTCAGAAAGAGAGAGAAGAGGAAAGAAAAAGGGGAGGGGAGGACAAGTGAGGGTAAGCGAGGGGGTAAAAAATAGACTTCAGTTGTGAAAGCATCAAGATTTCCTCGTCATTTGAACGCAGGATCATAGGCCAAACCGTGAAAAACAGCTCCCAGTATGTGAGCAGGTGTGTCCGCATACTTTTGACCATACGTATAGATGAAGAGGGGTGAGACAGAGGAACGAAAGGGGAGATATAGAGGGAACAGGTGAGAATGGGAGTTAAATGTAGTGATAGAAAGCAAGGGAGGAGTAGGGAGAGAGAGTATGAATAAAAAGAGATAGATTGTGGTACAGTAGACAGCCAACAATGCTCTCCACGCCCGACTTCCCTCGACCAATTACACCCTTCACTGCCTCCTTCTCACCTCCCTCCCTCTCTTTCTCTCTTTCTCCCTGCTATCTTCCCCTCCCTCCTTCCCACACTCTCTCTCTCTCTCTCCTCCTTTTAAAGAAAAAAAAAAAAAAATCCTCCCTCAAGATGCCGTCAAATCGACAGGTCCGCTCGGCCAAAGTTGAGCTCGCTGTCGACCCGCTAATCGTGTCAGGCGCTGCAGTGGAGAGAAGTTTGTATGTGGGGAGAATAAGAAGAAAGTGGAAATGAGTTTGACTTCTCTTAATGCTTAAGATTGACTCGCTCCGTAGAATACAAAGAAAAGGAGGTCCAGAGGCTCTGAGGGTGAGCAACATGCATTAGATGTACGATGCAGGGGAGGTTCAGGGGTAGGAGGAAGATGAGAGGAAAGGGAGGGAGCAAGGAGAGAGACACTGAAAGGAAACAGGTGATGAAATATGTGTGATATGTTCGTACTAAATGGCTAAATCTGAAAACAGTGTGGAGTCTGTGCATCCACACCAGTGATGTCAGGCCTCTTGCGTAAAGAGTCCAGCCTTAAAAGCAAAAAAACAATAGAACAAGAGTTAAATCTCTTCTTATTTGTTTTCTTTCAGCCATAAAACAACAGAATTATGCATCACAAGAGCGCGAATGCTTACTGCGAATGCCACATATCTGCAACGTGCCTGGTACAAGTCTGGCGAGGGACCTTTGTTGCATGTCAAATCCATCTCTTTCCCCTTGTTTCCTGTCGGCCTCTTTGCCAATAACTGTCCAGTAAAGGCAAAAAGCGCCAAAAAACCCCCAAAAAAACTGCATTACAGGCAACTTCTCGTGAGGTGTGGGACGATGTCTTTCTATGTCAGTTGTCAGACAACTTAAAAAGCAGAAAATGGTGATTTGTCGTGTGCTGAGATGTCAATCAAATCTATTTTATAACCGCAGGAGAGAGTTAGAGGCAACAGAAAGTTGGACTCTGAACCTAACTGCTGCACAGCAACCGGCCATGTTTGAACAGGCTCATGCCGTAGTTTTCCAAAAGCTCTTTTTCCCCTCATCCACAGGCAAGGATACCTTTTCAGATTTATCCACTCTAGAGACTGTCGGCCATTCAAATTTAGCCAGCTTTGTGTGGGATATGACCTTAGAAAGAAATGTGAAGGAGAAATCGAAAAGGAAGAAGGAGATGGAGGTAGGAATATAGAGAGATGATGGAAGCTGGAGAAAGAAAATGAGGGTGAGAGAGGGGAGACCGACACAGAAAAAAAGATGAAATGAGCATAAGGGAGATGGATTTTGAAAAAAAAAAAAAAAAAAAAAAGCGAAAGAAAGAGCGGTAGAGAGAGATGGGTGAAAAAGGTAGGAGGTAGAGAAAGAAGAAGATGGAGAGAGGGAGGGCGAGAGATACAGACGTACAGTGAGAGAGGTGGCAGTGTCTGTCTCCTTTTGTGTTCCACATGGATTCATCCCTTTCTGTCGGCCTTTCATTCACACTCCCTCGCTCGCTCACACTGTCATTGTCATGCTCGCGCTCTCTCATTCTTTTCACCCTTTTCTTTTCAGCTCCCTCGCCTTTTCACCCTTGCGCCATTTGTCTCTGTCCCTGCTCTCGTGCCCATCACTCTTCTCACTCCTCTCACCTTCGCTCCTCTACTCTGCTTACTTTGTGCTTTCTTTCCTTCTCTGTGTGCCTGTGCTTTTATTTATTTTAACCCTCTCGCTTTCCCCCCTCCCTGCCTCCGCTCTCATCAGTCAGGTCCTTTATTTATCTCTGAAAATGTCAGATAAGGTATGTTTAACGGTGGAGCTGAAAATCAAATTTTTTTACCAATATCTTCTCTTAGCATTGAAATTGTGGCTCTATAAATTAATCTCCATGGCTGTATTGATTGTCTACATGGTATTCACTGCTTTTTTAAAAATTAAACATAATCACAAACCTATTTTTATGTGTTATATAATGATGTAGTTGCATTAGTTTGTTAGCTAGGTTTCTAGCTAATTTACCAAATGTAGCCCACATTTACTAATTGTGTCCATTTATGATAATATCAAAAGGTTGTACCACTGTTACACACTATGGCAATAATGATAAACTTATGGTAAAAGATTGTAATGACCACATTTTGATATCCTCGACTGCTAATGATACAGTTGTCAGGAATACACATTAGCTGCTTGAGCTAACGTTAGCGTCACAGACTGACGGGACTAGTTAATTCACAGCTCTGTAAATTGGACGTCCCAATTCAGAACTTTTAAGATAATACACTTAAAACAATACTGTAATGTGCTTAGATGTTTAACTGCTCACTATCTGCTAACTGTCTGTCATGCCAGTAAACTACTGAGCTATCTAGCTACTAACTACTGGAAAGTACATGATGTGAATACACCAGTTTCTTGATCTTATTGAAAAACAAGACTTAAAGGTGCAGTGTGTTGAATTTAGCGGCATCTAGCAGACTTGGCAGAAATGGAATATAATATTCATAAGTATGTTTTAATTACTGTATAATTACTTGAAAATAAGAAAATAAGAATAAGCCACTTTGCACCGCCATATTTCTACAGTAGCCCATAATGTACAAACCAAACACTGGCTCTTTCATGTTTTTTGTGAGTTTCGCAGCCACTGTAGGTTCTCCTACAGAATGAGGAATGGGAGGGGTAAACAGTTGGTTGCAATCTGCAACCTCACTGCTAGATGCCACTAAATCCTACACGCTGGTCCTTTAATAACTTTTGAATCATCAAAAAGAGTAAAGTTTCAGCAAACATTTGTCAGCTCTGCACTTTAACTTCTTCAGCATAAGCTGCAAAGACTGACAGGATGAGCTTCTTCACAGTGGGCATCCAATACTGTGACATAATGTGCTTAAAGGTTTAACTGGAAGAGTCTGACTTCTGTTTACTGTCTGCTAACTACAGTATCTATGTAATAATTACATGACCAACTAGATTTAGCACTCTGTTGGTCTTTTTTAACAGCATGATGACTCACTAACTTTTCAAACATCAAACTGCTATATGTTGGTGTTTCTTGGCTGAGCATAAATAGTATAGACTCTGGCATGAAGAGAGCATATTAACAAGACACCAGTTTCACTTGTAGTTTGGCCAACTCATGGAATTAATGTTAATTAGCTACAGCTGTGACAGTTGTCATGAAATAAAACTTGTTGCAACAGTGATAACGTAAAAACAAAAACATTTGTCTGGAAGTGCATTACATCAATTAATAGATGTTATTTTTAACCTTGAAATCATCTTATCTGCTTTATTGATCACAATTATATTTTTGAGTTGTAATAATTTCCTGTTGTGTATTTTTTTTATTCTGACCATTTTCAATTTAAGAGGATTAAGTCGTTGTTAGTCACTTTTTAATTAGTGTTTAATTTAATTCTGGGCAGAATGAATTTGACTTGAGGCAACAAAATAATTAAATTCCTGTTGTCTTATGTTATCATTCCTCAGCACTTCCCATAAGTTGTCTAATATCAAATTGGATGTTTTCTGCTTTGTTCAGTCATATTTTTTTTGTCTCATATTTCCAGGTAGCATTAATTTGTCTTTCTGAAACATGCAGACACCCTGACAGTGCTCATCATGCTTGCTCTCCCTTTATCTTCCCTCCTTCCTTCCTTTCTTCTCTTCCCTCCCTCTCCCTCTTCCTCTATACATCCTTGTTTTGCCCTCCTCCTCTCCTGTCTCTGCCTCCACCTCTTCTCCCCCCCCCCCCCCCCCCCCATTTTGCCTCTCCCTCCATCCTCTTTCTCCCTCCTCCGTTCCACCCAGAGCAATTCCATCTCTCTCCCAGCAAACAAAGGGAGCTAATGACATGCTGACACCGAGCCCGATGATTGAATTCATTAGGCGTGCACAATAATTGCCAGGCGCGAGCGTGCACGCACCCATCTATTCAGAGGACAGCTGTCAAATAACAACCAAGAGAGAATAGCTTTTTATTGTTGAGCTGGAAGAGAGAGAGAGAGAGAGAGAGAGAGGGAGAATGAATATAGAGAAAGAGTGAGAGTAGCACCTGTTGTGGAGGGGAAGAGAGAGAAAGAGAGAGCACTCAGCATGTCAATTAGGCTGCTGTGTTCATGCAGGGTTACTGTGAAGTTTACTGGCTGTTTGACGCACTTGGCATCACGATCCAGGTGCACGGCGTGTTGAATTTTTCTCTTCGGTTAGTTTGCGTGCATCTGTCTGAATCCTTTTAAAGAACTCTGACTTATTGTAGACTTATAAAGACAAAGATTAAAGGTTAAGGCTTAATATTAAAACTATGACTGTCAGGGATAAGGTTAGGCTTGTAAAGGTGAGGGGTGTTACTTGGCTGACTTGGGATTTAATTCAATCATAATAAATTTTGTCATATTTAGAGTTTGTGCTTTATTCAAGCAATTGATACAGTACTTTATGGGGTGGCTGTGGCTCAGGAGGTAGAGCAGGTCGTCCACTATTCAGAAGATTGGCGTTTCGATCCCCCGTTCGCATGTTGAAGCGTCCATGGGCAAGATACTGAACCCCAAATTACTCCTAAAGGCTGTGCCATCAGTGCAAGTATGCGTGTGTGTGTGATTGAGTATTAGAACTCCTGATGAGCAGGTTGGCACCTCGCATGGCAGCCTCTCTCATCAGTGTATGAACGTGTGTGGATGGGTGAATGTTGGCATGTAGCGTAAAGCGCTCCGAGTGGTCGGAAGACTAGAAAGGTCCTGTATAAACGCAGACCATGTACTGGTTCACAATCAGGCAGCAGTCCAAAAAAAAAAAATCTGATTGTGATGGATATTGGATGGATACAGCTATGTGAATATGAGATATAAAAGGCTTTAAAAGATATAAATACACTATTTCAATGGGCGCTTTTTCTGTAGATTAATAAATAAACAATTTTGCGTGAGTAACAGTAAGAAGTATGCACGCAATAATACCATGTAACCAACGGAAATGTGCTAACAGATGTACAAACATGGATTGATGCCAACAACTTGGTATTGCAGGTGTGGAAACACTTACATGTATGTATGTTGTGTACCTGCAGCTGCTTCACAGTAACACGATTTGTTTTGGTTCATGCGTTGCTTTTGTTAGATATCCCCTTGTGGCTGGAAAGCTTTAAGTGTGAAGCAGCTGCAGGTTCACTATACACACACACACACACAACAGTTTTTTGAGCCAAAAATGTTATTTCACTTTGTAAATTGATATTGTAACCTGCTCAGAATTAGGTTAACATAATATTACTACACGATCATGTAAACCTTAATACAGGCTTGTGTTACTGTGTTTCTTATTGCTGGAACTGGTTGCAAACTGGACTGTTATTCTTCCCACGTGGGAGACGAGGCCCACGAATTCAGAAGTATTGATGAAGACTAGGTTCAGGCTACACGTCGGGAACAAACAACACAAACTGGAGGAGCTACATGTGTATCTGACTACATCATCCTTCCTTCCTTTGACTGCCAGCATGGATTCAGTCATTCTCTTTTCCACTGGCACGGAAAACCAAAGCCAACAACCTGATTCTTATAAAATCCTGTTCTAATATGAGACTCACACTTCCTAAAAGTTGTAAAGACCAACCTACATGCTTTGGTATAGATGAACCAGAGCCTTATGCTTTGAATATAGAAGATAAGTCCGTGCCTGCTTATACTAAGTACCCGATTTAACATATACGAACTCGAGACTGTTCAACACTTATATATCTGATGTAGCTAATGAGCTCACTCTCTGATTTGCCTCCTTGCTAACTGCCCTGCTGCAATTCATATGCAAGTACTTTTCATTAACCTCAAGTGCCCAAATGAATGTCCTTTCAACTTTTTGGCCCTTGGCTCACCCGCAGGAACACGGTGAAAGCATGGCAGTGCTGAAGGCCTTTTGTGTCACTGCTTAAGGCTGGAATAAACGCATGAATGTTTTTGGTTTGTGTAATTACATATGCATCATGGTACATGAGCATTTAAATGCATTTAAATGTAAACCGTGTCGTTGCTCTGTAGATATTTATGTATGCTCTGTTGTTGTTGTTGCTGTGTAGGATTGAAGTCAGTCTCTGTCTTTGTTTCTCCTCTTACAGAAGACAGAAGAAGATGAGTTAGTCCTGACTCCAGACGGGACCAGGGAGTTTCTGACCTTCGAGATCCCCCTCAGCGACTCGGGTTCAGCAGGTTTAGGTGTCAGCGTTAAAGGCAACCGCTCCAAGGAGAACCACGCTGACCTGGGCATCTTTGTCAAATCCATCATAAACGGAGGAGCAGCCTGCAAGGTTTTTTTTAAACTTTTTTAACTTTTAACTACCAGAACCAGATTCATGTCTTTGGCAACATTTAGACAGACCTAATCCTTATCTCTCTTCCTACCTAGATAAGCCGAACTTCCTCTATGAACACTTAAAACATTGACCTGCACACACACACACACACTTCCAGAGCTTAACATTTGGTCTTAAAAAGGTCATAAAAGGCATTAAACTTAACTCTCAGGCTGCATCAAGCCAAGTTTTTTTTTTTATCTCATAGTCACTCATTCAATTCTCTCAACATGCTTCTGGCAGAGGAAGTGTGATAAAAACACATTTCTGTATCTTGGCAACTATCAAGAAAAGCTTAATTTGTGATAAAAATCTATGAACATAAAGTGCCCTATTTTCTGTTGCAGTCTGTAGTGCCACAGTCAATTTCAGCTTGATTGTTTTTTCACACAAACAAGCTTGTGTTGACAACACATGATAATGGACTTAAAAGCACACTTCTTAAAGATTAGATCACGTCTAGAAACAGGATACACTCTGAGAGTGAGACTGTTCGCCTTGTGATTAGATAAAGGTTATTGTTAAGTGGGAGATGCTTCTCTTTTTTTTTTAACCACATAGCTCGTCCTGTTTGGCAGTCAGAACATTTCTACTATTTAGTATTTGCTTTTTTGTTCTTTTAATATTTTTAACAACAAAAAGACACTTCTTCTTACATGTAATTTCTCATCCACCAACAGGACGGACGGCTACGAGTGAACGACCAGTTGATTGCCGTCAACGGGGAGTCTCTATTGGGCAAAACCAACCAGGACGCCATGGAAACGCTACGCAAGTCGATGTCAACGGAAGGCAACAAGCGCGGGATGATCCAACTCATCGTGGCCAGACGAGTGGCCAAAAGAAATGAGGTAAGGAAAGAAATACAGCTGTGAGTGGCCGTGCATGTCTGAATTTATAGTGCAGACACCACATCATCAGTTATCTAATGTTACAGTGAGTAAACTGCTTAGTCAAATTATTGTCTTAATAAGAATAAGGTCAGTACGGAATTATCGCAGCACGTGTAAACATCATGATTATTCTTCTTATTTACTCTGGCTGAGAACAGATGACATTTTTCAGCAGCAGCCTGCTTCACACTCAAGTTTCACAAGTTCACACCTCAGAGCTAAACATTACAGCTGCGATGCCGGACTGTTGACTGTTGACCTCTGAGCGATTCCAGTGGAAAAAACAAGGGAGGGAAACATGCTACACAAGGACATGTCAACAGTAGTTATTGAGTAAAGTGAGCTTGTTTTCATTCATGGTAACTCTTGAACAGCTGGTTTGTGTCTGTGACCACTGCTGCCTCAAAAATCTAATTTAATGTCACAATTTTAGCATAAAATATACAATACAAGTTCCAGGTTTGGTTAGGAATTGTCCTGTTTCAGTTTATAAGTTTGTTTGAGACATAAATGTGACATCATCCTATCTGCTCACTGTCTAAACATTATAAATGTGACATATGTGATTTAATAATGTTACTCATATCCAGGATTTTGGTTATTTGTGACCTCACTAACTTTAAAGTGGTTGTAATTATAGTTTTGCTGTGTGTGTCATGCAAAAAGTGAACTCATCTGACGTTACTGTCATAAATGAAGACACTTGTGTGGACATCGAGTCATTAGGAATCACTTGAATAAAACCCTGTCTTTGATAACACAACCCCAAAGCAAACCACTGGGAAATACCCTCATGAGCAGAACGCTTTCATAAAATAAAAGTAAGTAGTCAGGTCATAGTAGTTCACCAGCCCCTCCCATGCACACTCACCTCCCTTGAGGCAGCTATAGAGGGGAAAAAAAAAAACATGGCTACGAACTGAGCTACACGACTTTTTTTCCTTCCTTCAATGTCATGTTTTTACATTCTCGGTACACCTTGGCCTGTCGCCTGCTTGAAAGCCGAGGCTGAGGCTGTGTGCACCGCTGCTGTGCGACTGTGTATGGGTGTGCATGTCCGTGTGCGTGTGAGCGCCTCTGGCACTGCTTGGCTTCCCTGCTCTCCTTTTCCAACCTGGTGTGTCAAAGTTTTGATTTCCCCTCGGTCCGTCTGGTAATTGAAAGCAGAGGCTAAGCCTGAAGGTGTGTTTTGTGTTGTGTGTGTGTGTGTGTGCGCGCGTGTGTGCGTGCATGTGTGTGTCTTTGTGTGTGTACATGTGTACATCACTGTGTCTGCTTCTGAACGCGTATATGTGTGTATTTTGTGCTTTTGTACTACCTGTTTATGTATGTATGCATTTATTTTCAAGGATCTGTATGTGTGTTCGTTCGCAAACAGATGCCCTCCGTGTGTGTGTATGTGTGTGTGTATTGCGGACATGTCAAGGCAGTGAGACTTCACAGAGAGTGTGGTGGATGAATAAAACTCGAGCATTGGGAGTCTCGTCAATCTCTGCTTCACATGCAGAGCCAGAGGCATGGCCTGAGGCTGTCCAAGTGTCTGGCTATTTATAAGAAATAGTGTCCAAAACACTCAAAGAGGAGGAAAACAACAATTTAATACTCACAGAGATGGCTCAGAGCTGATTTAGAACATCCATATCGAGTCACTATAGATTGTTAATACCTCATAACCAGCTGTCCATCAAATATTAGTTAAAATCAAATAATACCTAATCACTATAGGATGAAAGCTGCAGCACATTTTGAAATTTACTGACATATGGGATCAAATAATCCTTTTATTTACTTTCCTGCCCAAGTCTCCATCCCCTCGACAGCCAATCTCAAATCAATCTCAAATGTTTGCCGTTGCATAAATCACAAGCCCAACCGCTCCCGTTCCTTCCTCCATCCCCATAGAAACACCACAGAAACCCGGAGCAGCTGACTTCCTCATCACTGTTGGCACCCGATGGGATCGAGACCTTCCCAGAGCTCAATTATCAGCCTGAATATGCAATGAGCTGCGGTGTGATTTGTTGATGCGCTCTCAGTATGGCGAATCCCCTCGGCTATTACCGAGGCGTTTCACCTCGGCCCCTCGGCCGGCCAATTCATTTACTGTCTCATTTAAAGTCAAGAGCAGCTGCATGCCAACAGTCAAAGCACCATATGGCGACCCCAGAAATTAGTTTGTATCCGTGGTAGACTCGATGCATCCGTGTGGAGTTTCTATTAGCTGTTATTAAAGCCATTTTATATGTCCAGTAAAAGCTCTGATTTCTTTTTCACCTGTAGTCAAAAACTGTTAAATATGAAAGAATTAAAATAAAATATGTTTGTCAGAAGTTATTGTTCAACATTTGTTATTCATATTGTAGTGTTGATCTCATTTGTATTGTTAATGAGTTCACTGTTTTCCACTGGAGCAGTTTGAGTGTTCAGCTCACCAGCAGCTAACTAAGCACATTTACTTAAGTATAATACTTAAGTTAAACTCTAAGGGCACTTTTACTTTACTTGAGTATTTCCATTTTTTGCTACTTTATACTTCTACTCCTCTACAATTCAGAGGGAAACATTGAACTTTTTACTGCAGTACATTTATTTGACGTTGCAGATTAAGATTTCCAAAATATTATAATCATTTCCAGAGTGTTTATATATCAAAAATATCAGATATCAAAAATCCCCCAGTCCAAATTCCCCCTAGTGCAACCCCATCATCCTAAAAAATGTTAGAAGAACTAGAACAAAAAAGTACACAAAATAAATTTCCTCTTACGATGGTCTAAATGCTGTTTGCACATTGATGCACCACCATCACAAGTAGGCTACTTTTACAGTACTATGGATACATAAGAACATCTCAGGGATAATACTTACATAGTTAAATTTATAAATAAATACAGGACTTAAACTTGGAGTTCTTCTACACTGTGGTATTGCTGCTTTTATGGATCTGAGTACTTCTACCACTGAGGAAAGCTAATCTGTGGTTGTTCAGGAAGTGAAAATATTTATTCCAGCTATAGTCTGGATATTTGAACAAGCAGCCCTCTAGTCACACACTCACTTTATTACACTTCACACTTCTGCCAGCCTCCTAATGTACCCATATATGTATTTTCCTGTATACTGGACCTGTTTGTTTACATCAGAATCCACTTGGCAGTGGTTGTTATAGCACCTCAGCCATTTAGTGAGCTTAAAGGATAATTGGGCAAAGACCTTCTGCCAAAATCAAATCCCTGCCTAGCTAGTTATAGTCATTGATTGGGGTAATTTGGCTCTGGTATTGACTCGAGTGTGATAGTGTTATCGCTCGTTATGCGATGCCGGTGATGATGGTAATCTTCATGGCAAGACCTGTCATCACTTTCAGCAATAAATGCAGAAACCATAGAAAATCAATACAGTCAACGATCCAGTGGACGAACTATGAGGCCGAAGACATTGACACACACACACACACACCTTCTCATGCCGGGGATGTGTGTTTATGGGTGACAGGGCCAGCAAATGGTCTATTTGTCCGGCAAACAAGAGAGTGTCGTCATGGTTCCTGAGGGAAATGTCAAGATGCTAGCAAGCTAACCTTCCTCTGCGGGGGAACGCTAGCTCGCTAACAGCCTGTGGCTTAACAGCATATTGGAAATCCATGCTCATTTATCCTGGTTATCACACTGTTAGCATTAGCATGGAGAACTGCCCCTTTGTCCATCCATTATTGTTTAGCAAATGTTAGCACGGGCTGTTCCCTTCAGCCTCATTGTCTGACTTTTATTTAGTATTAACGGGACTCTGTGTCTCTCTTATGTTTGGGTTTGGACCATGAGTGGTTTTCCTGTTTGGACTGTAACTGAAAATGTGTAGTTCATTGTCTACATGTTTTCTCAAATCTAAGACAGAAAACACAAAGAGTTCAACTGGTATAATAAAAGTTAATGGCACTAAATATACACATATATAAAATAATTTCTGAGAGATTATTATTTTACTGGTATAATCAGAAAATTTACACAATACGCAGACAAAGATGGAATTAAGGTTTTTTTTTAAATGTTATTTAGGCTGGACAAAGATTAAGTAAACAAGTCAACACAATAATAACTCCAATAAAACCTCCTTCTTCAATCAGGAGACACCAGGGAGCCCGCTGGGACCTCAGCAGACTATGAACACCTCTCTGGATGATCACGAGCGCCGAATCTCCCACTCCCTGTATGGTGGCCTGGAGGGCCTTGATGACAATTTGATGCCACGACAAGGCATGATGCCACGCACAATAGGTAAGACCTATCTTTTTTTTTTTTCCTTTTGCCTTGTTGTGCTCATTTAAGTCTGCTGAGAGCGAAATGTTCAGAGGAACTGGTCTTTCTCAATCTGATACCAGTGTTGTGTTTCCATGTACTGGTTCTACACCAGATATCTTTTGGTGAAAATCAATAAAACTCAAAAATGAGTCCTAATGAGACATATACAGCGAGAAGTGGTACAATAGTCTCCTGTTCCATTTCTGTAAGTGTAAATATGATCTGACCTACCAGGTTTTTTCATCACAGCGTACAGGAAAATGTCAGAAAAACGGCCCCTCGACAGTTTATTACTGCAGAAGCCCTGCCAGTGGTGGATTCCATTATTTTGTATATTTGTTAGTATGTTCTCTTGAAACGTGTCTGTTCAAACATCTGCAATTTTTTTTTAATGAATTAGTCTCTATGTTTCAAGACGACCAAACTCTCACTACTTAGACCAGCTCAGAGTTGGTTTGGATGTCAGTACAATTGTGTGTCGGAGATTAGAAAGCATATTTGTATCTCTACGTGTGAGAGCTTTGCACGCATCTGTGTAAGGTTGCATCTGTGTTGCACTTGATGGACGGTTGGTGAAGTTGCTCAGTGTCAAAGCTTCTGTATACCAGATGGTATAATCGCGTGTTTATTTCAAAAAAGAACAAAATAACTGAGCTGCCTTTGTTGCTTTTGTTCTCTGCAGCTGTTTTTTTTAACTATGATTCAAGGGACAAATAAATATATCGGAAAAGTTGGTACACCAACTTTTCATCTGTTATTTTAAATGAGCTCCTACCAACCAACTCTACCTCATTAATCAATGCAACATGATGTGCAAGTGTGAACTCTGTTTTCCTTTCATGCAAATTGGTTGACATCGAGACTGTTAGTGTAAACAAAAAAAAAGTGTGAGTTTATGACTGACAGTGGAAGTGTTAATAGGTGAAGCTCCAGCATGCTTCCACAGTCGCTGCGTTCATCCATGCTTAACAAACAGCGAGGGCTTATAATGAGCGTACAGGGTCGGGAGTAAAAAACACAAGGCGATACAGCGGTTGTCTGCTCAACAGTGGCAAACAAGATCATTGTCACTAAGCCGACCAGCTGAGTTGATGTCTGTATCTAAAGGTCTAGTGCTTTTATAACAGCTACACTTGAAAGTGCTGTATAAATTCAGTAAATACATAAAATCATTTAATATACTGTAGAAAACCAATGTTGTGCTGCAGCACCAGGGTATATAGACAGAAATAAAGCACTACCTGAAAGCTGGAGAGTAAAAGTGGATTTTTGAGCTGAAACTTGAAAGAGTCACGATCTGCAGGTTTGATGGAAAGGCGAAGGCTGTTCACAGTCCATGAGCTGTAAAGACACTTTCACTCTTTCAAACTTTAAACCTGGAGAAATAAACAGCCGTGACAGGAGACATGAAAGGTTGAGGACATTGGAAAAGGTTTTATAAGAGCCCTGAGAGGTCTGATATGTACTCTGAGAGTGAAACAATAACCTCCAAGAGGCACATACACAATTATGTGCTGGTGTTGGGTTGTAATTATGTGTACTGAAAGACAAAAAAAAAAGTATAATGAACAAGCAGTGTGCAGGTGTGTTTTTTTTTTTTACACCTCAAGCCAGTGTTTGCTGCTTGAAGTACAAAAGACAAAAACACCTGTTGCAATTTAACTTCCTTTATATTCTTAACGAAATGGCGGATAATTAAAAAGTAGGAAATCAAACAGCAGGTTAGAAGAAGTTAACCTGATGCACCAGATGGTTTGTTACACAGAACCATCTGAGAAGTCGTCCTTGGAAACTGTTAAGAAAAGGGCAGGCACTCTCCAAAAATAATTGGCAGGTGATTGGATGAACCATCTGTCTATCACCGTCTTACCTCGCGAGGCAGCTAGATTCACGGGATCACGTGAGAATCCTCATAGGAGGCCGACACAAGCCGCATAACTTGAAACCTGACATGAAGTCGTGATCTCGCAGATACAGCTGCCTCACAAGGTAAATAAGGTGATGGAGGTGTGAAAATGATGAAAAAGGTAAGTAAAATAGTAACAAAGTAGTTTGGAAAGTAGAGGATTGGTTGATTTGGATTAAAGGAGGCATAAAAGAAGGGAATACAGTTAAAAGAATGAAACGGTGAGGTAGAAAAGAAAAGGCATGATAGATGGATACATAGATAAATAGAAGTTTTCACTGGTATTTGTCCATCTGCCTCAATCTTCCAAGACTAAATGTGTTCAAAATGTGGAGTAATCAGCCTTAACAAGAACAAAAGGGATTATACAGGAGATTGTGATGTTCACCTTGAATGACCTCACCTCAGCGCTATAATAGTGTTTAGTGACATCAGGCCCCGGTCGTCTGAGGATAAAAAAAAACCCCATTGTGGTCCACCTGATTCATCAACACCTGCTGCTTTTTGATCCTCAGTCACATGTGTCGTTTTTTTTTTTTTTTTATGTTTTCCCTTCAGATTGGCAGGCTTAAGCAGGAAAATTAAGATGTCAGACAGAGTGGCATGTTTCCTAATATTTCACCGAACCTCAAAAGGACAGGACACCAGATGCAAGAAAGCTCTGCGGTCGGCCCGTTGAAGGATTTGTACTATATAATTACAAGTTATCACACATGCATTTCCATGCTTATTAAACACTTAATCATCCCAGTGGAGTTGTTTTTTCCCCCTGACCACCTAAGGGGAAATTTCAACCCTAATTTGTCATGTAAAATCTTTTGGATCTTCTTCTTCCATGTGGACTCTGAATCAGTTTAAATAAAGTTGGTAATAAAACTTATAAATGTTAGCTCATTTTTCCATGCGCTTGGATCGACCTTGGGGATATCAAAGCAGCAAGTTTTTTTTTCTTTTCTAACGTCATTCTGTGGTTTTGTGTCAAAGTGAGATTGGAGAGGTAGAGGAAGGATTAAAGCCTTATTTGAACTCTTGTTTAATTTGGCACTTCAGGTTAAAGCACAGATGATAAAGGCCAACAGGCTCAGGTTTTATGCAGGTATACCCTACTACCACCACCACCACGGTTTAAAGTCTTTTTACATTATTAATAGAGGATTAATTCTAAAACGAATTCTCTAGTCGAAGAATGAGACACCAACACACATTACAAGATATTTGCTCATATGAAGTCAAAACTCCCCGACGGATTAGTGAAGTGAATCACTGTTTCGCCAGATTTTCATGTGAAACATTATCAAATGTAATTTTGAGAGAGTTCAAAAAAAAAAGTACTTCCCAGTTAAGTCAACTCAATCCCTAATGTTTCCAAAGTTTCCTCATGTATCTTTGGTGCAACTTCAAAAGTTGGAAAAGTTTCCAAACACATTTATTCCACGTCTGCTTGTTCCTGTAATTCATTATACCATTCTTACAGTACATGTAGCATCATTTCCTTTAATTTAGCATGTGTCATCTTCATAGTAATAATAGTTTAAAGGGCCAGTCCACACACACAACAGTCAACTTTGTTCATTGGTTTTATTCTAATGAATTTTGTTGGATTACCCAGATCAACCTGGTAATGGTGTCTGGAAAGAAATTGGAATTTTTACAAAGTTTTAAATGTAATTTTTCAATATTTTGAGCCCCGCAAGTGAAACTCAGTTTACTTCTTGTATTGGGATGGAGGCAGAAATCCCAGAGATACAGTAGATATCTGTAAACCTGTAGAAAAAAAAATACTAACTATCTACATGGCTACCACTGGAGACACATTATTTGTGTGTAATTTGGGTGCACCAATGGTTGGGTTTTCTCATTGTGTTTGTAATGATGCCTCAAGCAAAGACTTTGTACATTTTTAACTTGTGTGGTCTTAAGTTACTGCAGATTCTACCAGGTAATTTACTGCTGTCACATTTTGTACTTTCCCACGTATTCCCGTAAATGCTGTGATTCTCAAGCATAAGCGGTTGTGTCATGACTGGTTTGAATACTGTGGACCGGTCTGGAAAAGCCAGACGCTCGTCGGCTGCTGCAGTGCTGCTGCTCAGAAGCCAACAGTAGAAGACTGTAGCTGCGTTTGGGCAGCTCCCAGATGTGAACGTGTGTTAATACAAAGCAGAGCTTTGCGTGCTCAGCAAACCTCCCTTGAATAAATAAAATTGTTGTGTGAGTGCTGGGGGGTCTTTCACAGTTGCTTGGAAATAAGTCTGTTCTCTAGTCGTAAGGGTGCCACAAAACATAAATCATGCATTAGGCTTTCTTACAAGACAACATCATTCCCATTCAGAACGTATCAGTTTGCTTTTGGCCCGCGCATACTCTTAGATCACTCGCTGGCTTTCTGCTCTCTGAAGATGCCAGGGATAAGAGAGCGACTTAATTATTCCTTTAGGCCAATAGCTCTTAAGGTCCAGCACCCCTGGCAATAACCTCCTTACTAATTATGCAAATAGATGGAGACAAGACAAAATGAAAAGAGAGGGAAAAAAAAAAACCCTCCTCTGTAGGTCTTTCGCCTTGTATTATTCTCACCTCATACTATCTCAATTTTCATCTAGAAAACTGTATCACCCACCCCGCCTTCCTCCCAGCTGTTCCCCCCCTTTTGCCCTCAAATATTCAATAGTTTTGCACAAAAAAGCATTTAATAATAGCCTCTCCCGGAGAATCTCAAATGAAATACCACCTATTGTTCCTCTACAGCTCAGTCAAAAATTATTACAGCCACTGGGAAAGATAATGCGTGTTTATTGGTGTGATTCTCAGGTGATGTCGGGTGTGTGCGCTTCGTCCACATGGCAGTGCTATTGTTGCTGGCGGATGGCTGCCCTCGGGGGCTGGCACTAAAACAAAGAGGCTTTTTTTTTTTCCCCTTTTACCAGGCTAGTGAGTTGACAGATTCATCGGTTTTCTACTCAGTAGCTGCCAGTTGATTGTACTGCAGTGATTCAAACTGTGACATTGATGGGATTCTCAGTGTCGCGCATTGGACTGCTTAGGGAAATGGGATTAAGTGGTTCTGTGAGTGCACGTGTGTGTGTGTGTGTGTGAGTGTATGGACATGATTGTGTGTATAAAATGTGTGTGTGTGTGTGGTCTGAGAGAGAAAAGGGGGTGGCCATGCTGTGCCAGAGGACTCACCCGGACTCCTAAATTCACAGCGAATAACAAACACACGCAGCGGGAGGGGGGCTACAGAGAGCACACACACTGAAAGCAGTGTAACAGTTGTAGGGCACGCACTCAGTGTGGTTCTCCCTCACACACACAAACATGCAGACACATTCTTGGATATGTCTTTGTGAAATTTCTGATATTATATGAGTTATTATTAGTATAATAGACTACAAAGTGCATTCATGAGTCAATTTGAATAAAAAAGTCTTGGTATTTCAGGAAAGTAACAAAGAACAGTGACGGATGACTTTTCAAACTACCTTTACACAGTCTCTCACACATTCACACCACACACTCGACCCTTTTTTCTCCCCCCTCTCTCTCTCTCTCTCTTTTCAACTCCATTTACATCAGGTCATTCACCCACACTGGCTGGAGGCAGCAGCACCCAACAGCACAGCGATTCCCTCGGTGCCTGGTTATGAGAAACAAACAGCAGGCCTGTTGGCTCAGAACTCCAGGTCTTCGGGTTTTTAAAGCCCAAACGCTTTCTAAAGACAAACAAACTTCTCCCTGAGCTCAGTACACAAGGCTTTTATGAGGCATTGAAGCTGCCCTTCTTTTGATGCAGAGGAACACCCCCCCTCATCCCCCACCCCCCTCTCCACTCCCAATTTCAAAATACAGATTAAAGACAAAGTCATGTGTTGCATATCAATGGGAGTTTTTAAGCCTTGCTTTTCAGAGGCAGAGAAAGGGGACTATTTTATTTTTTTTTCGCCACAGCACGGGGAAGTTTTTATCTTTATTTGCGAGGGCACAGCTTGAATTAATCATAGTGTTTTGACATAGAAACACCATTGTGCCCGCTGCCAAACTCCACTTGGTATAAGCTGATTAGCCAGGAGCAGTTTCACATTGCTTTTAAACTTCAAAATATGTTCTTTTGGTTTTAAAAGTTACCCTGTATTCTGTGTTTTTTTTTTTTTTTTTTGGTTGTTGTTTTTTTTCATTTTGGAAACTTGTTTTCCTGTAGTTGGCCCATTTAACAGTTTAAGCAGTCTCACGCTTGATACAGCAGTTGCCTTTTTTTGTCACAAATAAATTAATTCCTGAGGGTGTTGTGCAGAGAGGCTGGGTAACTGACCGGCTTTTTTTTTTTAAGCTTTTACAAGTGTTTTTCATGTTGATGATTATGTGTTCTAGTATTGTCCTAAAAGCTTAAAGAAATCTGCATTATTTTCCTCCAAATGTAATTAAATATCATTTGTAATGACATTTATGTAGTCCTCAATCAGCAGCAGAAACAGACTGGTGTGTCAGTGTGACTCATCACCCGTTATTTATGTGTACGGATACATATCACGTCATTTGACTGTGATGGTGGTCGTTGTGCAGAGTGACTCATCGTTGATATCCTCAAATTATTACATACATCATACTAAACAGTGAGGAAAACCATAAAAACGCCCCTTCTTAGATAGTGTTGAGCTGTCGGAAATCTATAACAGTGGTTTTGTTTAATACATGCATGACTTGAGGGGAAAACGCGGAGCAGAACACACGTTCATCTGATTCATGTGGGAACATTAAAAAAACATGTGCTGATGCTCGCAAAGCTCAACATATTAGTACAGTTCAACATTTCGGGTGTATGCTTATTTGCTTTCCTACTGAGAGTTAAATGAGAACATTGATACAACTTTCATGCCTGGGCATTAAATATGGAACGGCAGCTGGGGGGGGGAGGGGGGGGTATTAGCTTAGCTTAGCTTAACATAAAGACTGTAGTCAGGGGGAAACAGCTAGCTTGGCTCTGTCCGATGTTAAAATCCGAAAGAATCCACCCAGCAACAACAGCTCTAAATCTGACTAATTAACAAGGATCATGTTTGTTTTATCTGTATAAAAACAGAAATGTAAAAACTACAATTTGTAGTTCTTTAACTACAATTTGTAGTTTTTAGATAGCGGTTACTATTTCAGAGTCTTGTCATCGCTGTGAGGTTGCTAGGCAACCAGTGGAGACACTGCACTGAGGTACAGTTTATACACTGTTGTTCAAAATAATTATACTATGTAAGTTCCTCTGAAATTCTGAATTGAATTTCAGAGTGAGCCTGGCTTGCCGTTTCCCCTTTGCCTCCAGCCTTTATAGTAAGTTAAGCTAATCACTTCCTGCCTCTAGCTGCAAAATTAACGCACACACATAGGAGCGGTTTCAATCTTCCCAAATGTTCCCAAAATGTTGAACTACTCCTTTAAGTACAAGATGAACATTCTTCAGACAGTAATGGTGATTCTCCTCAACCAAACATATGACAAAGTAGTTTTGGCAAAGCTTAACTTGTGTATTTCAACAGAAAATCATGACAACAGTTCATATTCTAAATAATGTTATTTCAGTTAAATTCAACATGGCTCGTTACGCCACTAGTTTCCCCCAATATTTGATATTTGAAATTGGTTTATGTTTCAAAGAATTTGTTTCTACAAAACCAACAAAACTCATGAAGCTGTTATGTAATCTTATTATAATGACTTTCTCTCTCTATGATGCAGAAACAATTGATGGATTGAGAAAGAAACTTTTGCACTTTTATTCTGAAGGGCAGACATAAAAACCTGACATTTACCAATAATTTCTGATACATATTTGTTTCCAATTTAACTCCAATTTAAGAAAAACCACATAGAAACAGTTGCCTTTAATGAAAAAAAAAAATAGTCTTTCTAGTAGTAACCTAACATCTTATGTTCTCCAGGAAACTACCAGCTCTCTCCGACCGTCAACATGCCGCAGGACGACACAGTCATCATAGAGGATGACCGGCCGCCGCTCCTACCGCCCCACCTCTCCGACCAGTCGTCGTCCAGCTCCCACGACGACGTTGGCTTCACCGCCGACATGACGCCTCTGTGGGCCAAAGAGCTGCCCGTTCCGAACGACAGGTGGGCAGAACTTGATTTTCCCTACTGCATTCCCCTCACCTTCTGCAAGTCAAACACAATGTAAGCTCTCAATGTAGTTAATATTATTAGGTTAATTTTCACATTGCTGTTTGAACTGTAGCTCCACATTTGACTAGTTTATTCCATGCAATAATTCACTTAATTCAAATTAGGTCTTTAAATTGTGGACAAACCTAGAATTCCCTGCAGAGTAAATATGTTTATTTTGTTTAATTTCAGCTTCTCAAAGCTCAGCATTTGCACAAGGTCAGTGTAGTAGTGTAACTGTAGTTGTGTAGTATGTATGTAAGTGCATGGGTTTTTAAAAATTTTAAATTCTCCATGATTGTAAGCAGCCACTTACTGAAGCAGCTTATTTTTCTGTACTGGCCTCTCAGCCTGATGTGAAGGACCCCTGTTCTGACACAATGCTTCATTAGTGCATGTCAGTGTCATGGCGTTCAGTTATAAGGATGCAACTAACAAATGTTTCCGTCATCAATTAATCTGATCGTAACCTAAAGAAGAAACATAGAAAAGCAGGAAACCTTCACATTTGAGACATTTTTACTCGATAAATGACTCGAATAATTCATCCGTTATCTAAACAGCTGATGAAAGGTTTCTGTCTATAATCATTTCAACACTCGTACAATACTTCACAGCTTCTTTCACATATTTGCAGCTTTACCTTTTCATTTTTTTTTTAGATCCACTTTTAGTTCAGCTGCAACATGTTCACAGGTGTCTATTTCCACAGCTGGAACAGAAGTTTTTTGGGGGATTTTTATGCCTTTATTAGATGGCACCAGCGGAGAGATGTCAGGAAACAAGGAAGAAAGACATGTGAACGAACGTGCAGGGTCGTAGTATTAGGAATGTTGCGCAACAGTGTGCAAAGCCGCGTGTGCTCTGGTCAGTGATTAGCAAGATGGAGGCTCCAGCGCTGTGATGAATCTGTCTATACAGTGTAATGACTCCCAGAGTGATCGCTCTACTTTTTTTTGTACATGTTCTGTATGTGTTTGGTCTGGTTGTCATTTTCTCCCCGTTTTTTTTTTTCTCTCTCTCATTCCAACCTCTCCTATTAATTTCATTATTTGTTGCGTCTTGTTTTTATTATATGATCGCTCTTTTCATCATCCTATTTCATTTCTTTGTTTTTTTTTTCTTCCTCCTGTCACACTTACCTCCTCCCTCGCTTTCTTCTCTCTTCTTTTTCCCCACCCCGTCTTCTCATCTCCAATCTTGTCCTTCCCTCCATCTGTCTCTCATTCCCTGAACCTTTTCCTTTTCTTCATTTCACTTTCTCAGCTCTCTTAATTTTATCCTCTACTTTGCTCCGCCCCTCTCTCAACCCTCCATCTCTTGTATATCTTTTCTTTTTTCCTTTGGACTCTTTGAGTTCAAAGAGGTTCTTTGAACTTATTTCAGTATTTTTTCACTTATACTCCTCAGTCAAATCTGTCTCCGTGCCACTTTGGTAATTTTTTTCAGTTTTTCTTCTCACTGAAGTTTTTTATGCGTCATATTTTACACCATATGTGTGTAGTAGGGATCTTGGGACTTTATAATCAGTCTGTCGGTCTAATACTTTGGTGTATGACTAAATACTTACAAAACTTATGACATTCCCATCAGCCTCAGCTATACTGTATTTTTAGTGCTAATTAGCATGCTAAGCCACTAACAAAGATGCTGGTCTTAGCATGGCCAATAAAGTTAGTCTTACTTCCCTGTATTTCACCTTCTCCATCCAGCTCCCTGAATCCAGATGAATCACATCCAGACACCGCTTTCCAGAGGGAAGGCTTCGGGCGCCAGAGCATGTCAGAGAAACGCACCAAGCAGTTCGGGGACGCTGCCCAGCTCGAGATCATCAAGACACGCAAGTCCAAGAGCATGGATCTAGGTACCATGTTCAAAACCTCCCATCTGCCTTCTAGTATGCAGGTTATTCATTACGTTTCAGGGAGAGCAGGAACTGAGGAAGTCCATGAAAACCTCCACCTGCTTTCACTGCAAAAGATTTATCACCCCATCAAATTCAGATAAATGTTAACATCTTTGGACTGAATGTATTAAGTATTATGTCCTTCAGATTAAAAGCAGAGGTTCAGTACCTCTGCTTTTCTTCAGGACATGTTGATACAGTTCATGTCAAAATCCAACATGTATTTGTCTTTCATTCAAGGTAATTAATTGCAAATTTAATGGAAATTGTGCTATATTTACTGTGTACTGTGTAGTATTTCAATCATACGGCCGTCTTGGGTGGTTCCTATGATGTGAATTTAAACACTTAAACATGGGAATCTTTCCAATCGTTCCACATGACATGAACAAGGCTGTAAGATATTAAGATATGATGTATTTTAATGTCATTTTGTCCTTTCTTGGCCTGCTGATTCATCCCTTGGTGACATTTGTGGCATATGTTTCTCTTCATGTTGATTTTATGACTCTCAAGATACAATTTAATATTGATGTCAGGCATTATGTGCAATATGTCCTCTCAGCCATATTGGTGCTGTGGATATGATATGACTGATAATCATTATGAAGCATTATTCAGGCGATGGTAGGTGTTGTAAAGCAAGGATCACAAAACTTCCAAGCAAAATGGTAAAACGCCTTTATTCTCTTTCCCCAACAAACAAACATAGAAAATGAAGTGTTTGCTTTTGACTGCACAGAGAAACTTGAGCTTTGAAGTAAAGATACTTCTAAACTTTTCCAAACAGGAACTGACAAACTCCAAAACCATCTGGTTAAAACACACATTATTAATAATTTCCAATCAGTGTAGTGACTTGTCTTTTCCACACATTTCTGAATATTTTAGAGTTATATAATCCCTTAGTTTTAGTTTTAAGACTTTGACAGACATGTCAGTAGCCACCTTAGCTGCCTCAAACTCAGTAAAAACCTTTTTTAAAAAAAATCAGGTTTCACGTAACCTTGAGCACATCCCCCAGCACCCCTTTCATGTTTCAAACATGTTCCTTATATTTAAATGTATTCCACCCCCTTGCCTCTTTGTATGAAAACAGGCTTTGCATCTCTCTCTCTCCCTCAAAGTCAAGAACTTCACTGTGTTGATTCACCTTGAAATGCCTCCGTACAGTCACTGATTGCTTTGGCTGCAACAGTCTCTCTTGCTCACACTCTATAATCATATCTAATCTTCCCGACCAGATTGCCGCTCTGTGCTGTGTTGATATCACAACAGGTCTGATTACTATCCTCAAACCCTCTTTTCATTCCCCATTCACCCCCCCTTCACCTCCTTGTCTCGCATGGCGTCCGATCCTAATTGAGATGAAGCCGTTTGTGATGTTTGCAGCGCTACCTGGATGTTGCATGTGGAATGTCATGAGCACTAACTGTACCCCAAATGTTTGTACCCCTCCCCTCTTTCCTTCCCCTTCCTTTAACAGTAGCCGACGAGATTAATCTCACCCCTCGTCCCGAGACCAACACAGGTAAGGACCGGTGCACTGAAAGGTAGAATGGAAAACTTACCTTCGCCACCATCACCATCACTTTTTAATGTAGAGGTGCATATCAAAGTCCTGGGACTGAGGGGTATAAGTGGTATTTGTGTTTTATTTCAAATTAAAAGCCCCCTAGGAGATCATCCATTCAGAGTATGATGTTAAACCACATGATACTACATTTATCACATTCTTTGCATACAAATATACCGTACAAATAATGGCAAAGTCCAGCAGAAGCAAAGGAGAAGAGATTAAATGACCTGTACTATAATGGCTTACATGCCAAATTAAGCATAATGTGCATTTCCACAACAGTTATTCAATTAGTAGAACAAGAGTCTTGTCAAACTCATCACTCTGCTGCTGAGAAATTCACTATTTTTTCTGATATTTTCTACTTTGCAGTTCTTTATGTTGTTTTGTTCATACCTTATCTTCTGATGGAAGGCTTTTAAATTGAAACACCCATGCAGGAAGTTTTGATTATCTCTGACACGAACGGCTAAATAAAAATAGCAACAACTGGAATCAATCTGCGAATGAGGACAAACTCAGGAATGCAGCCCTGAGAATGACGTGACTCTGTCGTTGTACTTTGGGAATTACTGCTGTGAAAATGCACATTAACCTTAATTTACCTAGACAACAGATAAACATTGAGGAAGTGTTGACTTTGTATTAACAGCAAACAGCAGCAACACCATATTAAAACCCGAGCAGGTCAGAAAACAAGGAGGCTTTTTACTAAAACATGATAAAAATGCACTAATAAAACAGCAACTGTTAGAAACAAAGGCCCTTTTTTCTTATATAAGCCTGGTTCTCTCTCTGAAGTCGAAGGTTCCTTGCCAATGTTTTAGAATTCATGGCATGTGCAGAAGCAAAGACTTAGCGGTTTTGTCAATAAATATCACATTTGCAATGGAGATAATCTGCAAAACATTCCTCTATTTTTAACTAGTTGATAATTTGCCTCCAGCACCTTTTTAAGGAATCACAAGTTTCCTGTAGTTTCATGAAATCTGCTCACCTAATGATGTTTGAAACTTTTCTACTGCACTTCATGGAGTTATTGTGTTTAGCATTTGGCTTCATTTAGTCAAACCAACTCATACCCCTCTTGCCCCAAGTCCTTCATATCATCTCAGATCTGTCTTTACTGTCCATGTTTTTCTCATTTACTCCTTGTATCAAAAGATATAAACTGCATTGTTGTTTTTTTATTACTTGACAACGCATTGTAAAACTTTCTGGGAAAATATGTAGCTGCAGAGGTCAATGTTTTTTGTGCCAGGAACTGCAAATGAACTCCAACCCATCTTTTTGGAGCTTTTGATCGATTCACAGCTGGTACAGGACATGACACAAATTGTACAGGAACAACAACGAGATGACGTTAAATCGCACATATTGATCTGCAAACAGATTAGTAGGAGATTATGTTTGAAAGGTTTATCCAGCACTCTGCTCTTTTATGCATTTATGTAGTGTTCCTCCGTGCTCGGGTGTTTTTTTTGCACGTTCTTGACAAGACAAATTTGTCAGTCCGCAGAGTGAAGTCTCGCAGTCCTCGCCGCAGTTTGAGGTCGCTGCTGAACATGGTTGTGAAAGCAGTCGGGTGACTACAGATTTGATTTTCCCCCTTTTTTGCCTCAGATGCGACAGTAGCACTAATTGTTTTGTGTGTGCGTATGTGTATAAGGAATGTATGCGTGTGTGCGTGGAAAGGGAGAGTAGAGAAAGCACTCTGTCCTTGGTTAAGGCAGCGAGCTGACAGCGAGTCATCCGTCATTGTCAAGTCTTGTGTATTTTCACTGTCGCCTCGACTGAATAGAGGGCCTGCCTCTGAAATCAGCGGCTTGGACAAAAAGGACAAATCCTGCCGAAGGAAGACATGTTGAGGAAGACGGAGAGACGAGAGAAAGAGGAGATGTTTAGAGTGAAGCTGAGAAAAGGTGTGAAAAGATGGATCGGAGAGGTGTTTTCTTAGAAAAGTACAACTTCATAGTTGGATCAGTATTTTAATACTTTTGTCAAAAACCTTTCAACGTTGTGTGGGCAACTACGAGATGGAGAGGAGATAGTCTCCAGCTTTCTGTCGTGTGATATCATGAGTCGGCAGGGAAGAGATTGTGTGTTGCATATTTTATACGGTAAATCTGCCAAATGGTTGCAACAGATGAGTCGGTGGAACTGTTGCATAATCTGATAACAACTAGGAAAGAAAACAACTTTGCATATATTTTTTTTGCATATATATAAGTCACAAGATACATTAAGTGCATTTCTATTATGACCCCATGAATATTACAAAAATGCAATTGCGATTATCCGCATTCCTTGTTGAGGTTTGGTTAAGTTTAGGAAACTAATTTGCTTACAGTTCGGGAAAGATAGTCGATAGTTTAGTCTGTAAAATGTAAAAAAGTCATGAAAAACTGCCCATTAATTTTCCAGAGCCCAAAGTAACATCTTCACATATCTTGTTTTGTCCAAACAACAGTCTAAAACCCAAAGATATTCAGTTTATAATGACATAAAATAAAGAAAAACACATTTTAATAGCCGGAACCAGAGGATTTTTTTGTATTTTTTGCTTGAAAACCACCATAATGAATTATTAAAATTGTTGCTTTTTATTTTGATCAACTAATTGATGAGTAGACTAATAGTTTCAGCTGTAATTATATCTTATTTGATGGATATTGCAGTTACACAGGCAGGGTAGTGACATTCAGTATCTTACAAAACTTCCTTTCCATCCAAGACTTTATTTCAGAGCAAACTAGTTCTATAGGTACTGATGCAATTCCTACTGGTCTCTAATTAAACTCATTAAAGCCCCACAATACCCTCATTAAAAAGCAGAAAACAATGTGCAAGTGATTGTTTCATGTGTGGGTGATATTTAAGTTCTCTCCACTGCAAATCATATCATTTTCTTTAATTAAGCACCATTGTTTGGTCAGAGTGATTTACTTTTACAGTGAAATTGTGAAATTATCTCATTCCACTAGCAGATCAGATATGTATGTTACCTCTTCAGCTTATTTTAAGGTTGTTATTTATGTGAAAGTTAGGTGTTTTTCCAGTTTGGAAGTGAATACCTATCCATTTCCACTAATGTTTTGGGCTAATAGATTTCAGCTTGCTTTTTTTTTTTAAGTGCCTGAGGTTTATTTTCACTTTGTGGGCCTCTGGTGTCACTTTACCAACTTAAAAAAAAAAAAACCTGTACTCACCGCTAAGTATAAATGATCCATGGTCCATTTACCAAAGCCAAAACACAACCATCCCGCTGAAACCGAAGACTGTGACAGCTCTGAGAGACGGGATATAGTAGTCCTTGTCTCATGAGCTGTGATTGGCCGAGAAGTTTGTTGATACAAGCCACACATTGGACGTGGACACTTCAGTAATGGAAGACAATCCTGGACTGTCCAGAAATTCACATTCAGACTGTTAAACCTTTATGACATATTATAAATCCTAGTGAGGGAGTGTCATGTGATTAATCCATGTGTGGTTTACCTATTGAGTCCATTTCTATTCCTTTTGGGAAGTAAAGTCAGGTTAATTATTTGATCTTTGTGAAACAAGATTCGATATTATTGCATAGTGGGTCAATGTTGCTCAGTAGGTAGAGTGTGGCATTCACACTCCCAGGAAGTGATTAAGTTACAAATTAGTTTGACCTTAGTTTAGTCAATACCAGCTGAGAGAATGCCTTAATTACTTTTATTCAGAGGCGATCTATATGATAAACGATGTACAAAATGGATAATATGTTTATCTAGATGATGAAACTGGTGGCTGGTTGGCCCGTTTTATATATCTTCTTCTTACTTCTTTTCCCTTTTTCTGTCGAATGCCATCACGTAGAGTTTACAGGACTGTAGGCTTTTGCTGTCCCGGCTTTTAAATGATTTTAATGTGGTTGAGATGGTTTTGTGGTTTTGTGTTTTTATAGGTCTGATAAAAAGAACATTTCATCAAATCACAAATGGTAGAAAAAGGTCATATAAAAAGTTTTATATCCAAATAAAAAGGTCTGTAAATACTCTTCTGTTTATTAGAATTAGGGGTCGGTAATCATTAAGGCCATTAGAAATTTCTTAATAATTGAATAACACTTTATTATCTTTTTATTGCATTTTATATGATCAATTATTTTGCAATACTTTGTAATATTTCGCAACTTTTGCAGGCATAAAACTAAAAACCTCATCCAAAAAAAAAAAAAAACTTAGCATAACTTAAACATAACAAACTTTATCATAATGTTTAATCACACAGTGAACTGTATAGCGATGACGGAGGCAGTGAAACGAGATGACATTTGATTTCCTTTATACAGACTGAATAAATAAGCCTGCTGTTGTCGGTTCCAGCTGAGTCCGGTGTCATCGCCAATCTAACCTCTGCTAGCCAGCTGCTACATGATTGCTCTGTATTTGTTATTGCAAGGCTGTCAAAGCTTAACTTTGCAGGATAACGTTTATCTGCAGATGAATAGTGGTGTCACTGTCCAAACATGCTGACATAGATTATTAAGAACTGACTGAGTGGCTGCCAGATTTGAAATAATCTATTTAACTGCCTTCAAAAATGTCTGTCAGACACTGTTCATGAGCTGTGTTGCCATATCTGAATTTAGTGTGTTTGTCTGAAAAACTAAATGTAAACAGATGCACATTGTTTCCTATAAAATAACTCCTCTAAACTTCCTCAATACTGTCTTTGGGTAGGCCTGACTGAACAAGAAACCTTGTCACCAGGTTATTTGAAAGTCATTTCTTTTAAAAAAGGCAAAAAAAAAAAAAAAGTTTTTCATGTTTGTATCTAAATGCTATTCGTCAGATCTCCAACACACTGTAAATTATCCTTTTTTTTTTTTTTTTAAAGACTGTCACTGAAGTGTGACTGTAGTGAACGGCGCTCTGCAAAGCCTTTAAATAGAAAGGGTGTGCAGCGTGAAAAGCCTATCAGCCCAGCTCTCAGTGAGACGTTAAGGGGACGGGACAGGCTGATGAGAATGAATGGGAGGCCGCCAACCTACGAGGTTGTTCGCTCTGCATGTATTCAATTTTCCATTTTTTTTAATTTATTTATTTTTCTCTTTCTTTATTCTCGTTTCAGTCAGTTTTACTGTAAACAAGCAGCTCGGGAGGAGGATGGAAAAAATAGCTTGTTTCCAGACTTGCATTTTGAGATTATTCTAGAGACCCAGCAGGTCATTTGAATCACAAAAAAATGTGACTAAAATAGAGTGCGGAGCCTGGTGGGTCCTACTGAAGATGTACATTTTGAAAAAAAGGGGTCACAAATATTTGTTTGTTTGTTTTTTTAACGCCTAAGTTATTTCCTTAAAGTTACTTCAAGGAACTTTTAACTGATTATGAAACAATAGTTATTCTAAATGTAGTTAGTAGTAATGTAGTATAGTTATTCTTTGTTTACTTTACATGTAGCATTGTAGCATGAGGGAGTACAAAGACTTGTTTTTGGCTTCCTGTCTCATTTTAAAAAGAAAAGATAGAGAGCACGAGCGAGCTGAGATCATTAAGAGAGAGAGCAGCGGTGGTCGAGCGAGCCAGAGAGTGAATGAAGAGATGGAGCAGCGGTGTAGCAAGAACAAAGGAGTGAATCTGAGATATAAAACGTTATTTTCTCATTGTTTTAGAGCGGTGACGTTCTAAAGCGCAAATAAACACGCCCACACCTACACATAGCCACAAACAGATACTTTTACCTCATCGCTATAAATCCTACAAACAGCTTTGTTTTTAAAAAAAAAAAAGAGAAATAGCATTACAAATAAGTCTTTCTTTCACTTGCTTCCAAAGAAATGCACACGCTAGCCAAAAGTTTTTTACAACATGAGGCGATGGTGCTCATGGGAAATGCTGTCTTCACTGCACCACAGCTTTTGTCTACAGGGGCTGTTAAAATCAACACAAAATAAAAGTTCCTTGTATTAACTTTAAACATCTGGGAACTTAAACTTTTAGCTAACGTTACTTAGCCGGGAGTACATGGTTTATTTGTTGGGAACTATTTTCAGCCATAAATCAACACACATTTGGTACATTAGTTAGTATTTATATTCTCTTTTTCACCTCTCTTTTATTTCCCTTATGTTCACCTTTCTTTCTATCTTTTGACATTTAATTTTCAGTTTCATCCTTACTCACTCACCCCTCCTTTGTTTGTTCTACCCTCTTCCTCTATTCTCTCAGTCTTTCCTTCCCTGTCTCCCTCCCTTTCAATCACTCTCCTCCCTCTTGACACCACATTTTAGTCTGTCAGGCTTTTGCAACCTCCCGCTACAGTAGCTGTAAAGCGACACCACCCAGGAGATTAGGACTCTTCCATTTACCTTCATAACTCCACACCACCTTATCTCCTTTCATTTATTATCCAGCGTACACGTCCTCAGCCTGTGAAAGATGCCATATGGGAACAAAAATTATGCCCGCACCACTGTACGAATAGCCTTAGTTTAATTAAACTGTCATGTTTCTCCTATTTTGCTGATGGTTATTTTCATTCAGAGCTACATCTTGTAATGAAATTTGTAGTCAGTCGGGAGGAATGTCACACATACGCACACACACACACACAAATACACACAATCGATCAGCTTCTTTCGTGGTGAAACAAGTGGTATCCAGGTATAAATATGGTGTGCTGTTGTCAGAGTTGCTTATTACCGTGGTGGATTTTCTTTAACCTGCTCGGTGAGGTAAAATGTTTCATGTAGCGTGTGTGTGTGTGTTATTACCAATACATCGCTGGTTCATGAAGTAGATTCAGTGTTCGCTGTCTGCAGGAGTAGTGGGTGAGACTGACATTGCTCGTGCCACATAAATAAACCTTTATCATCTTCCTCTGCGTTATACTGTATGAAGAAAGAGAAGCACCATCTCTGCAGTGGTGTTGCAACATTTCTGGAGATCGGAGCAGGTCTTTCCTTTTTGTTATTGTTAGCTAGAAATGCCAAGCTAGAATAAAAAAAAAACAGGAATAGGGACAAATAGAAGGCTAGAGAGTGCAGCCTGAGAATGACGTGTTTCTGTGTTGTATTGTTACATTTACTGTGGGTGTTGACATTATTTGCAGTGGAAATTCACCTTGATGGTCATTGTGAGCTTGGCAGGAACAAATCCCAGACTCCTCCACAAAAAAAACAAGCAAACAAAAAAAAAATATATTACTCAACAGTGTTGCAACTAGATGAAGTCACAGTGGAAACACTGGGAAGGCTCTGAGGTTATACTTGGACAGCTTTAGTTGTTGGTCATTTGGAATTGGCAGATAGTGGCTTGTTGTGAAATATATTGCTTAGTCAGTATTTGTGCTGTAAAGTCACTCTCATCCTCACAAATCCATCCTCTTAAATCATCCCATTAAGTCATTCTGTAACATAACACTTGAGATAATGTTGTTCCTCTTGCTCTGCGTCATCCTTTATCATCCTTGGGAATAATTTTAAGCCATGATTCAATAATAACCAAGGTCAATGTGTTATATATTTATAATTCTAGACAGATTTTGTCATCTATTATTGTACTGATAGATATGATGGGGGGGGAAAGGTTCAAAGTGTTTAAGGTTATATAAAGATTTTAAAAAATCCAACTGGAATGGAAGTGAATCTAGTTTGTTGGTTTTTAGTAGATTAGAATATATTTGGAAACTGATAATAAATATATTTGTATGAACTTTTGGACAACCTTTCAGTGCTCCATTAGGGTAATGGAGCACTTAATATTTGCTTAAAAGTAGTTGCCTGAGAAAAAATGTAATTGTGTCCCTTTTTAGCTGTTTAAAGTTAGAAGAATGACCTGATAGCTGGTTAGCTGACATTGGTGTAGAACGGTTTGTCATTGGCATACAACTTCATACAGTGTGTACAGGATATTGATTAAGACTTTGACATGGCCACCACAGTAGACTAAGTAGGTTTGGTCTGAATTGTTTGTTCATTTTACTACAGTACATACCTCTCTATCCTCCTATCAGGTTCCTCAACAAAGGATGTTGGACCATCTCTAGGCTTAAAGAAGTCCAGCTCTCTGGAGAGCCTCCAGACGGCTGTTGCTGAGGTAACCCTCAACGGAGACCTTCCCTTCCACAGGCCCCGCCCTCGTATCATCAGGGGGCGGGGCTGCAACGAGAGCTTCAGAGCAGCCATCGACAAATCCTACGACCGACCGGCTGCCACGGAAGAGGACGATGAGGGCATGGAGACACGTAAGATATGCCATGTTCCACGTTCGCCCGATGTTTAACGAGACTCTTCCTCTTTCTGAAAAATCACAGGTTTCTTATCCATCAGCAGCTGTGACTCCCGTCAGCAAGGAACTTCAACCTCAGTCCTCCCCGTAACTCCTGAAATATATCTAAAATGTGAAATCATTGCATTATGGGTTACTAAAATGATCTCTAACACAGCACAGATCTGTCATAACAAGGGTCATTATTGAAACTGATGAAATGTCGGCCACTAAAATCCAGAATGGCTTCCGAATTGATGCATGGCAGTGACGGCGTTCATACCTTAATGCTCAATAACTGGCAGCTGTTTTTTTATCAGTGCTTGTGGCGATGGCAAATCCCTGAGATAGGATGTAACCAGCTACTGCTTTAGATATCAAATCCATCACAACGTCAATACGAGGCACCTTTAAAGAGGTCGAGTCAGGATTATCAGACAGACAAGCGTCCTGTCAGGAAGTCGGACGTCAAGCGTTAAGCAGCCATCAATTTTTTTTTTATTGGTTAGGAGAAATACAGGTAGGATATTCAAAGATGAGGACAGAACACATTCACTATTAATATATCAGAGTAAATGTCAAGTCCTTTCATCTCTTAGTCTTAACAAAACCCCAACGAATATGGTTTTTGAATTATATTTCTTTATCCTATTGTGTCATCAGATTATAATCAGTGTTTTGCTATTCTTCATTTTTAAAGTATCTGTGTCTCTAGTGGTGGCTGTGTCATTTTGTAACAGACCTCTTCAGTCACTTTTAATATGCAGTTAGATTATATCGGGCTCCTTTTGGTGCTTAGGAGATATAATTGCACAGTTTTTTTTATTACACTTATAGATTTTCATTTATTAGACATTGATTTTCATGTGTTATAGTTCTACTTGAAATTACCTATTCATTAAAAAGATAATGTTCTCCATTCCCCCCCCACCCCCCATGTTTCTTTCTGTCTTCTTCTATGACTTTCTTTGTCTCCAGTGGAGGAGGACACAGAGGAGAGTTCAAGATCGGGGAGAGATTCTGTGTCCACGGTGGCCGACCAGACGCCACTGTCCGGCACTGAGAAACCGCTGGTCAACGGCACCAACCGCACCAAAGAGGAGAAGAAGAAAGACAAAGACAAAGGAGGGAAGGAGAAGAAGAAGCAGCAAGAAGGTGGGAAGGAGAAAGACAAGGGAAAAGCCAAGAAGGGCATGCTGAAAGGACTTGGGGACATGTTCAGGTAAGACTACTAGTTGTAAAATTATTCTCAACTTGCCTTTTATCAAGCAAGCTTCTTACAAAGTGTTTTTACAGAGCTGCAAGTAAAACAACCTTCATAAAAATGTACATAAATCAGTTTAAATCCAGTTTTCAAGATATTTCTCTATGTTTAACATCACCATTTGGCATGCACATTCAAAATGTACACCAATGGCCTAAGAAGGTAACCAATTTAATTCTGCGCCAAGACGTCCTGACAGTTTGGGGACTGCACTACATAAAATAAAAATTGTGTAAGAACAAAGTGTAACAAGAGAGTTTACTGCGTGCACAGAGCTTATCTTGTGTATCAGGGGGTTTTCATTTACTACTTTAACTGTATTATCTGCCCATCGGTACAAAACTTTCCTAAACTAGATAAACAGTATGTAGATGTACTGTGGTTTAGAGATGAGGTGACAGCTGAGTCGCGTCCGATATTAGTGCATCTATCTCAGTCACACCGATCAATATCTACTGAGAACAGCTGATTCAGACTTATCGAGTGGAGTTTTTGGTGGTGTGGTAACAGGCAGAGCAAGGCCCTGAAATGACACAACTGAGTGTTTCTATTAACTTGCGGGTCAACCCATAATAATGTGATATAACATTTGGAGAGCTGGATGCACCTCAAAGAACAATTATGGCGATGCTTAGAGTGAGATTGAGGAGAAGCCTGAGCTGTGCAGCCACAAGTCTACAGAGTGTAAGGAAACCATAATTAGGCTCCCAAATAGCTTGACCTTTGTGGTTTATTTCCCTGTTATTAATTCTTTCTCTGCTGCCTCGAACATTTTACTTGTCAGACAGCAGTCCCTCACAGCTAAACTGACAGAAACTGTCTATCCGTGCACACTTATCCCATTAATCTAACTGTATAGCCCATATAATTCCTCCCCTTTCTCAACCCCTATTACCATTGGCTTCCAGGTCATTTGGTCTTCCCTCCCTCCATCTGACTGGTTGGGAGAGCCTCTGGGTCCCAGCCACTAATATATATGTATGTCACATTAGCAGTCACATTAGCGGCAGTGACAGGGAAGGGAAAACAGTGACTGTTGTCTGAGAGAGGAGGAGTAATGAGGTCCGCAGAGATGGAGAGACTGAAAAGAGGGACGGAAGGGGAATGCAGTTTGGTGCAATGTAAGGAATAGTAAGAGCGAGGGGTAGTGAAAGAAAAACAAAAGATTGTTGGAGGCAAAGTGAATGACAGAGACTGACAGAGGTCTAATGCTTTAAAGGGGAAAGAGAGTGATAGAGTTAGTTGGTGGAAGATTTTTAGAGTAAAAAAAGCAAAAGAAAAGCAGATATGATGAAAAATTAAATAAAAAGTTAACAAAAAAAGTGGCAGAAGATGATGAGAAATGATGGTATGCATGAGAGGGATGGAGAGAGACACACTGGTCTGAAGTTTTTTAACAGTTTCTAAGATTTCTAAATAAATATCTTCTAAATTTCAGATAAATACCACAAATTGCAAAAGATACATTTGCCTATTAGAACACAGATGATTACCACAGCAGTACAGTATTGCACTTTCATCAAGTTGGGGGATCTGCAAGAGACAAAAAAATATAGACTCAAGGCTCCTAGACTTCTCATGATGCAACTCCATTGTGTCTTTCATTAAAACATCACTGCCTGGTAAACCCAAAAACATGGTTTCTCCTAATACTGTGTGTATTTGCCAAGATGGCCTGATGGCATCATTATAAGTGTCATGTAAAAGTGACGGAGTAGCAAAACAAAGCTGTTGAACTTTTGAATTTAAAAAAACAGACATTGTGTGTAAACGGCAGCTGGAAATTGAGCTTTTTTAGCCCTCATGGCCTCCTTAGAGCTAAAGCCAGCAAAGCTTCTATCTTCAACAGGTGGGATCACTTGAGCTCTCTATCGGAGGAGCAAAGAGACTGATAGGAAGCAGTCAGGACCACACACACGATGGAATAATCAGTAGGATGCACATGGACAAATACTGCAAACTCATACACGGAGGCGCTGATACACACACACACACACACTGGAGTAATTAATAGGGAACACACACATACATGAAGGGATATCTATTGTACTGTCAATTGCACACTTGGTCCCCAACAAACGCATACAGACTGTACTATCCAGCTCTTCTCAGATGATAACGATCGGTGTGCATTGTCAGAACATCAGTGTTATGGCACTCCGTTTGGCTCGGTATCGGCCGCATCAGATCTGCTCCATTAAAACTCCGTCTGACTGCCCGTTTGATCCGCGCCCAGTGTTTACTGGCAGAGACAGCTGTGTACTTCAAAATAATGATGTGAGATATATTCCAACCCAACTGTGTGTCTAGTGTGGATCACGTACCAGACTTAAAGGAATAATCCACAATATTTCATTATTGATACAGCAAACTTGGTGGTTCAAGCCAGCTCCTAAAAGCTTTTACATTTACTCATCTGCACACACGATGCAAGATAATATTTAGCTTTGTTAATAGATTCTTTACAATATTTATATTTATAACTTACCCTATACTTGTTTAAAAGAAAGACACTCATCTCTTTTACTAATGCACTGTTAAAGTTTATTGTAATTAAGTAAAGCAACTTCATATTCACATTGGAGACTCAAATAAATACATTTTTCTCTTATATTAGTTATAAAACTTGATATTCATAAGCAAAAGTTCCTCTAAACTGCACTGATTTATTTATTAATAGACCTCAATAATAAACATCTAAATCGCCTTATATGAATATTTTCATGTCTGAGCATCCTGACACTGCATCAACAGAAAATCCAAATCCATTTTGTTTGATTGACAGGTGACGCTTGAAACTTCAGTTTAGCAAACACATACCAAGCAGTGAAGCACTTAGCAACAAATACATCATTAAAAGTTTTTTTTTTGTTTTTTTTAAGTCATAAATGGCACGCTTCACTTATGTTTTTAATGTGTCAAAATGTCATGATGAAACGGCATACAAATGCGTCAGTTGGCCCAAAAACCACACAGGCTGAACGTGTCGAGAACAACATTACTGTTTTTTTTAAAGTGTATGAAAGTGGAGCCGTGTCACAGTATCCAAATGTGATGTGAGCAAGTTAGCTCCCCAGAGTGGCTCTACAGCGTGTCAAGAGCTGCTGAAGAGTGTCATGTGTTTGAGCGACTGTGTGCGAATGAGTGAAGGCTTTTGGTGCGGGAGCGTTAGGGAGATTGAACTTTGATGTGTGGTTGCACGTAGGAGGGCTGCGTCGGGAGTGTGAGGCCTGTAGAAGTGTGTGTGTGTGCGTGCGTGTGTGTATGTGTGTGTGGGATCAACAGAGCTGCCACCGCCTGACCCTCTCATGTCTCGAAGGCCTCACACTCAGTCCCAATCAAAGCCTCATCACCATCAACCCCTGCCAACCGAGCAGCCTGCCAACTCTGTATCCATCTCTCTCTCTCTCTTTCTCTGTGTGTGTCTCTCTCTCTCTCTCCCTCTCTCTTTCTCTCTCTCTCTCTCTCTCTGATCATCACTTGGACTCAGAAGCAACACCCAGTCTGTTAGCTTGGCATTGGTGAAGATGGTTGTTGCCCAGAAATTCAAGGGCTGCGCTAATTTTGCAGTGGTTTTAGTGTGAGTGTGTGAATGTGTGTGTGTGTATGTGTGTGTGTGTGTGTGTGTTCCTGTCATGAACAAGTGAACAAGCCTGAACTTAGGAAAGGCTCACACTGTGACAAGATTCATGATGTGTCGACGAAGCGCTGTGATGCCTGTTTTCGACTGTTCCCGCCGTCTGCCGATGGGTTTTCTCAGAAACTCGCATTTGCATTTTTGTAGGTAGAAATTCCTCAAGTAGACATTTGTCTACTTGGAGTAAAGGACATCCATGCATCGTGATCTGTTCCCTCGACCCCTGCATGATAAGATGCTAACAATGATGTTTCTTATAATTTACAAAGTAAAGCTAGCATATATTGCCAGCCGTGCCTACAGATTAATGCCCTATGAGGCTTTTATGCTCATTACACACCAGAAAAAGAAAAATATTTTTGGTTGGATGAAAAGTGGAGAGACAACTTTGCTGTTCTTACACCATTTCTACACAGGAGAGTTAGCGTGAGCAGCACGTTAGCCTAGCAGCTTCAGCGCTCAGTCTAACCGTATTAACTGTAGGTCACTTGCCTTTTAGCAATGCTCAGAGTGCAACACACAATCACTGTAGCTATGCGGGTAAAAATGGACGAAAATAGACTTGAAGTGTAAAAATATTCTTCGGGCTTGGTGAGCCTCAGGTTAACTTTGACTCAGCTATGTCTTGAGCTGAATGCTAATATTAGCATGTTAACATACACATTGTTCTAGCAGTATTCTTGTGTTGGTCATATTAGATTGAGTCAAATAATTACTTAAATTATTGGGATTCCAGTAGTATATATAGTGAACCTATATGAATGTGTATATATAGTAAATATTTCTCTCTGGAGCAAAGTGTTAGTTGTCAACTTCAATCCACATCCAGGCTGCTAACGTGGTTAAACACACTCCATTTAGTTTTTGTTGTATGTCTACAGAGTTGTGGAACATTTAAAGGGTTTTTGTTACATAGGAAGGTGAGCTGATTGCAGAATATTACAGAAATGCCATCGTTTTATTCGATAACATGTCTTGACAAGATGGCAAACTAAGTTAGTAACTTTCCCCCAGCAATGATTTAGCAATGCTAAGTGTCACATCTATCAAACTGAGGAGGGAATTAAGACCAAAATTTCTGGATTATCACAGACATCCTTGACATTTTCAAGGATGCAGTCGTGCTGTGAGCATATTGTAGTGGCATTCAGTCTTCACTTTATCCTAAATTTGCTACTTGACATCTCAGCTTTATTGACATTTCAGTGGTGTTGCATATCCAATATGCCACCACAATATATACACACACACACAGAGACACACACAGAGACTTGTTGTCACTTTTTGTGCAGTTAAAAGGATTAGCAGTGACACATGGGTGGTCTGCTGTATTGAATCATTTGAATCCCTGACATTTTGAAGTTGTCTTTTCTAACCACGGAAACCCGTCAGAGCCGTTTTATCGATGGCGTCGGGCTCACAAGACGAGTAGGGCCTAACTGTGCCTGGAATATAAGATCATTAAATGCCCCGGTGTCATGGTTAATACTCTGTCTCCTCTTCAAAGTTTTCCTGTCCAGTCATAAATCTCGGTGTGTGTGTTTGTATGTGTGTGTGTGTGACAAGGAGAGTTCGGCTGTGTTTTTTTTTTAAGAGTCTGTTAATGAAAGTTAGTGGTGTGGAGAGAGAAAGTGTCAACCGCCGCTCGCCGTGATAGATTGCTCCTGCTCTTAGCATTAACAGCATACCGTCATTCTGAGCATTTCAAACGGCCGTAGTTGAATTAATCAGGTAATGGACCCTACTCTCCAGGTCCCCCCCACCCCCACCCACCTCCTCTCCCCCCTCCCCTCCAACTGCAGTTTCTCTTCCTCATTCACATCTCTAGGTTTTCTTCAGTTTGTTGTTTACACTCCACAGCATCAGCATCTGTTGTCTTTTGAATGTTTCCGCTTGTCATGGTGTTCCAGGGATATCAGAAGAAGATGAGTGGTAATTAACACTATTACACGTGTTACTATGATAAGTTGTTTTTTTTCTGCTAGAAACTCCAAACGCCATTTTTAATTTTAAAGAGAACAATTTTATGTGTACTTAGGAGAGATATTGTGCCTTTGCCATTGGATATTGCAATCTCCCGCGGGCCACCGTAGATTTATTTAATATAAGCATGAATTTTAATCAAAACCACATGCCATTTCAACTTGACATTATATGTGGAACGCAATGGTGACCAAATATACTATTATTACTATAATATTTCCTTTTTAATACCATGGGACTTTTTTTTATTTTCCTCCTGAGTGTCGGGGTAATATTTTGTGCAGGATAATTTAGTTTTGATGGATTATTTTAAATATTTTAGGGCATTTTTTTGCCAGACTGTAGAGAGGTGACAGGAAATAAGTAAAGAGAGAGAGAAGGGGGGACAACATTCAACCGACCAGACTCGAACCGAGGGCGCTGCGATCACATGGTCATCAACCAGAGTGTATTTTCTGGAAGAACTCTTCTTTAAAGACTGTTTTTAAGCTATTACTTAAAATGACAAGGTTTATTTATTGAACTAGTCATTTCGTTAGTGAATAAACTTCACCCAGTCTGACAAATCACTAGCACATGCGATTATGGGAAAAAAACCAGATTCAGCAGTAGCTATCTAATCGATCATATTGTTTTTAGAGCCACACATGGTGTTCAACAAAAAGACCAGATGCTAAACCTCTGGGCAGCATCTGTGCGCTGCGTATACTGACTGTTGGTTACCTACTGATGAGAAAGTGATGCAGGACGTGTTCTGCTGGAGCTTTTGGGCTCCAGTCCACTAGTTCATCAGAACGCTGCAAAACTAAAGAATTTGAAGTCAGGAATATCTCAACACTTACAGATTAAATCCAGACTCACGTAGGGCATATAACTGATTTTACTGCTTTATTCTGTGGATTCTGTCTGTCCTGAATGACTCACAGCGGATCTGTCGGTATACACAGTGCACTATATCTTCCACCTCATTCATGAGCTAGGTGAAGACCGTCTACAGTTTTCTCCACAGCGGGTCCGACTGTCGTGAAAGCTTAACTGGATTCTGCTTTTTCGAAATTTTCCCAGATGATAAACCAGAGCACAAACTAGGAAGGAACAGTTTCCAGGTCATGGAAGAAATCCAAAATCGTTTATGATAGTTGTGGGAAAAGTCTCGGAACATTAAGGTTATACTGTGGGAACTCTTGTTACTTGTGTGGTCTTTCTTGTTTTCTTGCTTTTTCTCTCTCTCTCTTGTTAATACAGTGTCATATTTGTGTCATTCTCTCTCTCTCACACACACACACACACACACACACACACACACACACACACACACACACAGAAATCATCTCTTCACCTTTAATTTATTCACTGTTTTCATCCCGTTACATTCCTTTTCCATGACTTCTGTTTTGTCTACGCACAGAATTGCGCAAACCTTTTTAGACTCATTTCATTTTTGTAGTCTCTTTATTGTTTTCTCTCATTCATTCATTTTTTCCCTCACCTCTTTTTTTTCCATTCAGTATTATTTTCTTTTTCCTGTTTAGTTTCTCAGTGTCTCACAGACTCCTACACGCTCACACCACTGGGTTTTTTTCTCTACAGATTCACTCGCTTTTGTTTTGTTCTTTCTTCCTGTTGTTTCTTTCATTGATCTGCTGTATTTCCCTGCTTTAAATTCTAATGCTTTCCATGCACACACACACACACACACACACACATTCACAATCTCATTTCTCAGTGTGTATTCTTCTTCTTCTCCTCCTTTTCAGTCAATTTACACTCTTTCTCTTTAATTCTTAAACACACTCATATCCCACTTTTGGGGGTTTTTCTTTGCTTTGCTTTTGATCCTGTGACTTTCTCTTGCCTTCATTTTCTTTTTATCTCTCTATTTTATTTTATTTTATTTTTTTTTTTACCTTACTCCATCTCTTTACACACAGACACACACACACCTCTTGAGGATTTCTTTGTATTCTTCACCGTAGCTTAGTTTTCAGTCTTAATGTTTCATTCATTGAGTTTCTTGTGAATTTTTTTTTTTTTTCCTCTCTTGTTCACTGGTGTTCTGTCTCTTTCATTAAAACACACACACACACACACACCTCTTTGGTTTCTCTCAGCGTTGTCTCTTTAGAAGTCATAGATATTCTCTGCGGACCAATTTCCCTGTGAATAATCACGGAGGTTCATTGTGGAAGCGAGCGCGGTGCCAAAGTCATTTCTTCAACTGGCTGCAGCTTTATACTGAGTCAATCAAGCTGAAATATCTCTGCAATGGCTCCTATTTCGTTAAGCGTCACTCCCTCCCTATGAATATAATTACAGTGATGGGCTGCGACTACGCCCTCTTCATTTACGACTCCCCGAGCTTTAAACGAGCCGAATTGGGTTTGAACTTGTAAGAAATACATTTCAAATGGTTCGTTTTTAAGGGCTTGATAGACTGTTAAGTCATACCTGCTTGGGTGTTTATTGTGAACACAGACAACATTTTCAGTCTGAGCGGTGAACTTTTAGTCACTGTCAAAGTTGTTGGAGGCAGCGGTTTGAAGAAATGTCACTTTTTTGTCAATCAGTCTATCTGCTGTCTGTAAATGAATGTCTTAGTTTCTAAATGTCTAAAAGTTTTCCTTGAAATTGTTCCGTGACCTCTGAGTTTTTCCATCTGCTTTGATCCATTTCTACAACCTGAGATACAATTGATTCGCTCATGAAATTTTCACAACTACACCAGTAACTCATGAAGAATAAGAATCGGGTTGAACAACTACAAACAAGAAAAAAACTAAAACACTACACTTGTCTGTTATTTTTTGTGTGTTCCAGGTTTGGGAAGCACCGTAAGGACGAGCGGCCGGGTGAAAAAATGGATCGTAAAGGTTCCAGCAAGTGGAGGCCAGAGGAGACGCAGGTTTCAGAGGAAGAGACGATGAAGATGAGGATGGAGCAGGAGAGGTGAGGTCTTCATGATGTAACTGTTAAATCTTGTGTTTCTGCTCAGTGCTGCTGTAGTAGGAAAGGTCTTTTGTCTCTGGTCTGCCACGCTAGGATCCAATATCAAAAAGGGAAGATTTGTCATAACCTTGCAGCTCCACTGAGCTGTATGAATCAAAGTAAACCAAATACTCCCAGTATCTCTCCTGGGGATCGCTCACAGTGTTTTTTAAGCTGGAAAAAACAAAAACATTTAGTAGTCTTGATCATAGCTACACAAGTGTAAATCCAAATTAAAGCTTCTATGTTTGCTCCCCTCCTTCGGCTTTTCCATCCCTCCGTCTATCTGCTCATTGAGGTTAAAATGCTAAAGCTAGTGAAGTGCAAAATTAATTTTGGTTGTGGCCTGTAGGTTCTCTATTACTGCTCCCTTCTTTGATAAACACATCTAGTGTTTGTTCTCTTATTATACTTTTTTTTTAATGTACACTATATGGCCAAAAGTATTTGGACAGTCTAACCTTTCAACCACTTTGTGATTTTTGAACATGTCATTCTGAAACTATGGGCATTAATCAGCTGCTAGAACCGCCTCTGATCTCATGGGAAGGCTTTTTACAAGAGTTTAGAACCTGGCTGCAGGAATTTGCTCCCATTCAGCTACAAGACCATTAGAGAGGTCAGCCAGTAATTTTAGGAGATGAGGCCTGGCTTGTAGTCAGCGTTACAGTTCATCCCAAAAGTATTTGACGGAGTCAAGGTTAGGGCCCTGTGCAGGCCAGTCAGGCTTTTCTATGTCGAACTTAAACGGAACATTTCTTCACGGACCTCATTTTATGCATCCGTTCAAAGTCAGGTTAAAAGAAACAAGGGAGTTCCCCAAACTAATGCCACATTTAAAGAATTCCCTTAAATGAAAATAAGGGGCCTATCCCAAACCATGAAAACAGCCCCAGACCAAAAGTATTCATAACTATGTAGACAAGGAAATTGACATGTTGTACTTTGTTAATAAACTTTTTGTGCAATGACACCATTTTAATGGTTAAAAAAGCTATAAAATTGTTCAAAAAAAGAAGTAGATGTTTAGAGAACCCGTCATTTCTGAGTCTTTTACTGTTACCGGATGGATTCCCAAAACCAAAGAGCCCCTAGACATCGAGTCTCCTTCTCACTGCAATTCTCTCTCTTAACCAAACTAAATGTCAGATGGGCACTGTGCCAGTTTTTTGGGGCGGCGGTTTATAAATGCCAAGGCCATTACAGCCCTGCCAGCTAATTAATTCCCATGCTCTTGGTGTAGGGGCAGCAGTCATTACTTGTCACAATTGCTCGTTATGAAAATTTGGTTTGTAATTCTTTCTTTAAGCCCGCGGAGCAGATAGTCCAATAATATAATAGTCAAGTCTTTATTTTTTAATTGGCTTAAGGTTATCGCAAATGCCATGTCAGAAGATGTGGTGGTTACACTGGATATCTTTAAATGTCCTGTATGGTCCTTTTTATATGTTAATCCAATCTCATTTCATGTCCTTAAAGGTTGAAGTCCCTTGCTTTTATTATCGTGATGGACCACAGAAACCCATTCAGGAATGCTTTTCATTATTTCAAACATACTGGCACACAGGTGTCAGAGATAACATTCACCCTTTTCTTCGTTCATACAACACATTTTGCAGATTTACAGTGTCTTCAGAAGGCACAACTTCGCTAGAATTCGTTTAATCGTTTGTGGTACATTACATTTTCTTTGTCGATATAGGGAATGTAGGATTATTTATTGACCAAAAAAACACTACAAAATGTAAAAAAAAATGGATTGAATGCTTTCTGAAACCACTACATGTTGTTTAATACAGATACAGGGCTAGTAGAAGTGGATGTAGAGGCAATATTTCCACCTGTTTTTCCATATTTCATACTCGGGCCAGGGCCTCTGCAAACGCTGAGCAGTGGGTGGGTCAATTACTTTTTACATCTATTTGTACATTTCTCTGTAAAAGTGTAATGGTTTTGCTCTGTAGAGTGCTCTGGGCAAAAAAAGAGCCGAGAGATGCGTATCAAGCCAAATGGAGTTAAGTGCTCCGTACATCCGCAGAACAGGTACTGTCCTGGGATCGTCTAACAGTAGTTCTTAACTCAATACATTCATTATTTTGTTCAGTATTGAGTGTTTGACTCCAGTCTGACCAAGCCAACCCCCCTCCCTAAGCACCTGAAAAGCACAGGTACACTCCTTGTTTGTTACTTAACCATTAGCTGAGAAACATTGATAATGACGGAAAGATCCCACTGAAGATTTGGAGGACTGTGGATGCTTCGGTGTTAAGCAACGATCCAGTTAGGCTGTGTTTCAACCAAACCGAGGATGAGCCGGGAGCCTCGGCACCTCGCTGCAGAGCGCCTATCGATTGGCCGCTGCCAGAGGCTACGATTAATCCAGCTGTGATTGACTAGATGGATGGATTTCCTCGCAGGTTTAAGTCTCAAGTCCCAGAGGACTCCAACCCAAAGCCAGGCAAACAAATCTAGATAGATAGTTCAGATGGTACACTGATGTTTGCCTGGGAAAATGTGTGGTCATTTGTAGACCAGATAATAAGCCACATACATATGAAAATAATTACCTAACGTCAGCTATAATGTATATTACCAGGTGTTTTTTGCCTGATTCAGACAGGGTTTGGCATTAATTAGAGACAATTCACACCCGTCAAGTACCAAGGGATGCCCCAGTGCTATTTTTTTGTATAAATAAAATGAAGTTTTGCTACATTACCAAAATTGAAGCAATGGCCAATACTGATGAATTTCAGGTTGCCGGATTACTGAAAATATAGGTTTAGACCATTCAATGAGAGACGTTACTAATGATTTTCCTCTAGTTACAAGATGTAGAACCCTTTCCAGTATGAAAAAAGGAAGAACATACTGTAGTTTTTCTTTGTATAATGAAACATAGTAGACACTACAAGAACTAAACATTTCTGCTTTACAACGTTGCTTTTAGGGGTGCAACGGATCACAAAACTCACGGTTCGGATCGTATCACGGATTTGAGTCACAGATCAGATCATTTTTTGGATCAGCAAAAAAAAAAAGAATAAAACTTTGCTTTCCATATATTCTGTAAAACACTTAAAGCAAGGAACTTTTGCCCATGGTCTTAAATGAAAACAACATTCAAAGATGTCCAATGTTTAAATAAAATCTTAAAATATATAAAATATTCAAAGCTCAATTGTTAAATTAAATTGCTACATGAAGCATGATACCTTCCTCTTTTAAACATGGTAGTGAATGAAACAACAGCCTTTGTTCACATCATCAAAACTTGTTAACTTACAAACATGAACACAAGGAGATCCGGATCACGGATTAACTACAATCCGTTCCACCCCTTTTTTCTGTTTTGGCAGAGCAATTTGTACAGACTGTATCAGTTAGTCTATGACGTAGTCTATGTCTAATGAGGCAGCGGTCATATGGCCAAAAGGTTACAAGTTCAATCTAAACAACAGAAGTTCTTTAAAACTGGCTAAAGCTACATGTCACCATATCATAAAACATTTTTAGATATCCATGTTATCAATCCAAAAGGAATTTTTAAACAGCCATCTTATCCTGCTGGACCTTCTCCCTTCATGTATTTCCTACCTTTCATCGTGATCTATCACTTATGTCAGCATTACCGCTAAGATGAAGGTTTATTACACAGGGGGCACAATGGCACATAATGGACCATTGTTCTGGCTTGATGTGGTAGAAAGGTCACTCGTCAAACACATTTCTCCAGCCATAATGTCCCATCCTGCCATTTCTATACCCCTTTATCTGCTGCCCTCCCCCTTCTTGTTCTGCTATGCACTCTTTTTGTTCAACCTCTGACTCGTTTCGTACCTCTCTCATTGCTTTTTTTTATCATTTACCCTTCATGCTGAGAGTGTTTCCATCTCTCATCAAGGCTAGTCCTTACCCAAATATTTTGGGACTGCGAGGGTAATGATTAGGCCAAGTGTGGTTTTCCTTCCTGTCTCATTTCAATCAACGTAATTGTATTTGTGAAACATTTTTAGCAACATTTCCCTTAAGTGCTTGTCAAGTTGACGTAGATAGAGGCTTAAAGGAATAGTCCGCTGAACACTCACTCCCTGCAGGCTTCAAGGGAAGCTCTGAAAAGTTAATTTACTTCCACTCATAATGTTGTTTTCCCCTCTAATATGACAGCTTTCAATCATCACTATCACAGTCGGCTGTTTACTTTTGTTGCAGGCAACTGTGTCTGCTGATGTGACAAATGTTGTGACGGCTAACCGTGCTAGTGATGAATGAAAAGGTGTTTATTAGTTGATATTTTGGTTAGATCATATCTGTTTAGGGCAGCAGAGAAGTGGAATGCATTGCAGAAATAGTTTGGGAATGGCTGACAATAAAGCCTACAAGTTATGTGTTTGATACTTATTGAATTATTTTTTGGTGGAGTATTCCTTTAATATTGATTTATCCCAATTTTTTTTATTGGTTTTGATATTTATGATTAACAATGTTGTCATTTTGGATTGTAGTTAATATTGAAAGCTCTAGGAGTGCAGAATATATTAGCTGATTGATCGATTAGTCAGTCAACTGAAAATTTTGTTAATCGATTGACATTTATCAAGCAAAAATTGCTGCTTTCCTCTATTTTATACCATTATAAATTGAAAAACTTGTTGGTTGAGTCATCTGAAGATATTGCGTTACGGCTGTGGGAAATTTTGATGGTAATTTTTAACATTTTTATAGACTAAATAATTCAATTAAGCAAGAAAATAACAGATAAATGAATGAGAATAATCATTAGTCACATCTCTCTAAAAAGCCAAAAGCTCTCTCTGTACTTGGAGCACTTACTCTCTCTCGCAGACCTGTTTCCACTCACAAATGGAGGTCGCCGTCTTTGCCCTTTTTCAATTATTCAGCTTTTAAGAAATGAGATTGTGTCCTTTCTCACACACCTCGACTGGTTCAAAGCTGCATCCTTCCTCACTCAGAAACTGGCCCCGTTGACCTGTCCAGTGCCTCGTTATGGAAGGGGGGGGGGGGGGGGGGGGCGCACGGAGAAGGCCAGGCGCTGGATTGGTATGTCTGGCCTTATCTTATCAGCCACAGCGCTTGTGTATACAATCAGTAGCTGCTCCCACTTCTGCTGCTGCTGCTGCTGCTGCTTTCTGTGATGGAAAACACTGTTTTTCCTCTGGGTTTAAAGATAGATCCCTCAAGGGCCTTGCTTCCTTCTGCGCTATTAGATAATTGCTGATTCTACAAATAGTGCATACACAGCGTGCAAGTCCACAAGCTTTCATCTGACAACGGAGTAAGTTGTTGGAATACGTTTTTGCTAAAAAGATTGTTACCCCTGTTCAGATTCAGTAGGGAGCTTTTAAAAGCCATCAAATGCATTACCAGCCCCATTTTTAGTAGTATTTCCACCCATATCCGCCCCTTTTTTTTTTTAAAATCCACAATGTGTGCCCTCCTATGGGGAAGCCCTCCTTATGAGATTTATTGTTTCATTATGCACAGCATGCAAATTTTCTGGAGGAAGCGTTTCAGATTTTAACCCGCCGAGTGTTCAGTGAAGTCGCACCCCCTACCTTGTCACCACTGCGCCTGTCCCATTCACTTTCCCACTGCCATTAAAAAGGGGCCTGGAGAAAAGAGAGCGGTATGATAATTGCTAGTTGTAAAGCTCTGATAATTTGGCAAGGCTGTAATTACGGGGCAGCGCGATAGGTAGTCCTCCTGCTGTAGAAAATGGTGTTGCCAGTTATTCACAAGATAATGGCCTAAAGAGAACGAGCGAATATGTGATTTCTCTGTGTTTGAGTTGTTCTGTGTGTGAGACAGAGAGGTGTCAGAGGTGTGTGTGTGTGTGTGTGTTCGACAGAGATAGAAAGAGAAAAGGACAGTAGCTATACATTAGCGCCACTCCGTGAATACAAAGAGCTGTGGGGGCGAGAACCTATTATTCATTGTTTATGTTATTTTTTCAGTAGGAGAAAAAGCATAAATAATAGACTACACATATCCTCTCTCTGGTCTGTAATGGAAAGTTCAAAAGGTACAATAAACAATCACTTGCAGATGTTGCAAGTGGCACGTCTGGTGTTTTGTTAACGTGACACCTGAGATTTACAGCGTCAATTCAAGGCTTTAGCAACATAAAGGTTTTACCTGACAAAGTGGAAACTAGTACGGCGGCGGTCTGTTTCCCACAGAGTGATTTTAACCATGATTCATAAAGAATTTCACTGCCATTCATATCTGGCACGGCTCTAAATATGTCTTTTGTTCTGCCTGTATCATGACTGTATGTGGTTTATGTCACAGTTTTTTTGTGCTGTATAGTGATTTTGTGAGTTAGTTAATGAGCAGTATTCTGTGTAAAATTGTTTCTTATAGTGTGACTTTACAAGTGATTGTTTGACATGGTCAGTGGCCAAAGACAGCTAGACATATTTGCTAATTTGCAGTTTTTTCAGTGCTCATGTTCACTAACTAACATGGTGCATTTGCAGTTTTGGAAGGTCAGCAAACTGCCTTCTTTTAGGTAGGTGATTTAGATATAAACAAAGTCATTCAGTCTTTTTATATTATAGCAGAAACATGTTTACTGTATTATAATATAGTATGTATGATTATATTGTTGATAAAACAGTTGTGGGAATGTCTGTTTTTGATTCTCCAGTGAATTAAATACCTGACAATAGCGCCTTAGTGGCCCAATGCCAACAGATAGAGATAATAGACGACAACATATCAACATATCTCACAATATATATTGTTCTAACACCCAACTCTACAGCCCACAGCCTGTAGTCTGGACCTGAAAGGTAAGTAGCTTATCTACCTGTAGATTGTAAATGAATGCATTCATATCACCTACATCCTCAGTTACAGAACCTCTCTAATGTCACTTTGGTTCTTTGGCTCCAGTAAGTGAGACTGAATTTTAACAAACAAGACTATTTCTGCCCTAGAAATATTTGTTAAAAATACAACCCTGTTCTTCTATGACCCGTTTTATCGTCGGTCAATATGGTTAGGAGCGTCGTCCAAAAGTTAATGTACTATAAATATGTAATTCATTTCCTGGACAGTTGTTTTGGTTTGGTTTTCAAGATAAAATAATGTTTATGACATATTTGTCAAAAGTAACAGAATAAGGAACAGGGCGTTTTTGCAGTTCTTGACATATAAATACAACAGTAACACATGGATGAATTTGTCAAGGCGATATCCAACATAACAACATTAAAACTAGCCTAAAGAATGCAGAACCAGCTCCAAAACTACATAGAGTTTTAACTACACAGAACCACACTCGTGACTTGAAATAAAAATTAGTTCCAGCAGAGTTTGATTTGAAGTATCAACATGTCCTTCATCATCTTCGCCATCAGGATCCAGGCCAAGACCAGGGAGCTGAGGGAGCGCCAAGCCAGGGAACGGGACTATGCCGAGATCCTGGACATAAGCCGCTCGCCGGAGAAGGCGTCCGAAGACGAGCACCCGTACGCCGGCATCAACCCCCTGAACAGCTCCGTAGACAGCGGACACAGCCGGCCCCACAGCCCCCGCGACGATTACCCGCACCTCCATCCGCACCACCAGCACCAGCACTCCGATTCCCTCTACACCCAAGTCAGCAAGGCCCGCAATGACCGGCCTCCGTCTGCAGATAGGTAAGGCCGGGTTTCTTGTTTTGTTTTAATTTTGTTATGTTGCGTTTTATGTTGTGGGACTTTTCCCCTTGATTCCAATCTCCTTCGGGTGCCATTTCCGTTCAGGCCGGGTGACAGGCTGCCATTCGTGGTTCAGCGACCCTTTTTACCTCCAATCCCAAAGCCCAACCCAGTCATGGTATTTCAGTAAAAGGTCTGTCCAGGCCTGATTCTGCCTTCACATTCCCAACTCTCGTAACTCTGAGGCAGCATTATTGCCCGGACACTGGCTGGCTATCACACCTGGAGGAGAAAATAATCATAGCAACAGAAGGCAGGCGGTAAATGTCAGCTCGCCGACTGCTAGACACAATGTGCTGTTCTCGTGAGGGTGGGGTGGGGGGGGATTACTCAGGGGAGGGAGAGACTGAATGGAAACCTTTGAATATCCGTCTCTCTTTCTGTCTCCCTTGACCTTTCTACCTCTCTTTTATTTCTTTCTTGCTCTTGTTGTTTTCACCTTGTTGCCACCTTTTAGTTGCATTTCTCCCATTTCCCCCCCATTAACATGAAATATTCTTCTCGAGCTACCGTCAGCTTCTGCGTCCATGATCGACAGCTGTCAGTCAGTTTAAAATAACCAACTCAGACCTGCCGTGAAGATCCTCTTCCTCTGTGCCTCTGCTTTGTATTCATACACTGCAACCAAGTGGAGTTATGAAACTTATAACCCAAAGCAAAGGCCACTGCAGTGACAGCCGGCCAATTGAAAACCCCCAGAATGTTCTTAAAGCTTGCATCTTGTCAGCAGCAGCAGCAGCAGCAGCAGCTCTCAGCACCGCAGTGTGACTGTGCCGAGCTGCTGCTTCTCCTCTATCCTCCTCCGATCAATGAATGGAGAGATTCGTAGCCTTAAGATGGATTTTGGGGGGAAACTGGAAGCTATTCGAGGAGAGTCTGCAGCATAACAGAAACATAGGCAGTGCGGGCGAGTACAGCTGGAGCTGAATGAATGAGTTTGTCTTAGTCGTGCTTTTCGTGTATCCCCAGATGGCCCCAGCAGCCTGTGTGTACTTCAAGAATGCTGTAGCTCGTATTGATTCATAATTCATTGCGCTGCCGTTGTCGCTGTTTTTTTCCTTTTTCTTTCAAGTCCCTGCTGTAGTGCTACGTGATGGTATGCAGATGCACAGCAGAAGATAATATACTATATATCCTATTTAATTAGATGAGGGAATTCACTTTTGATTTAGGCTCTAATCATAGTCTTATTAAAGTTTACAACCTTTTCACTCATTGACTACCAAAGCAATATGTACTTCCCCCACAGCGAATTTATTATATTATTATATTTTATCTTCGGGGTGAACATGGGGGCCATCCCTCCCTTAAGGCCACAACAACATTAGCATTAACAACAAGTTAAGGTAGTGAGTTTAAGTGTTAAAATCATTCATAAAGGAACCTCTTTTCTGTTTTATATCCCAGTAAATGGAATATCTGGCAAGTTTTTAACCTTTTGGTTGGACAATACAAGCAATTTGAAGATGTCATCTTGGGATATGGGAGCCTGTAATGGACATTTTTGCCTTTTTTTTTCATTTATAGATTAAACGATAAATCAGTGAGTATAACAAATACATGAATCCACAGTAAAATAAGCCCTAACATGGATAACCACAACTATACAACTTAGCCAATTAGTTTGGCAAGAAAACTTTGCATCCAAGCCTCTGGTTAACTTCTCTTCTAGCTTTCAAAGACATAATTCTTCTATTTTATTTCATTTTGTTTCATCACAGAGAGATGAAGGTGGAATAAAATCGGACTTATCAAGTCAAATCAGCAGCAGGTCTCATTTAAATTTGATGGGCTTGTGAACTTGAGAGCATAAAACGTGTTCAAATGCTTTATGCTTGAAGAAATAATGTTCCTTACATGATTTCAGACACAGCCGTAACACATGACTGTAGTTCTTACTGTATGTCCTCACAGCCAACCAGGCTGCTTCACACTTACAACATTCGCTCTTTTCAGGGGGGGGGGTTTGATTACAGCAGCATAGATGCCAGAAACACAAACTCCTTAAAGATATTGTGTTTCGTTCCCAGATTCCCAATCGTAAGAAAAATATACCTCCTGAGAGAACCAGAGTTTCCTGTTTCCTGTCTGCGCCCCCCCCCCGCCCCCCCCCTACTGAACAGGAAGTGAATTAGACTCTGCCATGTCAAGCGTAGGAGCGAGGGAGGCTCACACAACGGTGGGAGTGTTTGTTATTATGGGATTCGAATGGCAGCGCGGACTGATATCAGAGCTTAAGCATTGTGGAGATTTTGATCAAAGCAATAACATGGCAAATGTTTTTTTTTTCTGCTACACTAACACTTCTCTTTTTAAAATGGAAGGCATACCATGATAAGTAAAATATCAACAGTTTTAGATTACAATTGAGTCAGCTTATAACGTCGCTGTGTGCTGGATTTGCCTTTCTCACTGTTCAAATCAGGAAATATTTAAATAGCTGAATCTGTGGTGGGTTATTGTTTCGGTTCGTTGAAGAGAAGCGGATTGATTTCTGAACATTTTTAATATTTTATGCCCATTTTATGCCCTAAATCCAGCATGATGTGGCTTTTTTTTAAATGTCAGCGTGGTATATTAGTGTTTGTACAGTCCTTTTGTTGCTGCTGCAATGATGTGATTGTCACAAGATCATGACTCAGAATCAGATGGGGTCAAAGATGATACAAAGTCATGATCAGACAAACATTGTTCAAACATTATTTTAGATTTTAGCAGAGATCCGCTAAAGGGGGCAGTCACCCCTGGTAACCAATCTTAATATGGGAACAATGTGAAACCGCAAATGGCTTTATAGCTTTAACAATAAAATCTCGAAATCAATCGAACATGTAAGTGGGGAGCTACTGGAGTGCGGCTAAAATCGGGAGTGATGCTTTCATATTTCCTGCATTTAAAAGCCTTGCGGTTGCATTTTATAGCACTTTGTAAATGGTGTACAGAGTTTGGCTGAGACAGGATTATAATGCATCACAATAGTCTGTATGAGGCCCATTTCAAGCATTTACTGTGCATGTCCAAAACATGGTATGCATCACAACTGATTTATATCTTCAGTCTCTCTAAAAATAATAAGAAATGAGAATTAAGTGCCTCAAAAAAATACACAACCTTTCTGCTTTTACTGCTGCCACTCCCACCACCACTGCCGCTGATAATGATGATCTTCCTGAAGCATGTTATTCAAACCTCGTGCCGACCAGGAGGAAATTCAGTTCCTAACCCTAGCACTGTCACTTCCTCACACAACCCACTGAACAACCGGACTAAAACATTTTTCTCCAACGTCCAAACGAGAATACCAGAATCACACCCGCCCCAGTAGAAGTCTCTCTCAATCCCTCCCGGGGGCTGTAAAACGTACAATTGCCTTTCTTAGCACCGCAGCGCCTCGGCAAGTCCGAGGGGAAAGAGGAGAAAAAAAAAGACAACATGCAGCTGTATAAATATCCAGTGGAATTCATTTTTAATTGCCTCTTTTTTCCTTCAAACATAACGCTGTCAAAAAATTTCAATTTAACTGTAGAGGTTTAAAAACAAAAACAACTAAAAGAGGCGAGCAGGAGCTTCAGAAGCCTTTGGGAACAGTCTGCCCGTTTCCTTTGCTGTAAGGAGCATGACTGTGAGGGCTTGTAGGCTGGAGCGGTCCGCTGCAACGAGCCTGAAACAACATTTAGCTTTTTTCTTCCGAGAGTCCGCTTTGTAACATTTGCTTTGAGGATTAGATGTGTTTCTTAGATGTTTCCTATTTACGTTCAGAGCTACATATCGAACAAGACAGTAAATTGAAAAGTCGTACATGTTTATCCGGTAGCACATAATGTTTTTTTGTTGTGTTACACCGTGGTTTTATTGTGTAGGTGGTACGGTGTAGTATCGGGTTGGGAACATTTCTCCTTTTTTAAGTTTTTCTTTTTTTGGCTCTCAACCAAATTGCATAACCTTGCTGCTGGGACAGTGCTGCTCTCTCTTTTCTCCCTTCTCAACATGCCAAGCAAAATATTGTCCAAAGCTCAGTGTTTTTATCTCCCCGAATGTTTTTCTACTATTACAGCTAACAAAATATTTCACACTGCCATCCTAGAGTGTAGGTTGGCATCTGGTAACATTTGTGGTCATGTTATTTTTCCTAAACAGCCTTTGAACCGTAAATTATGAAGTATGAAAAGAAAACATCCAGTGATGTCTGGCCAGCTCACTAACACGTTTCTTTGGCGTTTACTGTAAATTAATAAGCCGAATTCATTAAAAAACATATTGCAGAAGCTTTATTAGCTCTCAACAATCGCCGTATCACACTCCATCCCTGTTGTACGAGTGTAAGTGCGCACGGAGCCAAGTGAATTAGCCACCATTGTTTTATTCCCCTCCCAACTTAGAAGGCAGCAGTGAATGCTGGGAAGGCTCTGAGGGATTTGGTGTGATTTGATTCTCCGCCTTTCCCGAGGAGGCAGCGCTCTTATTGAATCGGCTCCATTACATTTCATCTCCACCGGGGGAATAAGGGGCCTCAGAGGGAGCGAACGCGGTCGTGTTGTATCACAAACACACCAGAAACAGCGAAGCAGACAAACAAACAGACAGCAGTCACCTTGCAGCTTTTCACAGGCTGATAAGGTGGCGTGTGTGTGTGTGTGTATATATATGCCTGTGTGCATGCATTTACACTTGACTTCATGTATGCTGTGTGCTCACATTGTTTAATAGAGTGTGTCTGTGCTGGTGTCGGTGCCGTTCTCCGCTATGTTTAGATGCAGGTGCTTTTGTTCATGTGCACATGAGTATTTGCTGGAAATGTGGAAGAGTGAGAGTGACAAGTCAAAGGTGTGTGTGTGAGCCACAGATAGAGAGGAGGTGGCAGGTATGCAGCTTCACACTGTGAATACAAAGCTCCCGCCTGCTGTAAGATTCTGTTAGGATTCCTGTTGATGGTGGTCAAAACCACGGCTGGATTAACCAGTGAAGCGGCCCTGCAGCAAAAATGAGCCATGTGCTCATGTTGACCCACCGTTCCTCCCTCTTTTCTGTGCATTGTGTATTGTATCCTCTTGCCTGACTACACATGGCAGTTTCATTATATTTTGCCCACAGCCCCTGAAACCGACCAGCACTCCTTTGTTGCAATGAAACCTGTATGTTTGTGTACATATATATATATTAAATGACTAGTTGTTGAGTATAAGGGCTCCAAATGCAGCAGCTGTTTTCAGAAAACATGCACTGATAAACCCACTGAACACTACCTGCACAGCACCAAATGGCAGGCAGACACAGTTAGCAGCTAGCTAGTAGAACACAGTGGAATATTTAGCAAGTTAAAAAGGTTTTTAACTTCCATTCATGGACTTTCATACATCAGACGACCAGATGTACAACTCCAAATGATTGCTCCTGCTGCTTTGAGTCTTCTAGATGTTTAAAGGCAATTGTTTGCCAACACATGTTGGCCATGTTCCACTGGCTCCAAATGACCCAAAAAAATCAATCAATGGCTTTAATGGCCTCATCATTTCAGTTTATATTGTGCTTTAGTGGTAAATATCACCAAACAAATTTGCAATTCATCAGATTACCACAAATTGTCTGTTTGGTAATCAAGCCTCGGTGGAAACATAACATAAAGAGTGTGTGTGGTCCCAGAGAGTTTGGATTTTCTGCATTTTTTAAGCACTTATGAGTTCATTTAAAGCGCACTATTCTTTCATTTAATCTGGGGGCAAACATGCAACTAATCCAACATTCCTGTCAATTCAGGGGCCTCTTAGACTCCTGACAGGAGCCCCAGTTTGGCACCAAACACATATTATACAAAGACCAAAATAGACTCTCAAACACAATAGTATGAAAAACCCTTCACAAGCTCAAAAACACACAAAGAAGAGAGATTTAAAAGATGTAAGCTTTGTTGATTCTACAAACTTGTGGCCAAACAGTAGGTGCCACTATTCTACATTCTATGATGAGACCAACAGATGAAAAAAAAAGCCTTTCTCACTCATTATCCACCATAATCCATTTACCAACACACATTCCTGTTGTTCCTCCCTGATTCCCATGTCTCTGTAATCCTACTCATCTGACCTTAAAGTGTTCCTCGATCTGTTCCTCTTTCTCTGTTTTCACATCAACAAGCCGTTTACCTCACTGAATGATTTAACAGGTTATTATGTCACAGTTACTCTTGTACAAAGGTTAATTTTCATGACATAATCTGATTCCAGCGGAGCATCCGTCCCCTTTAGAGCTACACCGGCTATTCTTAAGATGTTGCTGTGCAAAATTTTGTTGAAACCAACCGAATCATCTTTCACATTTTTCCTATTTTCAAAAATTTTCCCTCCAGTCACACAGTCGAAAACTTGAGATTTGTTTTTATTTTTCTGTGTGGCTCAAAGTCTGACAAATTCAATTTTAAAGCCAAGTACATAAAGTAAAAATATTCAGCTGGAAAACCGCGCGGAAAAGTGGTTTACTTGTTCTCTGCCATCGGCTTCTTTCTGCCAGACTAACCTGGGGTTGGAAAAACTCGCAGCTGTGACTTTTCCCCTCTTAACAACCATTTAAGACCTGAGAAAAAAAATGAAGCTTGGTCACATCTTTCCGCGCCTCAGCTGCTCTACTTTTTTGGCTCGTCATGTGCGAATAGACCCACAGACGAGAGATGTTGGCTTTCACTGCTATGCGGAATATGAATGTGTGTTCTCACCACTCACTGAGCGGTACAGGATGTCTTACTACAGCTTGGGGAACATCTCTGCTTGAGGGTCATCACGACTGCTTGAAATTGTCACTCTGAAGCCCGATGATGAGAACACAGACAGAATTTTGATTAGCTGCCTCTAAATTTGGCCCTCGAGTGAAAGACATCTACATAACACAGACATAGTTGAACTTTTGCACCTGAGAAAACTCAGTGCATCAGCAGAAGGTGTCTTTGGGAGGATTCGGTGTCTAATCTGCAACACAGATAACTGCTTTTGAAGCCAACTTTAGTCGCACGACGGCCACGACTCGCCGTTCTGTTCCACCTTTGGGTTTGATTCTGTTGAGAGCTATTATATATGGGAAAACAAGAAGTTATAGCTATGTTTCTGTGGGCATGACTGGATATACACATTATGGGGCACCTGGAAAGAATTTGTCTTTGGCCCTCTATTGACACCCCTCCTACTTACCACCAATTATGGGTGGCTTATTGTGTAGGTACCTTGTAAACTCCAAGAACCCAAAACATGTACACAGCTTTCCTATGTTTTCCCAGAAACCCAGAAAACTCCTGTGCTAGAACAATATTTGTACAGCTTTTTTGAGAAATACCCACCAATTCAGAAAAATAAAAAGTAAAATAATCTTAAAAGATCTTAAAACCTTGACACAAGGCTCCTTTTTTATAGTAAGGACCCACCTTCATTGATTGATATAGGGCTTTAGTGGTATAATGAAATAACTGCAAACCAGTTTACATTGAGTAAACCTGTGGGGGTTTGAGGTCCTGGGCCAGTTGCCCAGTTTGCTTTGTAGAAAGTTGAGCCTTGTCTGTGGGTTTGTATAGTTGCTAGATGCAAAACTCACTTTATGGATCGGGGGCGTGTAAATGTGAAGTATGGTGATGCATCAGTGATCATGAGTTGCAAGTTAACTGATGATGCAAGCAAACCAATTCTTCATGATGTGTTTGAAACTCAGCGCCGCAGATGTACATCCAGCTACTGTTTAGTGACATTCTACAGATAAATGAACTGATAATTTAATCACAGTGAGATACAGTTTTGAGGGAAACAAGGACACTAAGTCTTTTGTGTTACATAAAGGTCAGGATGTTCACCATGCTGACAAACTCAAACAGCATGACATCTGTTTCTGTTCTTTAACATGTACAGTACTTAAACTTGAGATCAGTTCTTTTAAAACAAAAACTACAATTCCAGCAGGAAGGCTGGACATAAGACACCAGAACGCTCAGTCAGGGAAGCTATATTTCACCATGACAACACGTTACATCAACTGTTGTTTTCAGGATTTCTTTTAACTCCATTGCAGCTGCAATTTTGATTGTTTTGACTTGTACGTATCCTCTTACATGAACATCTTGCATATTTACAATTTCAATCGCCATTGTCGGGCAAGTGTACCGTTCAATTCCTCCATTAAACATCCGTAATGTCAAACATTTCTGTCGTCAGGAAGGACGGGAATCTTCAAGGCGCATCCACACACACACGGTTCTTTATCTTTTGGTATTTCAGTTAGCAGATAGGTAGCAAAAAAAAGGTGGATCCTCTCGCGCCTGCTGTTTTTCCAACCAGAGAACCATTTAAAATAATTTAAAATCGCTGACACCGTCCTTTAATCAATATGTCACATTCAAACGATTATATATGAGTGTAGAGCGTGAGATAGGTTATATTAAAGTTAGGGGTCTGTCAGCCGCCATCTGCTCCTATATGGTAGAATTTGTTATATTGTGTATGAGGAGAGACAGGCCAGTCCTCTTCCACTCCTAATCCCTGGATCAAGGCCAAGAGCTACAGAGGAAAGATATGTTCTGCCCCGGGGAATCCTTTATGGATGTGGGAGAGGACGGCTCAGTGGATTTTTAGGGGTCATTTGGGTGTTCCCGGGTTGGAACGAGAGCAGGCGGGTAAAGACTTTATTTCCATAGTGCTATATAGCTGTTTTGGAAAATCAGAATCATCATCCTTTTTTTTTTTTAAATACAGATGTCTCCATAAGTTGTTTTTACTGGTATTCTGTCCATCTCGTCTGATTTGTCTCCTCAGTTCTTATACGGGTATAAAAACTCGAGCGTACTTATTGTAGAGCAAATAGAGCAGCCTCGGGGGCTCGGGGACACAAAACCAAACTCACTGTTTGGACTATTAATTTTTTTTTTCTCGAATCTCTAAGGGACTGTTATTTTAGATTGTAAAGAAGGAGTTGTTTTAAATAACTTTTGAAAACAAAGTGGATTTGATTCGGTTAGAGTCCGTAGAGGACCTATGAATAAAACTTATGATATACAGTACAATTAGCTCGCGGTTGCAATATTTATTACTGAGCGGGTTTCGGTCGTTAGGAATATTAGTTTGACCATTTCCCCATGTAGCATAGTCTGAAATATTAATTTGATAATTCTCTGGTCTGAAACTGCTACATATTTTATAGGCAGTGAGTATGAAAATAATGTCTTTCAGTTCTACTGTACTTCAGAAATCCTAATCGTTCCTTACATATTTTGGAAAAAACAAAAAACAAACCCAAATAAATAATTAGATGAGTTTGAATCCGTTCTCAAGAATAAACAGCATAGATTCAGTCAGGCAGTCAAAGTCAATCAAGGCAAACAAATTCAAAGTATCTTCCAGTACTTTCACAGCCTGGATATGAATTTATTCACTCATTATTTATATAACGCCTCCCTTTTTTTTTTTTCAAGGCCACGGGTTTGTGAAGCATGTTATTGGTGTCTTCACTTTGTTGAGATGGATTAGTTCTCATATTGATACAGCAAACACTGAATAAAGCCGCCTAGAGACCCCCGAACAATCCCACCGCAACCGACTCTTGTTCTCATCAAACTGGGTCATGTCTTATGAACAAATATTTTATAAACAGTGATGTTTTCAACACCTTCAATTAACATCTTGAATTATAAAGCAAATTTTTAATATTTAAACCTACAGAGTGGAACTTTTGTCTTCTGTCTTCTAGCAAGAGTAATTACAAAAACACTGTCGACACATGCTCAGGCTCCGCCGTAGCCTACTTTCTTGCTACTGTTGCGGCTATAAAACGGTGGATATATTGATTTTAGCGTCACACAACCCCCCCGAAATGACTTATTTCACTATCAGAATTTGCCCCACTTGGTCTGATAACATTTGGAAAGTCTAGAAGATTAAATTATTGTCACCACATTTAAAAACTACATTGTCAAACCCATTTAAAAAAGGGCTTGAACGCAACGGATGTTCATTTATATGTAATAGTCCCACACTCCAGCCATTTTCAACCAGTCGAGTCAAGTGATTTCATGTAACCAACGCTCCCAAATTCATTAACCAACCACATTTTTTAATGAATTTTCAGGATTTTTTTGTTAACAGCAGGAGAAAAAAATACCAGAATCCCCCTTAAGTGCATTATTACTGTCTTAATATTAATGAAGGGGATTATGTCTCGATTTTATGTAATGGGTATTCAAGCTGGAGACTCCAAACATTTTAATAGCAGACGACCTACTGTGCTCACACTAAATATCGCCACCCTCTGAGTGCTAATCAGAAGATGAATTAAGTGTTTGATCTGAGCTAAATGTACACATAGTAATCCAAGATTACACTGTTGTCAAAATAATTATTACAGTGGTGTTCAGCGTTCATAATAATACCATCAGAGAAGAATATCCTCTGTTTAACCTGGTTTTTTTTAAAAAATATTTTCAGCCTCATCATAAATTTGCGTGATAATTCATCTTTTACCTTTTTAAATGTTCTCTCTCTTACTACTTCACCTCATAAGACACTTTTAAATGCTCCTTAATGAGGTTAGAAATGAAATTTATAGCATAGCTGTTGTTTTTAGGCCCACAGAGTCCATAAAGGGCTCCCACATTAAAGCTGTTCATAATTTTATTGATTTAGAGAAATATTGCCAAGGTTTTTTTTGTCTGTAAGCCCGTTTAACCACTAAATCTCAATTTGAGAACATTATGAATCATAAGCATCAAGCAGAGGCTGAACAGTCTCATAGAAAACTTGACTAGTCTGACATGTGATTATGTAGAGTCACAGAACTTTCCTTAATCCAGAGAAACTGTTTACACTGTAGATACGTCTACAGTACGTCTGGTAGCAGAAACCACAGATGTCATCACAACGGAAGATGCCGTAAACAAACAAACCACACTTCACACTCACAAAAGGCAGAATGTCTGACTTACTGATTCTGTTTGTTTTCACAGAGGAGATTCTTTCTTCTTCTTTTTCTTTTTCTTTTTTTTTTTTTCTCCCCATTTTCAGGACTGTAATTTTAGCTGAATCCTCCATTCGTGAGTAATGCGGCTCGCATGCAACAGAAACAGGGGGAAAAGCCCCACGGGACGCTGGGAGGTATTAGACTGAACAACAGAAAGCAAGGAGTGATTAGTGTGGAAACTGTAGCAAACACATATACACACACACAGGTGGAGATTAGAGGATTGAAACAGGGATGAATCATTGATGTGTTTGATTTTTATGTGTGTGCGTGTGGTCAGGGACAGTCTGACGGCCATCTCTGCCCTGTATTGACCATGTCTGATAGCGTGATGATGTCATTCTCTCTCCTATGTGGAGCCAGACTGACTGTCCATCTAAAAAATCTTCAGTGTGGGCTTTACTTCAAATGTCACACACAGGAAATGCCAAATAAAGACTACAAAACTACTGAATGTGTTGAACCTAGCAAAGCCAAAAAATGACACAAGAGAACATTTTCATTCAAAGGTCAGTTAATATACAATTTCTCTCTGTTAAAGTAAAAATAAGTCTTCTGATACACACAGCCTTTTATCACAGTTGATTACCAATTATACTCAACATTGGTGATGCATAGAGTTAGCATTATAGTCCCAAAAGAGCTGGATTTTGGCTTAATAGAACAGTTTGTGTAGAGCAAATAGAAGAAGAAGCAAAATAATCAAGCTAACTCAAGCAGAGCTCCACACTTCACGACTCTCCCTCCCTGTTGAAAGGGGATAAGACAGACCAGGGATGCAGACTTGTCAACCTGTAGGCCTACTTTTTTTTTTCCACGTCCTCAAATCACAAAAGAGCTAGAAGCAGCGCAGCCATTAATGTCACAAACGTCTCCGCGGAATCCACTTAAGGTATTTAATATTCATCAGATCAAAGAATTTGCCAACATTCTTAATAGTACTCTTAAAGAGCTTAACTGCAGCCGGCCTAACTCTGACAGTATGTTGCACATTAGTGGAAGTGGCGGGTAATGGTGCATGGGGGGTGGGGGTGGGGGAGGGGGGGGGGCTCGCATGACGTATTCTGCTTTATCTCCCGCTGGGAATTTGGGATTCGGTCTGTCACAGTGGGAGGAGGGAGGGGGGGGCCGGGGTGTAAGTGGGGAACTCTTTGGCCATTTGGGTTTTAAGCACAAGAGCAGCGTGCAGGCTAAGAGCACAGTCTGACCTTAAAAGGCTGTTGACCCACATTCGGTGTCATGGATGGCACTTTACATCACTCAGCTGTCCGACTGGAATCCCCCTGTGTGTGTGTGTGTGTGTGTGTGTGTGTGTGTTTGACTTGTATGTATTATGTATGTATAGTGCATTGCCCACTACCAGTGTCTGTCCCTACAAAGTGCAAAAAAATGTAATTTTAGTGTTTTTGAGGTGTATTTTCATGTCTTCATTGTAAGCATATGTGTAGAAGGACTTCCTGTGTGCAGCCATTGGTCGATTAATCAGTTAGTTGATGGACAGAAAATTAATTGCCAACTATTTTGATAGTTGATTAATCGTTTTGACAAATATTCTCTGGTTTCAGCTTCTCAAATGAGAGGGTTTTGCTGCTTTTCTAATCATTTAGCATCATTTTTTAAAGAAAAAAGTCCAAATTCTCTTTTTCCAGCCTCTTAAATGTGAACATGTTCTGGTTTTTTCAGTCTTCTGTGATATTAAACTAAATCTTTGAGTTATGGACTGTTGGTCGGGACAAAACAATTCACCATTTTCTGACATTTTATAGACCAAACGACTAATCAGTTAATCAAAAAACATAATAGACAGATTAATCAATGACAATAATAGTCAGGTGCAGCCCTACCACAGTGTTTAGTTTAGTGCTGAAACATTATTTATTGATTAGTCAGTTTTTTGACTGATTCCTCATTTAAGTCATTCATCAAGGAAATATGCAAAATATTCCTTTGTTACACGTTTCTCAGTTTTATATCATTGTGAATTTAATATTTTTTGAATATTTTGGACTGTTGCAATTTGAAGACGTTGCCTTCAGGGATTTGGAAAATTTTAATAGGATTTTTCAGTATTTTCTGACATTTTTATTAACTTTTTGAGTTGATAGTAGATATATTAGAGAAACCTCTGGAGAGATGAGGGGATGACAGGCAGCAGAAGTTCCCAGACGGGATCAAACCGAGGAAGTTACAGCCTAAACAATAAATCAGTTCATCAAAAAATATTGAGAGGTTAATCAATAGCAAAAATAATCAATAGTTGCAGACGTTAGTGTATGTGAACCTAAAATATATTCTTGTCTTCTAATCAGTCTAATGTCCACCATTACATCCCCCCCCCCATAGACGAACCACCAACCCCCCATTCTGTACATTAATCATCCTAAACTGGGCCATACTGAGAAATATCTGAAAGCCAACAAGAAGGGATTATATATAATCTAATAAGACGTTTGATTTAAGTTTTTAAGACGTCAACTCTGAATAATGGCATCACACACACACACACACACACACACTCAGGAGAACACATGTACACTGGAAAGGTCTGGTACTGATAAAAGGGCCGAAGAAGGATGGATTGAGTGTGTTTAATGATGACAGGTAGGTCAAATCGGAGAATACGTCACTCGTGTTCTGCTTGTGTCTATAAAAGTGTGTGTGTTACCGAGCTAGAGAGACAATAAAGATGTGTCTTCATGTGAGTGTTGTTGTGGATTCAGAAGAAATGTGTCGTTCAGTCAATCTAGCACGATGACCCACAGACCCAGAGAGCCTGCTGGTTTTTATTTGCACAGCCTGTTCCCTGTTAAACCTCCTTCCCCCTACCTCTAAAACCTATGAATGGCTCTTGTCAGTCAGTCAGTCACTCAACTCTGTGAAGCACATCACACCAACTGTGATCTCCATCGTGGCAGATATACGACGGGGGGTCAAATTTCAAGTAGCTCAGGGATGAATTTCACAAGTTCCTCTTCTTCAGAATGGCTCCCTTTTTCTTTTTACAACCTGACGACCTTATTACAAACATCAAACCGGTAAGGAGATGTACAACAATGTTCCAGGAAGAACGTAAGTGGGGACTTTAGTTGTAAACGAGGAGCAACAAAAAGAACTTGTTTGACGATGCATACGAAGCACTCGAGTCATTAGGGATGCAGCAAAAAGAATTTGCCGGGAGTTACAGCGTGTTGCAGCATCCTCTCTTGAAACGTTCACGCTCCCGTTCCTCCTCTCCATCCTCATCGAGTATTCCGCCGCTTACTCCCCAACAGCCCATGACATTCACTATTAATATATTTATGCGCTTCATGTTCTCTCTCTCTCTCCCCTCTCTCTCTCTCTCTCTCTCGCCGTCAAACATTGTCTTTCTTGTCTGGCTTTTCTTACAAGATACCTGGAGCAGCAGGAGGGTGAAAAGGTGAAAAGAGAGAGCGAAGACGCTCAAACTTCGCATCCGTCGGGTTGTTTTGTCTCGGGCCTGTGAAGCGACGTAACTTACGGCGTACACACACACACACACACACACACAACAACAAGACACAAGTCCCTTTGCTTACCGCCAAGCAACAACACGAGACGCATCGCTTCTCAACTCCTCGATTATTTGATCAGAGTCTGCGGGAAAGACAAGGGGAAATGAGAAAAAACACACATAGGAGCACATGACAAAACCAAAAGGCAGCAGGGGAAACTTTTTCATCACACCGCGGAGGGCACTTTTTTGAAACAAAGATATTAACGATTGTCTTTCTTTTTTTCTTTTTTTTTATGGAAAGCCTGGATGACTTTTGATCAGCTGTGATTGCGGTCTACGTCTGTCTGCTTCCTCCTGCTGCTGCAGCTCATTACCAGAAAACACACACTCATCTCTTCGATCTTTTCTCTATATTTTTTTTTTTTTTTTTACCCCAGCACGTCCACCACTTTTACATCCCTCCTTTCAACGAGACTTGTTCTTACACCACATAAAAATTACATCAGGCCTCTCATCTTTAAATAGCCTATGACATTTATTGATGGGTTGAAGGGTTGCGTTCTCAGCGCGGTTTTCGGCCCAGGGCCCTATTAAAGCAATTGAATCTTCTTCTTCTTCTTTTTTTTTTTTTGTCTTTGAAGTGAGAATCGCCTCGCCCGTCCAGGCTCTGGTTAATCATTAGTGATAGCGAGGCGCTCCGTATGGAAAGCACTGCTTTTATGGCAGCGGCGGGCACAGCATGGGGCGTCTGTTACGCTTGCTGTATCATCTCTGTTGTGTATGAAAAAGAGAGATGTAGAGTGAGATTTTGATGCAGCAGATGAACTGTGTGGTATTTGTGTGTGTGTGTGTGTTATGTGTGTGTGTGCTCCTAACTTCCCCCCCACCCCTCCCTGTGGTATTAAACACAGCACTGGTGATTAGGAATCCTCTTTTGTATGATGTAGGTTCGCAGCCATTAGCACTCGGTGTCGTGTTGCTCCCTTTCATAACGTTGCTCTGGATGTGAACTTCCACAAAGGCTCTTGGCCCGCGTTCATTTTCCGATGCTTAGATATGACGCCCGCCCGAAGGCTTTTTTTTTTTTTTCTCTCTCTCTCTCTCATGTGATGCGCAGCAACAGCTACCGAGCAAAAGCAGCAGAGCAACAAAGCTCTCCGTCCTTTTACAGGGAGGAATCACTCGCCATGTGAACTGGTGGATTGTTGTGGTGAGCCTCAGGGGATGGGAGCTTTTATGCTCTGATGATCGCTCGTGGCACGTCGGCCAGAACAATTTAAAACCTCCAATCGTGCGGCCGCAGTCTTCATTCCTTCAAAGCATCATTTTCATCAAATACTGTACCGTGACTGTGACACAGGCTCTTGGAGCATATGTTGTTGTTGTTGTGTGTGCGTGTGTGTACACATAATGTAAGACTGGATAAGCTGATGGGTGGATTCTACTGTCAGGATGTTGTGGTTTTGGCGTGATGATAAAAGGAGTATATCTTCTGTTGTTAATATAAAGATACTTATGATTTTAGCATCTGCTAAATGCTAAAAAAAACAGCCTGAACATACATGATGTGTATCTTAACGGATATATTTACTGGTTTTCATAAGAATAATAAAGATTCTTTCTGAAATATCTTTTTTAGAGACATTTAATTTGCTCAATTAGCTGAAAACAGACACTTAATGGCAAGAAGTCGTCTTATTGACAGGAGACAAGAAGACCAAATAAGTGTCACGGATGCCACTTAAACAGCAAAGACACACATGAACCCATTAAGATAAATAGTGATGTACATAGCAATCAATCTCGATCTACCACTCAACCCATCTCCGTTACATCCGTTACATCATCCGTCATATACTATATGAGGATATTACGTATATATCAACACCAGAATGAAAAATGACTAACACCATGAAAGGTTTTATTCATATTCATTCGTCACTAATGGGTCAAACATTGACTCAAAAGCCGTTCTGGCTGCTCAGCTGGTTGTTTCCACTAAATCTGACACGAGGCTACCGTTGTCTGCCACCCACCTGGCTGTCTTCACAGTTCAAGCACAGTCGCCAAAAGTACGCAAGCGCGCCGTGTATACTTTTTAGACTCATGACGTGGAAATTATTCATATTCTTAACTCAGCGTTTCATCTCAACACCGACTGTGAAAATGTATACATCTACCACTGGATGAGATGATGGATTATAATCGCATATCCGAAAGTTTTTCTCAATCTGAGATGCTGATTTGATAACAGCAGCGTCATATACGGTCGTGTGTGATTCCAGGAAACGGGAGATCAAGCCTCCGAGGCTCCGTTTTCAGCCCCGGCGTGCGCTCCCCACGGCGCTGAGGCCTCAGGTTTCCCCCCCACATGGAGGGCAGAGAACGCAGGGAGTCCCTCTAAAGCTGTCAGCAGAGCTCAGTCTGCAGGAGCCGCAGCCTGCATCTCAACCACTGTTTTTTATTTAGTGCACGGATAAGGAGAGGGAGGGAGGAAAAGAGAAGGAAGAGATTAGATTCGGAGTTGTCTAGAAGGAGGGAAAAAAAAGGAGGGAAAGCTAGAGAGAAGGAAGAGTGGAAAACCTTAATAGGTTTCTTTTCTCAGTCATAGAGAGAGAGTTGGGCTGACCAAAACAGTACTTTTTTTTTCAATACTTCACATTAAGGATTATAAACGGCCAAAGATCTGACATAGATAAGGAGATATGGGATGAAAGAATACATTAACAAGACTAAAAACCTGGCCGACCATTCGATGCCAGCCTTTATTACTTAATCCTAGTATCGAAGTTCAATACTCAGCCCCTAAGAAAGAGATTTTGAGAAAAATGACAAAAGCGAGGTAGACATTCATCATCTACGACGCCTCTTTTGTTGAAAATAGAATCTTTGTGTGTTGTGTGGATTTGAAAGTCCAGTCAAGAACACCAAGATAAACACACAATATCTGCATTTAAACAGTTTTTTCTTAAGATGTGCGTGAGGTTTTCGCGAGTCTATCCGGCTCAGTAACTCATTTGCTTTTCACCACTGGAGGAATTACGTGCAGAGCGGTCGCGGTCGATCTCGTAGTAACTGTATACCGTAGCTGTCGACGGCTCTCAACGCTCCCTTCTTTACCACCTGGCGCTCTCAGCGTTTTTTTTGTGCATCTGCAGCGGATACCCCGACACACACTGTTTCTTTATAAGATGACTCATTGCAGATGAGATAAATCACAAGGTTGTTTGTTTTTTTTTCCTTCTGTTCTGAATTGAATTGGGCCCCTGTTGTTTGCAGCCCCCCCCCCCCCCCCCTCCTTTTCCCTCTCTGCTTTAATAAGTGTAACTGCATTTGGGATTAAGAGACCCCCTGTTTCAACGACTTCAATGTAATTATCCCCTGCCCCTTCCCCACACACACACACACACACACACACACTCACACACACACACACAGCTCCAAAAGTTGTTTTCTTTATTTAATTAAATGAGATGATTTAACTGTGGTATAGAAAGAAAAAAAAAACTCATTAAACTAATTAGGATTGCCACAGAAGACTCTTCAAGCTCTTTTTTTTTTTTAAGACTCTGTTCTGAGGATTGTAAGCGAAGTGTGTATCTGCGTGTTTGGATCTTTTTATTTCAACACTCTGCATTTCAATAGTGATATCTACGATCCGTCGCCCCTTTTGTGGCGGCGTCGAAATGACTTCGGCGGTTACTGTGAATGAGACCCAACAGCTGCTGGGCGGAGATTTGCCGGAGCAATAACTGTCGGAACAAAACCTAATCACTCCTTTTTGGCCCTCATTTGCTTATGCAAATCTGCCATTGTGAGGGGAGTGTATTAATAGTTCAGCGCAGGGACACGAGAGGCATGTTTTTTTTTTCCGTCATGGAGTCGGTGTCGTGGCTTCGAGACGAGGCGTCGAGAAAAAGCTCGTGAGCCGTGAACCGCGGGCCTCTGTTGTTGTGTTCCCAAGCATCGTGTTTACAGGTTGTTTAGGCCTTGAATACAGACTGTGAGTGTAGATTTGTTGCATTACAAGCTGCTTATGTTCTCTTGTAGTTATTCATTGTTTCCTCTGTGAATTTTCAAATAAAAGCAAAACACCAAAAGAAGAATTAAGTTCACATTTAGGGCAGTTAAGGAACTAGTTTGTGAAAGTGTGTCAAGAGCACTGCAGCTGTTGTTAAGACCATAACAATCATTTTCTCCAATGCACCATGTTTTATTCTCCATTTTTTTCAGCTATCTTGCCTTCATCATGGTGTTTGGTTGTGATTGCTATTTATCAAATCTGAATCCAATATGAAATCTTCTTATCTAAAGTTCTTTGGGGTTTCTTATTAAATCAGTGTAGGTTCAGCTGTCAACATTTATCTAAAGTAATAAATAACTCAGCTAGGTGAGAATGACTAAAGTATTAAGTTGTAGCATCATCAATTTTCACAACTTGCAGCTACAACCTGAAAAGCACGAGCATTGAAATGCTGATAAAATATGTATCTTTAAAAAAATTGAAATGACAGGTGTAGTTTGCTTAAATTTTATTTCACAAGCTACTAAAACACTGAGAGACCCTCAGACTTCAAACTATCAAATTCATGAGCTCACAATATTGATATCATATGCGTGAAAGTTTAACTTGGAGATTCAGACTGCTGAAATTGGCATCAGCCAAAAGAAGACTCACCACTCCGTCGCCTCGGAGGTTAACCGCTGTTGGAACTCAACTCTTTTAGGGTCGTTGGGTTTATGGGGTTGTTTTAGAGTTTCTTTATGTACAGTATGTTCTTAATATCCTGATACAAAAGTTTACAAGACAAGAAAACGTCAAAAAAAGTCAATATCATTCTGTCACTCAACCTGACCGGCTAATCTCTTTGCTTTACTGCCCCCAAAACACCAAATTAAGTTAATTTAGAGAAAGTCCATCAGAAAAAAAAGACCCTTTTTAATCCAGTTCCTCATTTAATCCTCATTCACTCCTCTTTTGTTCTGGTATAAACAAGAATCTAGTTATTTCTCTTGACAACTTTTAATGACCGCTTGATGACAGGGGAGGCTCAAGCCAAAGTGCTGCTCCTTTGATGGGTAATTGGTCTCTTAAATCACCTTAAATCACACACGCGCGGAGGAAACATTCTAGATTAAAGGGATCTCAATTAGCCGTCATTACCTGATATTTTCAAGACGTCAGGCCGCCACCTCTACTCTTTTGTCCACGTATCGTGTTCCATATCCTGTCCACATCGGGAGTTTTTGACAAGAACCAGACGTCGGCGAGGCAGCGGGACCCCCTTCTGCCCCGACCGACCACCGGTGTCTAAAAACTGCCAGCTCGTATGAGGAGGGAGGATGTGAGGATAAAAAGAGATGGAGGAGCGCTTGTGTCTCGTTTTTTTTTTTTTTTTTTCAAATAGCCTCCAGAGACATTAAGGAGGAAGAGAGTGATAGTTTAGCAGAGGAGAAGGAAGCAACTATGAAGTGTTGACAGCTCTCTTGCTTGGCAGTGAAGGAGAGGAAACTTTTCCAGTCTCAATGGATGGATCATGTCATTTTCTCTTTTTTTAAATATATTTTCCTCCTCTGCATTTTTTGTTGTTTTTTTTATACATGAAGTTTTCCGTTCTTTCGCAACTGTTTATCCTCCGAGCGGCTTTCAAACCGGGGTCGGGAGCCAAGATGAATTTGAGGGGTCTCGAGATGATTAACAAGATTGAAAAGCAAGGCTTCTGCTTTTTTGAGACTTTTTCCTCGTGAATTACTTGATAGTTTAACCTCCTCGGGCTCCGTAGACATATGTAACCTGTAAACGAGGAGTCCAAACTAAACACAGCTTCATTTTAAGGGATCACAAGCCATAAATGTTTGGAACCACCGCTCTACCAGTCATACTAGATCATTTGTTTCTTCGTGCCTTAGTGGAACATGAAAGAGGAATTGTGTACCACCAGCCAGACCTGTGCAAGACCTATCGATCCCCACTGTCTCCCCCCTCCCCCCCCTTTCAGAAAATAGATTGCCAGCACATATACAACTACCCATCCCCCCCTCCCCCCCCCACCTTCCCTTAGGCCCGTTAGTACAAATAATGACTAATCAATATGCGCTGGAGTCCCCGTGAATGTCCTTTTAACACTTGATTTATGTCAACACGGCAGCACACTCACTCTCTTACTCACTCCGCTTACCAGCCAATCAATTTAAACAATCACAGCGAGGACCCCCTTCTCTCTCTCTCTCTCTCTCCATCGTCTTTCAGTTCAAGAAGTTTTTTATTTATTTATTTTATTTTTAATTGGACAGCATAGATCGGCGTGACCTCGGTGATTGGCTGAGATTATGAAACGGCACGGCGCTCCCGCTCCCCGCGTCTCAGGCTTTATATCGACAGCTGGTATTTGGAATGTTATGTAGATTCGTATCGATCGGCGATTTCGCCACCCGCCGTTCATCACTCACTGTCGGCACGCGGCCGTCTGCCGACGTGTTCTAATGGCAGCAGATCACTGCATCAAGAAAGGATTTTTCTCTGCTTTGTCAAACGTGTCACTTTGATAACGGGGGTTTTTGAGGTTTTATCCATCTACAGTCTTTATCAATAATACAATTTAATTAGCAGGGAGGTCCAGTGTCTTACCCAAGGACATGTCAGCAGGACACATACAGATCTGCAGCTATTATTTATAATTATCAATTATTCAGTGATGAATTTTATCATTTTTTAACCAAAAAATACTGAAAAAATACCCATCATGATTTGCCATAACCCTGGATTACATCTTCAAATTACTAGTGTGAAAACAGAAGTGACAAAAGTATTAAATTTACAATTAAATTAACATTTAAAGCACCAAATCCTCACATTTCAGAAGCTGGAAAGTATCAAAATTCTTTCTGACTTTATCTACTCAACTGATATATATCTGTGTGTGTCAGAGAAAGAGGAGGAGTGGGCCAGCTTGTGTGGGTTAGCCTTTATATTTCTGCATATATGTACATACAGTATGCATGCGTGAACGAGAAAGAATGTGTGGTAAACGATCTGTCCCAGGAGGGGCGCTCCCGTGGCAGCGAAGCCCACTCTGCAGCGCGCCACGGTCGGGGAGGGCTGCCCTGACCTTCCCCTCCCCGTGGATCTGATTTCCGTAGCTGTATTCAGGAAGCAGCGATGACAACCACACGCGCAGAGACCATCTCTCTCTCTCTCTCTCTCTCTATTGCCTTTTTCATTGCTGTTTGAATCGACAGATGTGACATTTGTGGAAATCAAGAGTTTCCAGGGATACATCCTGTGCTCTATGATCATTCTTCAGCCACAGGAGTGTTTTATCATCGTCAGGGCGATGTAGGTACGATCTTACAGTCTAGATTATAGGCTGTAATGTTGATGTTTTAGAAAATAAGGTTAATGCGAGTCTTGCATCCGTAACTCGAGTCGGTATTTCATCATTTCAGAAATCCACCGAGAGAAACAACAATTTTCTAACTCGAAAAAAAGTGATTTCCAGAGTCTCTCACATGAGAAAAGACTGAAAATCAGAAAGCTGAAAAGGCTGAAAATGAAGTGACAAATTAACTCCCGCTGTGATTTCCATATTTCCAAGCAGAATGTGTAACAAAGTTCTGGCATTTCTACCTACCGAGACACATTTCCTCTTTGCTCACTTGCATGTCCAATTATAGGACTCTTACTTAAACTCCGTGTTGTATCATTAAGGGACAAGTAATCCTCAACAAAGGAAGCTTATGCATTTTTAGCAGGTATTTTCCTATATTAACATTTAATGCCATATGTATTACATCCAGATTTTGTGCGCTAATCCCTCCAAAAAACAGTAGATTTGGCTGTGAATGTTCCATCACTAAAACTAATCCAGAGACATAAATTCTATTATCCCCGTCATGTTCTCTGAGGTATTTTAAGGGGGAATTTGTGTCAATCTTACTTTAAAAAAACACACATGTTGGAATGAACTAACCCTTGTATCCTGTCAAATTTTGTGGATTTTCACGCTCCGTGGACCTTGAAAACCCAGTGATCGCACACTCACTGAAGAAGGTATGACAAGTAGTGTTTATATGTTAATAGCTAGTTTTATTTTTGTTGTACAGGCAGTTTTTTTCTTTTCTTCCTGCAAAAAAACTAGATCTGGATCATATATATATATTTGCAAATAATTCCAAGTGGTTTGTTTCTCATGCTTGGGAGTACCAGACGGGTGGAGTCTAGCACTTCAAGGCGATGCAGATAATTCACAGACATTGTTAGTTACAGGAAGTTGTACTAAATTGACTTTTAGGTTTCTCATACGCATTGCTTTGTTCTGTGGCAGACCCCACCCGTCTTACCCCAAAATAGGATACAACAAACCTTTTTATTTGCGAATACTCTTTTGATCCTTTATCAGCTTAGCGCCAATTCATGGACTATACGCTGCATGGAAACGACTGATTGGATTTTTCCATTTGCAAGTCAATGAAACGCTTTCTAATAGTATGTATTGAAGTTAGGAAATAGTGAAAAGAAACTGTTTAAAAAAATGCTTTTCATTTGTGATTGAAAGCATTGTATTCAGTTTTCTTTTCATTTTTCTGTAGAAATTTAGAAGTAGCACTGTCCCCTCCTTAAAAAAGAAAAAAAACAAACTCATACAGTAGCAAGCTGCCAACTGTTCGCCTGCCAACAGTAGAAAGAAAGCTGAACCGAGCCTCCAAGTGCACTCAGGTGTGACTGTGAGTTAATATATGGATGTGTTTCAGGGGTTTGTTGAAGAATATTTGCTGAGTAAAGTTTTTATCCAGTCTCTCCTGGATAAGTAAACTTTATCAGAACTTTTACTTCTAGCTGTAAATGGTGTGTACCTTACAAACTTCAACTTTTACCTCAGCTAAATTGTACTCAAAGGGAAATTCTTCTTGCAGCCAGTAGAAACACAAAATGCAGACAAATATTTCTACTAAAACAAACAAAACCCAAGCCTGAACCAATCATATAAAACCACCCAAGTGCAATGTAAATGTATGAAGGTACATGCTGTAACCAAGCACATAAAAACATGCAAAAAGGTTCAATGTTAATATATAAAACATATGCTATAACCAATCTCAAAAAGCATGTAAATATATAATAAATACCACATATTGTTTATCCCACCACATTACAATCACTTTGTAGGATTATACAATATAAATACAGTATAATATAAAACATGCAGAGCTGAATTAGCCTCTGACATGATATTTTGCACCAGTTTGTTTTGGTGCATGCTTTTATTTTGATGAGAAAGACGCTTAAAATAGTGTCTGTCCTGTCTCGTGGACTTGCAGTACATCTGTCCCTGAGGTTCAGAAGGACGGAGATAAATGATGGAAAGAGAGAGGCAAATAGAGAATACATTACATTTCAAGTATAATTTGTGGAACTGGAGTAGATATGGAAATGTAGGAGACTAATAAATGAAGGATGAAGTGTTCTAAAATTCACAATCAATTCAACATCCACAAGACAACGTTAAATATATTCCAAGTGATTGAAGAGCTTTGTTCCGTGATGAGATGTCCGTTATACGCCAGCTCTTACGTTATGATTAACTGCTCAAAACAAGAAAGAGGAGGGAATCATGATCTTGAGTTGGGCGGATCCCTCGGGAGGGGGGGGGGGGTGGGTCTCTTGACTTGTGTTTCGCTCTGCTGCTTGAAATATAGCGTAGCCACACGGTGAGGTCACCACATCATGCACACGCTGGTCTATCGCTTCAAATAGCTTGGACACACAACAAATGGCAAAAGGGTCTTTTAAAGTGGCACACTTAAAGCCAGGCACATCCCCCCTCCTCCCCTATACCCATAATGCTTTATTTATGGCCCCCTGGCTCGCTATAAAACCAGCCTGTGTCAGCAGCTGGCTGCAGGTCCTCCAGGGATTAATTCACTTCGTGCCAGAACGTAGCCGGCACCCTCACCTCCTTTCTCCCTCATTCAATTACGCAACCACCGGGGGCTCAGTCTTCTCCACAGCGTTACATAGACTACACCCCATACTATCCTGGCTAAAAAACTTAAACATTATCAGATTTAGCCTTTTTAGCGTGGACGCGGTCATCGTCTTCATCTCCTCCCCAGCCTCTTCCTCTCTGACGGTCCGCTCAGATCTCTTTGAAGTCTTTTCTGAAGGCCCTCACCAGACCTCTCTTCTGCCTCTTTTGTGCTTTCATTCAGTCTTATCTCTTTCCTCCTCCTTACTGTCGGTCCAAATCTATAAATATTCCTTCCTATCCCTCAGTCCAGAATCCATCCCTTGACTTGTCACTATCTCCCATTACCCCTCCAGGTCAGCCTCTCCTTCTGCTTAAATGAAAAATGAGCAGAATTATATATTCAGAATCAGAAAGACACCCTATCGCTCCACCTCTGTCCTCCTCACTATTTTTCATCCCAGAAAGTTGATGTCCACCGTCTGAATAATGCAACACTCACTTTTTAACCCCTGTTCTAACTTGACACTGAAATCTTGGATGATCCGGTCACGAATAGATGTGAAGTCAGATGTGAATGTGTCCACATATTGTATAAAGCATAATATGAAAACAAATATGAACAGATTGAACTAAACGAGTGGTGAAATTGAACAAATGGAGATTCTTCCATACAGGGAATATGAATGGTTCACTGAATGGTTTTGATGAGTATGAAAATACTCTTAACGCACTTCACAACCACCATCATCATCAGCTTAAAGGACCACCAAGTCAATATCATTCCATATATTTACCATGACAAACCTCTTCTTACTCACTCGCCCTGCATTTGTTTGTTATTTTGAGTTTTTCTGTGCCATCAAAATCCACTTTTTTTTTTTGCTGTATTTCCATTTTTTCCTGCAGTTAAAATGACATACGAGGAGGGAAATCCACAAGTGGTCATTCACAACACATTCTTAGACAGGTTTCTGAAGCCAGGTCTTAAATTTTGCAATCGTCTCAACTGAATCTAGATGTTGTCTGGAAATATCTGGGAATTAGATTTTTAAATCTAAGCAGTAACTTTCTTATATTGTCATATTTGCTACCAAAATTTTGAAAATGACATTCGGGGGGGGGGAATGCTGATGGCTCAGCTGGACATGGCACACCTGCAAGGTCTGCATCAGGCAAACGTCAATGTGAACAAAAAGAAAGCTATATATATACAGACAAACAATGACAGCTCCACTTACAATTAGGGGATCACATGATTTAAAAAAACAAACAATTTACTATGCACAACATCCTGGATTTAAACCCAGGATGTTCCACGCCATCCCCCATCTTTCTCTCTTCATGCTCAATATCTTCTACCTTATCTTAACTTAAGGTTGTCTAGTAAATCAGAAATGCCAAAACATAACAAATGTACTGAAGCTGTTAGTCTAATGATTGTCTTTAATTACCAAAAACCTGCATTCTACATGTTTCAAGCTGCTGTTTGTTTAGAATAAACAGATCATATATAAAAAAAATGTAGATATGCTTGCAACGGGACTTCTTCTGTTGTTTTCTCTCTGTCACACCTCTTATCACGTCTTCCTCTGACTTCCACCACAAACTCAACCTCCTTTGTTCCCCCCCCTCTACTTCCACCATCATCCTTCCTCCACACTTGTCCTGTGCTCTCGCCTCCTCATCCTTCCTGCCTTTACTGTCTTCCTTCACGGCTCCTTTATCTGCTGCCCTCAACCTCATCTCTCTCCCCCCCCACCCCTCCACCACCACCCCTCCCCATCCCTTCCTCATCACAGCTTTCAAAAAGAGTTCCCATCTATGGATCTTGACAGTGTTGTCTAGACAGCAACCAGCCCCCGAGAGGGATTTGAACCGTGGAGAACCGTGTGACGGGTGTCTGCCGAAAACAGTGTAACACCTTTTGAGTTTTCCATGGGTGCTGTTTGATGGGCTTTCATGTGGGTGAAAATCTGTCTCTCTGTTGCATCAGGTAGAGCAAGAGATCCGTGTGGGTCTTCAAAGATGTTGATAAATTCTTCAACAGTTGGCGAACTGGAAGGCTCTAACATTAATAAAAGGCCTTAAATTGATTAATCAGAGGCTTTTTTCCAGAGTCATTTTGGTGCATTTCCACAAATTAATGTCTGTGGTTAATGGAACAATAATAAAAAGATCAGTCCATCAAACCTGTTTACTGAATGCAACAGGGCCTCATGGGCACTTACAAATCATTTCCTGTTGCAGAACCTTTTATTAGCTGTTCAACTGAACTGATTCTTGATTTTGGATTTTTTTAAAAATCAAAATTTAGATCCAAAATGTACATGCACAACAATGCAGGGAAGAAATAAAGAGCAGAGGCATCACATACTTATGCACAAACCTACACACACACAAAGCCTCAGTGCAGTCACCGTGTCAACCCTTCCAACAGACTGTCTGCGTTTTCTGGTGGAGTCCCGACACACACACACACCATATAGACCTCCAGACAGTCTCGGCGCAGTCAGCCCTCCATCAAGGGACAGCTGTAGCCACTGCTACCTAGTTAGGAGATGTTTTGACAGGAGTCGGGGAGCTTTGTCTGCCCTGCCTGCCAGCAGACAGTAGTAAGAAGGGTGGGATGGGTGGGGGATCCTCCGGGGAGTTTACTGTATCACCTGTCTACATTAAAATGCACTGTGGCATTTTAGCGCTCCGTCGTACAGGCTACCTTATCTGGACAGTTGCAAAAGCTCATCTCCTTTGAAGGCAAAGTGTAGATAATAAATGAGAGTCTCTTATTGTGTTTTCCCCAGTAACAGGAGTGAAACGATGTGTCTGCTGCTGTATTTCAAATGTTCATCTTATCCTGAGAAACTGTGCAAGACGATAGTAGGTCTAGATAATACTCTGGATAGCAAAGATCTTTAGATAGCCTGTATATCTTATTATTACTATTAATAGTTCTTTGTTTTCCATATGGTGGAAATGATATTTTCTGGTCTTAACGCTTTTTGTTTGAGATTCAGAAGCAATTTTTGTGGATTTTGCTGTAAGCCTATAGCTATGTCTCTTTTAATAACATTTCTTTACAGCCCTGTAGTGGAGCTCTATGTGAAGATACAGAGGATAATGTAAATAAGGTGATACTACAGTTCAAATATCTCGTGTGTTTTGAAAATGATTCAGACACCTGCAGCAGGAAAGTCATCGCTGTATTTAATAAAAAAACATACCACAATTTATTGTCGCTGCATTCTACACACAGCCCACCTCTCTACCCGTGCACGTACACACTCACTCATGTAAGCTATTTCACCACACCTCTAGACCCTAATTTCCCCTTGACTCACCAAAAACCCACAAAATTTCCACCTGCGAACACTCCCAGTGGTCAGCACAAATGGGACTTGAGGCCGCATCGAGTTGAAAGCCAGGAAGAGGTGGAAGGGAGGGGGTGGGGAAGGGGGGGGGGGATTGAGTCAACAGTGGGAAAGCAAGAAAGAGGAAGTGTCTGTACCCTGCTGATGCTATGGGTATTTCATGGTGGGCCTCCTTTTGAAACGTTTGTCTAGAGGAGAAGCAGGAAAGTCTTAAGTGCCTGATGAGGTTCACGGCTGCAGCTGGTTCTGTGGGATCTTTTTTTTTTTTTGTGGAGGAGAGGGAGGACGTTACCCAGGATTTCCTTTTTAAGATGGCAAAGTTAAACTTGCCTTTTTAACACCTGTTTCAGCAGGACAGATTAACAAGGAGTTTATGAACACTTCCAAGGTGCTAAACTGTGATTGAGCCAAACCGCAATATGTAGAGTCAGAGAACAACAACTTTTATAGTTCAGTTAAATTAGACTGAACCCGTATACAAAATGTGTATATTTGTCCTGGAATAAAATACTTAAGGAAATGAAAGTTTCAGAAATCAGTCGACTGAAAGTTCCTCGGGTCTCTCAGGGTTTTGAAAGTAATGCAATTTGTTGCAGTGTGATAAAAGCTCAATAGCCAAACAGGAGACTCTGCTTAGTTTAATAAAAAATGGTCACAAATAACAAAAAGATGAATCCAAGGTGTTTCCATCTTATATCTCAGATGCAGTAGAGCCTCAGGTGCCCACAAAACAGAAATCTGATTTAGTATTTTTTCTTTAAAATCACATTTGTTTTGGTTGGTCTGGAAAAACATGTCCTTTCTTCCGAACGCTACTGTATATTGAATATTTCATGAAGCCAGTGTGTAGAGTCCCAGTTTTTTTAATGAATGCTAGCTGAACCAGTGCTGCGCTTTGACTCTTGGTTCCCAAGAGGAATTGTGTGGAAAAAACAAATGTTTTGCTCTGTTTTAGGATATTATGAGGTACATGGGACGATCTGGTAGCAAAAAAAATGCTTTGGACCTACTTCTAGACATGAGTCACGATATACTGATTTGACATTTTTATGTCTTTGTCTGAACTAAAACATATGTGCAACAAGTAAACATGTACAGTCTGGAAACATAATGATGTAAGTATCTAATCTACCCCACTTTAAACTATAAAAATTCTTGTTATCTTCCAGTGGATAAAAACATATTATATAGTATTCAAGTGTCAGGAGTTCACATATGCAGAAAGCAGTGACATGGATGGTTTAAGTGCACATGAGATTGGGCTTGTGTTATGATCACGGCTTTGCAAAATCCTAGCCTCTGTCTTAGCAGTCTCCCTGGCATCTAGGATATGCATTACCATGGCAATCATACATCAGATACTCACTCTTTCTCCCTCAAAATTGCCTGCTGTCACAAGATGCCTCTAGTCTCATTTTCCTCCAGTGCAGCCCCGAAACAGAGGGAAAAGGGCCTCCTGCCTACTGATGATAATGGATCCTAATTTGACTTAGATTATGATTTATCAGATGCTGCCGATGCTTCCGTCGGCCAGTATTATACAGCTCTCCGAAAATGGGAACCATTACAAGTGAGACGTCCATCCGTCACCCCACCCCCCCTCCCCCAAGTCCCCACGACGGAGAGAAAAAGAGAGAGAGCGCCATATGAGCTGGACCATGATGCCTGCCCCAGAAATTAGACTGCTCCAATTCGATTTCCTCTTTCGCTCTCAATGTCATTCCCGCTCCCCTCCCTCTCATTTCTTCCTCCTCTCTTTCCTCCGCAGACCAGACCAGACCAGGCCAAAAATTATCAGCCAGCATTGTAGATACGCATCAGTCAAAGCTTTACCTTTCCCCACCAAAAACTGGCATCGGAATTCTAATTTAGCCTCGCTCTACTTATTCCCTTCGGTTACAATCGCCTCGGCCGCAGCCAGATGACTGCTATCTCACTGTTTCTTTTTCTGCCTCGTCTCTCATTTCCTTTTTCTGCCTTTTAAAGGGTGATCCATTCTGCTGTCATAGAAGAGATGAATCCTTTCTCTGATATCTCTGAATAACGTCGCTCTCAGACTGTCCTCCGCTTCCTTATGTACAGATCGTCGTTGCAGCTAGCTACTGTAATGTAGGCTACATTGTGTAATTCACTCTTTGATACATTTTGTTTTTTAGTCTTTCTGACCCGATTGATTGCATGCATCCAATATCTATATATTATCTATATATCTCTCTATATTCTCACAATGTGAAATTCCCAATTCCCTCTGTATTGCACCACTTGTCACTGCTAAGTCTACTATTGTCCTGGGGAGCATAGCTCTTCATAGCTCATCTCAGTTCCATGTTATTCTCAGGTATGGTCCTACAGTGTTGATCCACCCACCATTGTAGAGGCACCTGTAGTGGAGAACGAGTGGTTTACTGTACCTCTTGTGCACCCTTGACCCCAATTATCTAGAGTCTTTAATAATGTGCAAACAACTGGAATAGATACCAAGTAGGCTATGGGCCAAAAATAGTCATCACACTCTAATATAAGTGACTACAATAGAAAAAGTATTGATCACATCTCTGCAACATCCTCTAAGGATATTTCAGGGATCGTTGTGATGCACTAGGTTCAATCTGACATTAAACTGACTTCCTGGACCTTCATCCAGACTAAAACCACTCCTAAACCTGAAATATTTTCAGGTTGAGGTAAGCCATTCTTACCTCAACTGTTAAAACAAAGAAAGAATCTCTGAGTAAAAAACTCTGCTCAAGATCCAAAGAACTTGCAAATGTAGTTCCTGTTTCAGACTGAACTTTATTCATGAGTATGAAAAAAAAATCTGGCCTTGTTATCAGTGTTTAGTTTAGCTGAGACCTCATAAAAATGTTTAAAAAAAAAAAAAAAAAAATCAGCTCTTTAATGCCTCCCTAATCCACTGCTGATAAGACGGCGTACTCACCCTACTGGTTTGAAAATCCTCATCCCCCTCCCCCCTCGCACTTTCATCTCACACTTTCTGTCCTCAAACACAAGCTAGTAATTTGCACAACCTGTAGGAAAACACAGCTCTTACGGGTGCAGGCAGGTTGAAACTAGTTTTCACTTCTCTGTGGAGTTGTTAAAGCACCACTACAAGTTAATGGCCTAGAAGAGCCTACTTTATAGCCATGTTGACACAGAAAGGAATAATTAGTAAAGGTACGATGCTGGCTTTGGTGAAGCCATTAACTCAGAAGACCCTTTATCCAAACCTTGTTGCCTGGTTACAGTTTCCCCAGGTGACTGAATATGCTGAATCATTATGATTGGCTGTGAATCACACAAGACTAGTCACCTGTGAGCATTAGTTATGATTGGTGGGATCATAACAGCATGTGAAGCTGAGATATATTACAATAAGCGGCTTATCTGACAGCACAGATCAGTCCGTTGACTGATTGAACGGTGCGGCGTGATGAATGCCGTCTTCCGTTAACCCTCGAGTCAGCATCAGTGTGTGTGTGTGTGTGTGTGTAGGGGGAGAGACCAAGAGAACAAGGTGTCATAGAGACGGAGAAAAAGTGCGCGTACGTGTGTGTATTTATATCCGTATTTGAGATGAATAAAGAGAGCGAGACAGAGGGAGAGATACCGAGGCAGACATGAGGTGAAAGCTGAATGAGCAACAGAGAGAATCTGTTGGGTTGAAACAGGAGCAGACGAAGTGTTAAAATGATAAACACAAGTGTGTGAATATGTTCCCAGTTTTACATGTACTTGAGTTTAGCTGCATGTCTTTGTTATGATTTCCCACACAGAGGAGATCACCATCTGTCAACGATGGATGAGATTAGACGCTGTTCTGTCATCGTTACATCAAAGCACTACATCTGTGATGGCATGTTAGATCGGGAACCAGTGTTAATATGGATAGTAAGATCTGATACCAATTTCCCTTCTCGGTTTTGAAACGATGGTGTAGTTTGTGCAGTTGATAAAACTCTAAGAGAAGGAAGAAATCAGAGCTGCAGCGATTAATCGATTGGTTGATTTATATAAAATTAATGAGCAACTATTTCAGTAATCATTTTTTAAGCAAAAATGCCAAAAAATTGCTGGTTGCAGCTTCTTAAATGCAACGATTTTAAGCTTTTCTGTGTTAAACATGATAGTAAACTGAATTTCTTTGGATTTTGGACTGTTGATCTGATAAAACAAGACATTTAAAGATGGCACTAATAAAAACAGGCATTTTTCACAGTTTTCTGGCATTATATAGACAATTAAGTAATCGGCAGATGAATCGATAACAAAAATAACAGTTGCAGCCCTTGAAGCAATTGAATCTTACTGGGTGAAGCAAGGAAATAGTTTGTGGTTCACTAAGAGGAAAACATCACCATCGCGGTTGAAAAAAAATAGACTGTTGATGGGAGACAGGATGCAAACTGTGGTCTTTAGTGTCGAAGTCAAACACTTTGTTAGCACAACCTTTCACCCTGACCTCCTGCTGATGATGTTTTGCAGTGATATAACTACGTGACATAGAGGGGACAGTAGTTGCTTTTATGCCCTCATGAGGTTGTTTATCAGGAAAACGTAGATATAGTTTATTATAAGTGTTTGAACCATTGCAGTTGTTTTTCTAGTGAAGAGTAACAGTGGAGCAGATTCTGCAGATGTAGTCAGCTCTGCCAAAAGACATCGTTTCTCACTGTAATCAATTTCTGAAATGTATACATAAAAGAGAAGCATTACATACTGTTGTTTTGCAGTATGTCTGATCTTATAGCGTTTCCCACTGAAAGCATTCATGAGATTAGATCCAACACAATCTCTCATTTTAATCCTGACACCGGGGTCAATCTCAGAATATATTATAAAGAACCTATTGAAAGCATCTGTGAGGAAATGGGATTGGAGCGCCTGCTAAACCACATGTGAAATGCCACCGCAGATATTACAAGTGACTTATTCAAATGTGGCTCCACCGCACAATCCGATGGGGATTTGAGTAATGAAACTTAAATGGCCCACGTAGGACAGTACGCTCCCCACCTTCGTTAAATGTAGGGCAGGATTACAGATATCAGAAAACGTAGTCCAATTTATTTGCTTGTAACCGAGCAGACCAGCATCGATACACTGATGTGTGCAAGCATGAAATTGGCCCATGAATTAAAAGGGAGCATATTGCTGTTTGCCACACCATTATTGCCTCCAGTGGCGCCATAGCTTGAAATCGAAGCTCACTTACCCATCTTGGCTTAAATGCATGTGTGTGTATGTGTGCATGCATTAATATCATTCAAATATTATATTACCATCTCCGACATTTCTGACCAGCAGCGCCCCTGGAAAAATAGAGATGCCCCATAAAACTGAAAACCAATTAAATTCAATCCGTTCCGTCGATGGATTCCAATGTTTACTGTCTGTTTTGCACAAGTGTTGACACCCCGTGGGATTGCTAAGGCTCTGAATGAATACTACTGTAAGTTGCGGGGGGACCGGAACTGTGTGAGAGTTCACACGTTGCACAGAATTGATCAGGTTTAGGGAAAATGGCTCACTGTTGGACAGAGGAAAACAAATTAACGGCTTCTTTCCGAAGCGCTACATATCTCTTTTTTTGGGACGAGATGAGTTCGTTAGCCATTGTTTCAAAAATAAGAAGGAAGCCAAAGTATTAATTTCCAGTAAATCTATCCTTACAGTTATGAAAACAATGCACAATGTCAGCTCTTGTATCCACTGTTGAACCAGCAGAAACTTCCAGTGACTCATCACACATTATCTGGGATCATGACTAATATCATTTTATAATGTGTATGTAAATCCACCTACATTCATCTGCAGCTGTTCAGTGTTCAGGCAACATTTCGGCAATTTAAGTGCCATATTTCTTTCCTAACACACACACACACACACACACACATACAAATACACACTCAGCCACTAAGCTTGGCACAGCATGCCGGCGCCGCGCCAGCGCTGTGCCCTCTGAGAAGAGAGTGGTTTGATCCAAGTCGGGCCGTGAACGTGCAGATGGTGTCTGATTCGGCATGGGTTACAGAACATGTTAGCTAGATTCATTAGCCTCTTAACTTCCCCGTCAACACAAGCTCTTGCATAGAATAAGAATTTCTGCTCGGCTGTTTATCTTCCTTTTGCATACCGACCTAATTGTTTGTGCAGTTTATCAACATCCGGTTTTACTCTTACTTAGGTTCATTGACATGGCGAGACAAATGCCAGGGATTTGATAATAAGTTTCTAAGTGGGGTTATATGTATTGATTGGTGTCTAATTGCCATGTTTCTGCAGATCAATTTGGCTCTATCAGTGTGTCTGGGATAAGCCCGTGTAATCCAGAGTAAAAAGCAAGAGCGGGTTAATAAGGGCCTAAATGGCTTCAGACACAACAGACACAATGGCCTCTTGGCCCCTCTAATCTCTCCGCAGCATCGGCAGACACCACTAAGGCTGAGAGTAGTCAAGCATCTGAGCTAATCCTTTTTTTTAACCTTCACGTATCCAACAACAGGTCAACAGAACATGCATTTTCGTTTTTCAGCAAAGCCAGCACAGAATCCATGTATGTATTAAAGATCCTGTTGGAAATGATGTAGCATCATCAAAGTGAACCAGACCTGAATACTAAATTTCAACCAGCAGCATCTAGCCTCTGTTTCTTTTTTGTTTTGTTTTGCTTTTTGTTTTTTTGTGTCATGCACAGAATATAAAAGTTCTGGGCCCACATGGGATTATACCAATTATAAAGTTAACACAATTTATTACATAAAACATTACTATGCAATAACAATAAACTTTGTCTCCTCTCTGAAGCTCTACAAATAAAATCTGCTGTAAAAAAAAAAAAAAAGCCTTTTATAATCATCCAACCAGCAGCCGGCCATGACATTTCACTAAAAAGTATCACCATTAAATCATCATATAAAGTGCATTAAAACATAAAACAGGCTTCATCTTCAGCCTTGCAAAAATCACTATCCTCTTTTATTGTATCATCAAAGAGACTATTAAACATACCCGTTTCTAAGGCAACGGTAGGGTGTCTTAATGTAACTTTACATACCTGTTCATACAGGTTCTACATTGTAGTTTTGTTTCAACCACACATCAACAGACAGATGAATATTATATTGTAACCTATGTTGAGACACAAAGTAGAGAACTCACCAGAGCAGGAAAGTCAATGCAAATGATCCCAATTAAATAATTTTCTAGTATTAATTTGTTACTAATGATTAGCAACAACATCTATCCCAGATTAGTGTGTGATTGCTCGTGGAAGCAGGACAATCTTTCCTGCAGTAGATGCTGCTCACAGATGGAGCGTTAGCCGCTAGCACCTGTTAGCAAGGGCATCAGTCTCCCTCCTAGCTGTCTGTGAGCCTGCGATCAATAGACCTGGATTATCATCTTTAGCATCGCAGTTCTTTTTTCACAGCAGAAAAAGGCTCCACCAGCTGCTCTCTCTTTGTCACAGGATGTAGGGCCTAGTTCCCCCCCCATCTAAGATTGCAGAAACTAACCGCCGCAGCTGCTGCGTTCAGGGGCGACGCGTATTCACGACGTGCACTGTTTTCTTACCCTGCGTATCGGTACATCAGTAAATGTTTATTTAACGGGGCGGTGAGCTAGTCAGTACAACAGTCACATTAGAGACAAGAATCCCATGACTACCCAGATGGGGGCTTTTAATTAAAAAAGTTGATTATTATGAATTCAGGATTATTGGCAAATGAAATAGATAGGATATCACTGAATACAATCCTGCTATTATTAACATAGAGCATAGTTTGTTCATTTGCATGAGGGCTAAAGATGCCCTTTAAGTTAAAGAGATGAAATTGACTGATTAGATTTAAGAAACATGTCTTGGCTGGCTTTGTTAATGGTCCTCCTCATAGTGCCGCATTTTGCTTGTGGAGACGCTCTCATCCAAGACTTTGAAGTGTGAACTAACAATGCCGCTCTTGTATCCTCAAGGTCACCCCACTTGTAACCACTCGCCACGAGGGCCCTCGTTACAAAACACAGACACAAGATCCACTCGAATCTCTCCACCACGTAGGCCTCAGCACTTCGCCGTGCCGTACGTGCTCAGATGGTCTTTGTGAGCCAGCTGGTGGCTAGTTGGGTCATCATCCGGCTGTATTTTTTTTTCACCACGGTTGAGAGTGTGGACGCCCTGTGCTTCACATTCATCAGGCCTGGCTCTCAAGTGCACATTGAGCCACAAAAGTCACCAAGTCCTCTAAATGAGCGGACGGTTGTGAGATTTATGTCCACGTACAGTTGGTGGTAGGTCCCAAGGATGCTGCTATAGGCATGGGAAGAGCAGCCTCTTTAAATGGACCCATTCATTTATAATCCACAGGATTAGGACTCCGTCCATCAGCTGCTTCTGTCACTTACTGTAATGTACATTGGCCCATAGAGGCCTTCCCTCTATGTGTTGGCATGCTTTGATTGGGATCCGTGGAAGCAGCGTCAATGTCATGGGGGATTTTTGAAGTGACAGCACAGATTTGATAAATCTTATTAGTTTGGTATTAGGTCCAATTTAGACCACTTCTTCTTCTTCTCCACCGAATGAAGCAAGGACTTTGAATGGCTGTCTTTAATTGCTTCGGTCTTACTCTCAAAGCTTCTTTTTTTTTTAAATCTCTGTGTTTCACCATGCGACTTTAGAACATAGCGTGGCTTTGTAATATTGAAGTCAAAGTCTGGAATGTCTCAAATCTTCCCAAAGCACCCTCCTTTGTAGGCTTAAAGGATAATATCCATGTACTGGAGCCCTAGGTCTTGAATTTGTAGTTTTGATTGTCAGTCCTATTAGTAATAGCAACATTGTTCTCACCGAGTTGATTGCTAAGACCTGGGATTAAAGAGAAGTCCAACTGGGCAAGAAGAACCAGTAGCCAGATTATCATACATGTTTTAAACAAAGAGAAAACAAAGGAGAATGTTAAAATTATTCCCAAACTCTGTTTTAACAATCCATCACAGTTTACAGACAGACTTCCTGGGTTAAATTTAAGCCAAAAGTACAGTAAGTTGTGATGAACCTGAATTGATTGTCTCTCGTGTTTCATGTTTTACCGTGCCGCATTAGGACATAGTGTAGCAGTGCACTTGGAAAGTCAAAGCCCTGGCCACAATGCAGACATTACATCAAAGCTCCTTCCTCCCCAGACTTAAAGCCGAGACACGACAGCTTTTCAGGAGGCACGCCTGACCATGAAAGGCAGGGTGCATCTCTGCGTAAACAGCTTTGCCGGCAGCCCAGTCAACAAGCCACAGTCCTGTTATTGAGTCCCAGAGACACTCAACAAAGCCACACAGTGACCTTTCAGCCTCATACACCAGTGCCAGATATTGAGTGAGCCTGTCTAGAGGATGAAGCTCATCTCAGACTAAATCTCAGCCCGCTGTTCTTCCCTGTCTCTGGGGGTTTTTTGGGTTTTTTTTTTTTTTTGTAGTACAGTTGTATTGCAGTGTTGCTTTTTCCTTTTGATTAATTTACAGTGTTTTGTCAGACTAGAGAATTGGACATCTTTGATCCCTTTATTTGAGTTTCTCTTTCCTTCAGTCTCCCGAGTAGGATTCTAGTATATAGTCTGGGTCTATAGGTTGCCTTAATGATGATATACTTTTGATTAAAGAGTTGAGCCACATCCTCAGGAGAGAAAACCTCTTTCATCTGACAAACATCGGACTTAAATTCATCCTGGATCACTGTGCTTTCCCACCCTGTGAACTTCAACCCATGCCGAACTAAGCTAATATTTCTCTAAGCTACTTTCTGAATCTGGTGCTGTTTACACGCTACCCACTAACAGATATGAGCCTTTCTGTTGAAGCTGACATCGCGCCCTTGACCCATAGCAGGTATATACCAGGTCAGCTGTGTTCTAAAGAGGCCAAGCGGCTGTGTTACATATCATGGAGATTAGCGGGATCACATATGACAGGTTCCTGGTCTTTAACAAGGCTGACTGGCTCTGGCTTCTTCCATTGTGTGTGTCTGGAGTTGATAGCTGGATAAGTTGGTGGTGCTGCTGTGTTTGAGGTTATAACATAGCCCCACTATCTGGTTGTTTTGTGATGGACGAAATGAGTTTAGGCAGTTATTATAGTAGTATTATGCCTTGATGGAGTCATACTTTGACCTCATAAAGATAAACTGATATTCGAAGTTTGTTTTTTCAACTGTGCAGTTACTGCCATAACCTAGCAAATAAGGATGGGATTCATTTATGCTTTACCAGACACCAGTTGGTTTTTTTTGCATGCACATCCTCTTTTTGCAATATCTGTCTTTTTATTATTTGCATTTTAATTTTATCCCTCAAATAAATACAATTGAGAATTTTTATGCTGACCTTAAAGTTTTCCCATGTAAGACATGCAAAACTGAACTCGGGGGAGTTTTGGGACTGGAAAGAGTTGCAGGTTTGACCTTTTGAGTTTTTGAGATAACACAGTTCCCAGGAATTTCCTGGCTGAGTTAGAAAGCTGAAAAGTCAAGCTCGGAGTCAACTTTCCCCCTGCTGTTCTTTGATTCACCAACCCCGACGTTTCTACGCACACACACACTGTTTGAGAGGGAAATGTGTTAATTACTTTTCTCTGTAGGAGGTCATATAAATTTAACACTAATGTGTCTTCTCATTTACATGAATGTCCTATATTTCTGTCAGTTTATGAGCTCAGGAACTTGTAGAAATATCTCTAATTTGCATTACAGAAAAACTCTATTAATGGTTCCTTACAAATAGAATTAATAAACCTTTACTAATGGATGTCAACAATGTAAACCGCTAATGTATGAAGTGTGGTCAAGACCTTCTTTCTGAAATCTAGGTCACCTTCATGACCAAGTTTAGTTAAGTTTGAGTCAAGATTAGGTCTAAAATGTCACAAATCTCTGACAATAAACTACAGTAAATGATAAGAAATGTACAGTACCAGTCAAAAGTTTGGACACACCTTCCCATTCACTTGAATTAGAAAGTGTGTCCAAACTTTTGACTGGTGCTGTAAATGTCTGTACAGTTGCAAATACAATATAGGAAAAGTGTTCAAGAAAATGAATTCTGAGCCGTCTTGGGTATAGAAGTGATGCAAGTTTTATAATTTGTAGGTTTTATCTTTTGAAGCAAATACATATTGACAGACTACAAATTCTCACTGTAATTGCTGACAACCGGTTACATTTATGGTCTTAAAGAGAACAACTTTTCATATTTAATAATTGAACATTTTAGACTCTACAACATCTAATATAGTTACAGTTGTAGAGTAGGTTGTTGTGAGTGACCGCTACAGCACACTTGTTCAGTGTACCATGAAAAGGTTACACTGAAGGCAGCATTGTTTGATGTAAGCACCACAGGGCTGCAACAGACAATAGCAGTGCAGAAGTTGAATGATATGAGGCCGGCAGGGGTAAGGGGGGGGGGGGGGGGGTAGTTGTGGTACTGCTCACCGTTCACCACTAGTCTTTGTTCATTGTTATGAATAATACATCAGAGGCGCATTAGTTTGATTCATATTGCTGTTGGCTCTGCTGTAAGCCCGCTCTTGGCTCTGCCCTCACTTATCACGTTTTACGTTTTATCTGGGTTGAATGTATCTGGGTTGCTTTACAGTGTCAACAGTGCATTTGATCAATTCATGGACAAAAGCGCACTGGACTTTAAAGAACTTCATCCTGCAGGCCATTTCTCCACCTGCGCTGATGAAAACAGGTCACTTGTTCACAATGGACCTCTCATACTCATCCATCTTTCCCCCCCACCTCTCTTCTCTCTCTCCTCAGTAACCGGCTAGCCCCTAGCAACCACGACCGGATACAGAGGCTGAGGCAGGAGTTCCAGCAGGCCCAGAACGTCCCGGACGACCCGGACGACCGCAGGAGGACCTACAGCTTTGAGCAGCCCTGGGTGAGTGTCTGAAATGACGGGAGCCTGTAATCAAATCCACTGCGGGCCAGAGAAGACGGCCAGACTGTAAGACTGTTAATGTCTGAGAAACGACCACTACCAGACCCGACTCTGGATGTGTAACTTCAAATGTAGCCTGAGGAGAATGCTAACAGTGTTAGCACCCTACACTACCTGTGGCTAACTGGAGTACGGTGCTAACCATCACTAACCCAACTACTACCAGCCATGAACAAGACTGATGACACCCTGTCCCCAGTTTAGGACTACCATTAACCTCCATGGGCCTTCCTGGCTAACTGTGCTACCGCTAACACCCGTCACCCTCAAATGTTCAACCGTATGCATGCAGGAGTTTGCACACCTCCTGACACAACCATCACTAACACCCCACCCGCCTGTCACAACCTACTCTACTCATTCATCGTCCCTGTTTGTGTCTGTCAGTCATCCACATGGACCCGCCCACCACCTCTTGGACTCGGGGGTTTGTCTTCACATTGTTTCCATCTACACGGGGTTTCTCATTTTTAAAACCCTTTGTTGTAACTGTGCCTTTTTACAGTTTAAAGGTAGAGTTATGTGCGTTTTTTTAAACAGAAATGTATTTGATTTGAAGCTTTGTTGGCCAAGAAGGGAGATAATTGCATTCTGAAGCAATATGAGGTAATAATAAGCGAACAAAAATCTGAATGCCTTCAAAGTTTTTTTGGGGTGATGAAATCGCTCGTCATATTTTTAGTATTTATTTTAGTCCTTCCTGCTTCCTCACACTGCACCTCAAGTGTACTTGGTTTTACATTTTTTTTCTGAGTAACAAATTATGGCTATGAGCAGTCCACTGTAGTAAATTTTAAAACTTGATAAGATTTTAATCCTTTTTTTTTTTTTCTAATTGATAGCATCTTTGTGCAATGTGTATGATTCCCATGTTCTCTTATAAAAGACCACATTTATTTGTCTAGTTTAGGACAAAACATATTTTTCACACATTTTCTCACAACATATAAACCACATTATGGCACATTATATATTATTATTGTTATCAAGCAGCACAAATGTGTGTTTTCCTAAACTAGACACATAATTATGTTGTAAATTACATCCTTTACACCAAATAATATGAATTATCCTTGTTGGTTGTTTCTCTATACAGGGTTATTTTACACACACAGTTGTGTTTTTTTTGTATATTTCTGTATGAACTGTTTTTACTGCTGATGTCTACACTACAACTTCCCACTGTAGCTTTGCACAGTCTGTGGTGTGCAATGGGAGAAATTTGGTCCTATGATTTATAATTGCAAAGATATAAAGTGAGAGCTCACGAACCGAATCCTCTGTGCTCTGGCCTTTCCTTTCTAGCTGATAAACTCAATAAAAAGTGTATAGTTTTACTTTGCATTCGGCTGTGTTAACCAGAGTCGAGCGTTTTTAATGGGATGTGACAAAAACAAGCGCACATTCCGGCTGGCATTGTACAGCAAAGCAGGGACAGTGTGGGAAAGAAGAGGTCACCTCTCGCTTTGTCTCCGAACAACAGAGCGTGCTCTCAATTAAAGAACTCGACAATACTGCAGCATTATGTTTGTTTACATCAATTCCAGCGCATTTGCTGTTGTCACCGGTTTCATTTTCCCATGAAGACTCAGTAGTAGGAAACCCACACTCTAAAAGTTAAAGATTCCTCTAGTTGCCAAAGTGAGCTGTTGAACATTTTAGCGCTCCTTATTAGAGAAAAATGTCCACACAAATTAAATTAGATAAATAAAAGTAAACTATTCTCTTAAAACAGCCTCATACTTCATACTGCATTCAGTGCTGACTCTCAGTACTTGAAAGTTTTTAATACTTGATTCTACTGAAGTCAATACCAAAAAATTTTTGATTGCTAGCCCTTACATCGACTTATCTTGTAGTTTATTTATTTCAAAAAATATTTAATGATACAGAAAAATACTTAATATTTCAAACCAAGTTTTCAGCTCTTCCAGGAACCTTCTATGGTTTAATTTGAGAAACCCTCTAATGGTCTTTTCAAAGCGCTTTTAATTGTCAGAGTGTGGCTCACACTCAGGCTTGCTATAAGTAATTGCATGTTATTAGACTCATGCTCTGGCCATACTGGTGGGCCATATGGAAAACAGGAGAATGTGTCTTTGAAATTCAATTACCTCCCTCGCGCATATATTACATTTTGTTGCTTCATCTGAGCAATGTGCTGCAAACCTCAAGGAGCCAGTGTCCTTTTTCTTAATTCACCTTCAGCTGCCCGACTTACAGTCCGTGCCAGGACAGAGAGCTGCATATGAGACACTGCTTTCGTTAATTTGCCGCCTTTTTATATGGCAGAAGAATGTTTATAGGACACAAGCAAATGTTAAAGAGGCTGTGTTTAATGATTGATTTAAATATAGTAGGTTTACAGGAGAAATTACCCATCCGAAGACTGACATGACTAATAAGTTAATTGGTTAGTCAATGCAGAGAACATTATTCTATATATTTTTTCTATATTTATAAGGCAAAAATGCCAAACCTTTCACTGTTTACAGCCTCTCCAACGTGAGTATTTGCTGCTTTCCTGTGTTTTATATCATATTCCATTCAGGGCTGCAACTATGATTATGAAATTATTTATTGATTGATATTTTTCTTTAGTGTATTGATTGTTAAAAAATAGTGAAAAATACTAGCTGTACTTTCCCACAGCTCAATGATATGTATTAAAATGTCTTTTGTCTGTCCAACAGTCCAAAACCTCAAAAATATTCAGTTTACTGTCATAACTGACAAAGAAAAGCAGCAAATCTTCACATGTAAGAAGCTGGAACCAGTGAATTTTTGCTTCAATAGTGACTAAAACGATTAATCAGTCATCAAAATAGTTGCTAGTTAATTTTCTATAGATCAATTAAGCAGTTAATCAACTAATAATCTTTGTAGCTCAAATTCAATTTAAAATCTTTGTTGTTTGGACTTTTGGTTTGACAAAACAAGCAAAGTGAGGACAAAATCTTTTCAGTATTTTTGGTCATTTTCTTTGTAAGAATTAATGAATTGATTCATATAATTTATATTTTTCAGTTTAAAAAAGAATCATTAGATGCAGCTTTGATTTATTCAGAATTCACCACAGCAGGAAATGACTGTCAGTGTGATGCAGTGTCATAGAGATTAGACAGATATGTCTGAACAGCCATATGTAAGGACTAATCATGTTACTGTGCACCTTCCAGCCAGGTTCGGACACTCAACCTCAGTCTCACCTCTTAATATATGAAGTATAGTTGAATCTGTCACATGTTATATCCATCCTACAGTTCTCTCTCTCTGTGATTCATTCACCCAATTATCCATTTTTAACGCAGGCTGTTTTCATAGCTGTCCCTATTTAGCCACATGCCTCTAGTCAATATAATATCTCTTGTTTGCGACTGCAGCCCTCTTCTCCTTTTTCACCATAGTTTGGGGAGCAGGGGAGGATTGTGGGTAGCATAGTCTAATTCCATCAGGATGACTGATGCTCGCTCTCCCGGCAGCACCGTGCAAGCTTTATTGCACTCATTTATACCACTATGGGAATAGAGGAGTTCATTCACTTGATGTCGGGGGTTTAGAAAGGGCATAATATTGCCTCTTGTATTTTACTGTAACATTTTAATACTGCTATTATCTGAATTCCTTTTGGGTATATTCCCTCCCCACTACAATCACCTTGTGCCGGCAGATGAGCAAACATTCCCAGGAATATTCAACACTCCTAAACCGCTAAAGGGATTTTTTTTTTTTTTTTTTTTTTTTTTTCCTCAAGTGAAAAATATTGTGACTGTAATTCACCCGCAGGCAATTTTCAGTTCACATATGGAATAAGAGGTGCGTGGGCACCCCCCCCCTTTTAGTTGCCTGCCAGCCTTGTCCTTATTGTCATCCGAGCAGCGAGGCAATGCCAATCAGCTCCAGAGATGATTGCCCCAGCTTCATTTGGTTTAAATGGGAGTGTCTCTTTAGCACTCTTAATCGTTTTATGGCCTTCCCACCAACTGATGTCCTGCCAGGCTCTCAATACGTCGCACAGCTATAAAAGTAATTAGATTGGCTTTGTGTTACGACTCATCCACGTACACAATTATTGCACCCACACCGCTAATGAACATCAGTGGAATGGAAGGAGTTGTGGTACAGTACAAGTGTGGGCTGGATGTGGAGGTGGTGTGTGTGCACTCTTGTACTTCTATCTTTGTGAGGACCAATGTGAGGACCTTGACGGTGAGACGTTTTGCCCAGTCTGCTTCAGGGTTTAGACTCTGTTTTAGGGTTCAGGTTAGAGATATTTAGGGTTAGTTAGTAAGTCAGTAGTCAAAGGGTCAGCATTCTTTCAACAAAATGCTTGTCACGTCGTCAGTCAGCATCTTGAAACCCCATCCTCCCACTCCTCCTCAACGTCAGGAACTGGAGAAGCTGCTTCCAAAAAATTTCTGCGAATTTCCGAAACTGACAATCCGACAATCATGCCCACTTAACTCAGTGATTGGTCACATGTGCGGGGGTGAGAGAGAAACAAGGCAAGATTTAAACTTCTCTTGCAAACAACCCTTTTCATTATTTACACAGCTACTCTCATCACTTCTCATGTGTGCCAACAAAGTGCAACACCATGAATGCCTTGAAGAAGAAACTGTGCAAAAGTGAATGCCATTTTTCTCCATTTGTACAATTCAAAAACCTACAAAAGACATGATGTTGGAGAAATGGATGCAACCAGGTGTAGGTGGTTGGACAACACATCACTAGTTAGTGTCCATGTGGTTCCTCAAAAGTATAGAAGTACAAGTGTGTGTGGATACATTATTGTATTTTCATGAGTTTGTGTGTATTCAGGGATAAAATAATAATAATAATTACTTTAAAATGATACCATAAACTACCATAAAGTCATTTCAAATCTGCAGATATTACAAATGTACATATCTGACACATAACTCTGCCTGTGTGATCTACTGTTGCCTGATGACTTGTACAGGAGGTGTTTATCCATGGGTCCACAATGTCAACAGACTGTTGTCTCCTTCATTAACACCCACTAACATCCATCACGTCTCATCACTTTAACCCTGCTCTGAGTCTCCAGCATGGCCCCTCCCTCCCTCCCTCCCTCACTCCCCCCCCCTCCTCCTTCTGTCTGTCTGTGTCTCACCTTCATTCTGACCTGAGAGGAGACGAGCTCAGCTCAGGGTGTGTCTGCCTCACTAACTGCTGGTAAGTGTCTGTGGTTTGGACTGTGGGCGGGTGGGGAGGGGAGGGGGGGGATCCTGTGTCAGGCACTGCTGCTAGTTTTATTGGGCTGCTGTGTGGAAACCCTCACTCCAGTTGGGGGGGGGGATTATCATACTTAACATTTGAACTAAGGGATTGTGTGTTTATTAATGTATTTAGAGGTCAGGCTTTTTTTATTTTTTTATGCATTCACTTGTTTGTCAGTTCTCAGGGTCGAAGCTGTGACCTTTCTGCTACAGAATATTCAAACTTACTGCCAAAATTTACCAAAGATAAAGCTGTTCTACCAAAAATAAATCATTACTATTATTATTATAGAGTTTTTCAACTCACAGACAACCATGAGATCTTTCAAGCAAAAATACAGTATGAATTTCCCCACAGCTGTAGTTAGTGGATGAAATATTACAGTCATTTGGAATTAAGTTGCTTCATTTTCTTTTTATTATACATTATATGTGTTTTATCACCATTATTATTATTTTTTTCAATGTAGTAGCTAATTTAACTTATTGTTTGTTTAGGGTTTGATCATATTGGGGTGTTTTATATGTTTATGTTTTTATAAATGCATCTTACATTGTTTAGAAGTGTTTAAAATAAAACAGGATCAGATCCACGAAATAGGCCGACTGGCTTTATTCAAATAAAAACTATAATCTTCCACTCATTCACATGTAGAAGTGTTGGAACCTCCAACATCTCCCATTCATACATCTATCCTGCATTAGCACTGCAGGCACTTCAACATCATGAATGTTTAACTTAACAAGAAAAAGTCATCAGTATTTTTTTTTTACTCTGGGAGTGTAAAACTACCAGTCGTCCCAAAACCACATCGGTTGTAGGAGAAAGCGAGCAGCTCTCCGATCAACACAAAATAACCATCACAACTCAACACTGGACAGTTTGCTGTGTCAACAGAACATTTCATGTACTGTAGCTTCAGGCTGCTTTGTTCCTCTTGTAGCCACAATATAAGACAGTGTTACAGTTTTAAAAGGTCACTTCACCCAAATTACAAAAAAACATATTTTTCCACTTACCTCTACTGGTATCTCGACATGCAGAGGTTGCATGTTGCATTCTGGATAATCCACATACATCACTGAAAGTGTGCAGTAAGTAGAAAGTAGTGAAAACTGTTCACAGTAAGTGCTTTTCCATCCACATGATTTTAGACACATTTTCAGTTTGTGCATTAAAAAAAAAACAGAAAATGGAAATAACGGAAATTTGGAAAAAAGCTAAGTTTTTACACTTTGCTCAGGAGGAAAAGTTGATGTATTGGTAAAAAGAAAATGTGACAAATTGAAATAGATGCATGTGACTTAAATATCACACAAGCGTCCACTGATGGATTGAAACCATCAATAAGGAGACTGTAACATTCCTCAAATTCATTTGTGACACAAACAAAAACAGCATATTTCCATCATGTTTTCCACATGGTTTTCCATTATTTAATATTTGACTGGCTCTCTTTTAATTACGTCATCTTGATGTGACCTCTTCTGCAACGGGTTACTGCCACTGGACTGCAGAAGAAGCACAACCAAGTCCTAATATTGATATTACAGTAGTGGGTGGAATCGCACATTAATTTGCACTTTCTGTTGCAGTTTTTCTGATTTTGAATTTAGTTCAAATTTGCTCTACATTTGGATGGAAACTTGACTTGTGAGGTCTGGAGGAAGTCTCCACTTGACCCTTGAAGAACAGATGTAGATTATTTTTTAAGCACTGGAGCACTGTACTGATATCAGTATCATGAAGGATCCAAATCAGTAGAATAACATACTAAATAACAGAATATGTGGATTTCCTGCACTGAAATCATTAAAAGTAAATCTTTTAAACACATCAGATTTGTTCATTAACTGCACATTTCCATAGATTTTACTGGACAGTATTTCAGTCCTACGGTATGTGGATTGTCGTAACATATTAACAGACGTAAACAGAGATGGATAAAGTTATGGGTTGTGCTGCTGTTGATGACGATCACGATTAGGAAACCAGCTAACCGAGCTACCGTCTCGCTGTTTTCAGTCAAACGCCAGCAGCAACGGTCCGGGCGGGTACAGCCAGCCGGGTCGCCACTCGGTGTCGGTCGAGGTTCAGATGCAAAGACAGAGACAGGAGGAGAGAGACTCGTTCGCCCAGGCGCAGCGGCAGTACAGCTCCCTGCCACGGTAAGAGTGTGTGTGTGTGTGTGTGAGGCTTGATATGATGTTGTGTTTGATGTTTGTTCTTGTCTGTCTAACAATCGATATGTGCTAAGAGATTATGTGTACGGGTGTTAGTACATGTGTTGAATCTTGTCATGTTCCTGCTGTCTGTCTGATGAAATGTGTCCGGGAGGTTGTGACTTTGTTTGTATCTGTTTTTTTGGTTGTAATTTGATGTAATGTACCGTAATGCGTCTCAAGAAGTGATGTGTGCATGTGTGTGTTGTGAGCACGCCTGTGTGATTAGGTCAGATTCATTGTAATGGCTTTGTGACAGTAATGATGGCAGATTATATACGTAACATCCAAGTAAGAAAAAGGGTCAGAGCTGGCCAGTTTCAGACCACAAAGCTACACACACACACACACACACACACACACTCACACACACACACACCAGTAAAGCCTGAATATGGACAGATCATGTTACCCTCTCACACAGATCTGACATGATTGCTTTCCTCTCCCTTAATGTAATTCCCTTTGATCTGCATGATATGACTGCCTGTTGTTCCAGGAAGTGCTAGTGTGTGTGTGTGTGGTGTGTGTGTGTGTTTAAGGGGTAGTAGTACAGGAAGTGACTTATTTGAGACACAAGGACACTTTTCTTGATTTGAAAGGTTTCAGAGTATTGCCTGCATTTGGTCTTAGCATTAATTATTTTGTCAGTTTCGAGTTAGTAGTGTTTTACCTTGAGAAGAAGATGGAGACAGCATGTAAATATTGAAAATCAATAGACAGAGATCAAATTTTAGAATTCTCTCAAGGAGTTTTTTATAGCTACTATAAAAAAAAGATTACACTTTCTTGTATTTTAAAGTGAAAATCAAATTACTTTTATTAAGTTAAAAGAAAAATTTCAACCACAAACTGCCTTGTCTCTCGCTGATATGCCGTATGTCCGGTTTCACTGTGATCTGTCAAGCAAGATGTCTTTCAGCATCATCAATTTAATCAGTAGGGATATGACTGTTTTCCTCAAGTTGAAAGACAAACTTTATTATGAGTAAAGAAACATGAAATCACTGTACTGAAATGCAAGCTTGTACGATTTTTTTTTTCTTTTTTGTCTTTATCTACAAAACTGCAGTTTAATTTTGCCTTAAAGTTGATTAACAGGAAATTAACTTGATGAGGTCCAGTGATTTTGCATATTTTAGCCCATTTACTTAAAATGTGTTTAAGAAATCTAAATGTTTTTTTGTTGTTACCAGGCATCCACTTCTTACTTTTTATTTGTGTATGATGGGAAAATATATCTGCAGCCTCTTGTAACTTTGTTGAGTTGTGTAATCCATCACCGTGAACATGAAAATCTGCATTCATTATCTAATTTGTTATTATATAATTATTGTAAGCTAAAGTCTAATTTCTGATTTCTGCATCTGCATAACCATGATGGTCATCTGATGTAAAATTTTGCCATCTGCCTGCGTCCAAATGTGTGAGCACGTCCATGTATGCAGATTCCTAATGAACTGCAAACAGCACGACATGCACATCCGCTACCCGTGTTTGTTTTCGAGTACAACACAGCAACTAATTCTCATTATCATGCTACAGTAAAGTAACAAAAATGATGACTTTATGTTCACTTTGAAAGATTACACAACTCAGTAAACAGTCATGAGTCTGTTAATAGATTTCCATAATGCACCGACATGTATGGAAACCAATGGCTGCCTGAAACACAACAAATACAAAAATCTAAAGCTGTAAATGGTCAGCTGAAATATAAAGTAAAGTAAAGCTAAAGCTTACAAAGTGGTCCTTTTTAAAGAAGGATTTTTTTTTTTAGCCTTTATTCAATTTAGGAATGAAATGTCCAGTGGGAAATGTTATTAAAAGTCATTTTCCCTGAGTAGTCTGTAATTACTCACTCTCAAACACCCTGTAAGGCCAAACCAAGCAGATCCATTCTGGTGGATATCATCAACTTCCACTTATACAACATTAAATACATTATCTTCTATTACTTCACCATCATACTCTAATCCACTGTTATCGACATAAATCCCTTTCTTGATAAATATTTCAGGCAGCTTTGCTGAAAGATTAATGAACTACCGTCTCGCTCCAGCGGTCAGAGGCAACATCCTGTGGCCACGTCCGTTCACTTTCCCACTAATTCCATTAAGAAACTGTTCTGTTTGGATAAACCCAGCTGTAGTATCTTGAGAACACTAACTATTGTTTGACTTAGAGCATACCATCATGTAAGGTCGGGGGGGGGGCTAAGACATAGTTAATATGGCGTTTCAGGGAGCGCGGCCTTGATGGGATTCACATGGGCTTGTTTCGTTCATGGGGGGGGGGGGGGGATTCTTCATGAGAGCATGACTCTGGATTCTGAATGGAGACGTGATTAATGGCGGTCGCATTCCTTAAAAAACAGCTTTCATTTTAGATAAAGGTCAGTTCCCTTCTGGGTGAGACCCTTTCCCAAACAAGGAGCTGTGAGTGAAAATAAACCACCGCCATTTGAAACAATGACGGCAGATGAAGGGCCCTCATATTCATCACCGATGAGCACCATTGATCTCCGAGCCAAAGTAACGCCATTATGGGATACCGAACGCTGACTGCAACAGCTGCACTGGCATTTGGTCTCAGTAGTGTGTGCCTGCATGCTTGCATGTCACAGCTACATGTCTATCTGCCCTCCATTACAGCCTCTCACAAAGTCTCTCTTTTTTTTCTCTCAATCTCACTCCATCACCTTTCCCCCCCTTCTTTTTTTATCATCTGTCAAGCTTCACTGTGTGCAAGCTCAGAATACAGAACAGTATACATCTCTCTGTATTTACCACACATGTACATGTTCACCCCTTGGCATGGCATCAGACAGGGGGAGCGATTCGGTTTGCATTTCTCAGCAGGGAAGCAGACCAGCTTTGGCCTCTTTGTCAACATATGAAATGAAATCAGATGCCGGGGACGCCTGTCTCTGAAAATTGGAATCACTCAACCGTGCGCGAGAATAAACGTGGGCTATATTCTCCTATCTCACTGATCGTGAAGTGTATCCATTCCCAATTGCATTCAATCTCTGTGAATAAAAATAAAGGTCTTTTCTATTCTCATTAAGGGTTTTTTTTTTTTCCTCCCCCTTTCTCCTCATATCCAAACACAGGAATAATGCGGTTTCTTCACAGCTGGCTGATAAACCTGCTAATTATGCATGGCTCTGAGTCAAAAGCCCATTGATGTTTTGGTGTGTCTTCTTCTTCTCTGTCTCTGCTCTCGTTTATGCCTTGCCCTGGAGATAAACGGGTGGAGCTGTAGGGCTTGGGACACTCATGCATATCGTATGGGCACACACACACACACACACACACATACAAAGGCAGGGGTGCCACAAAGAGGCTAGCCAAGCAGAAATGAGAGAGGTGATGTCACACATCTGTATTTATTCCCCCTTTCTTCCTGGTAAAGGGCAGGGCAGCCCCCCCAGAAGCACGAAAAAACCAACCGTGCCTTTAAGACAATTGTGTCAGGTGTCAAATATCAGCCAAAGCGAATCCATTGAGGACAAGATGGTTGCTTCATTTTTCCTACTGCGAAAGGTCTGCTATTACTGTCTGTCAGATCCAATGGTTGTTTCTGTCTGTCTCGAAATGAGCCTAATGGGCTGGAAGGGGACTTTGACATGGTTAGGCATCCCTGTATGTTGTTACCGTGGGCTGGTACTTGCCCAGAGGCAGTTTGTGAGGCTGTAATTGAGCCTCATTTCCATTGAATGTGATGTCTTGGCTACCGTGCGACTGACAATATAACATTTTTTCAGCAAAAACATAAAAACATCAGTGCATCTCCCAAGAGAGGTAACTGGTTTTCAGACATTTTTGTTGCTGCAGACATTTTTCCCACCAGACTAGGTCATGATATGTGGTTAAGAGGGATCACTCTGTGTGACATGGAGAACTAAAGTGTCAGTGTTAGAGGAGAAAAAGAAGGAAAGAGACTGAACTCTGAGGAATTCGTATGAGTGATTGCTTTAAAACTCCAGATCTTCATATTTTCATTTTTTTCTTCAGAATCAATGGGATCAATATAAATCCTATTGATTGATGTTCACTGTGGCATAGCTACAGTGCAAACAGGAACTGCAGGTAGCAAATGCAGCATGACTTTCTATGTTGCAGATTTATATAATTATAAACAAATTTAGGCAATAAAGACAGGGCTTATGTAGCCCACAGCTAACTCTCTGTTCTCCATGGCAACATTACACATTCTGTTCGCATCACCCAAAGCATGATGGGTACTTTTGGGCCAAAACTGAGGACATATTTATCCCAAATGGAGAGGGATCCCTCCTCCACAACAGACAGACAGATATGCAAAAGATGTACAGAGAATACAAAATAAAAAGTAATAAAATCACAACATAGAGAAACAGAATGACAATATTAGGTAAATGAAATGCGAACATACTTTATATGGATAGTTTTAGACTATCAGTTCATCTTTTCTAAGCACTAAGGCGTAGAATATCCCATCAACATGGTTTTTATATTCCTGGAAGACTGATACTCTCCTCTTTCTACTCACAGTGTTGCTGTCTGTGGAAAACTACTGGACATACAGGCAAACAAGTGTCTCAGAACATTCATTACACTACTCACAAGCCAAATGAAGGCTGAGTTATTTCTGAAAATGACCACAAATGACATGCCTAGCTAAAACGTGTAAGGGCAGCACCAAGCTTGTAAACACAGGAAGTAAAAACTGAGCAAATAAAATCATTTATATGCCGTTGAGGTTCATGTCCAAGGAATAACATAAAACTAAAAATCAAACCACATCTCACATTTTCCTTTCCTGTCTCGTCTCTCTGCAACAGGCAACCCAGGAAGAACCCCAGCTCCATCTCGCAAGACTCGTGGGATAAGGCGTACCCACCTGGCGAGGGCTTCCAGACAGCAAAGGACAACCCCAGGTACTCCAGCTACCAGGGCTCCAGGAACGGCTACCCAGGCGGCGGCGGTGTCAACGCCAGGGTGCTTCTGGAGGCCCAGGAGCTCTTGAGGCAGGAGCAGAGGCGCCGTGAACAGGAAGCCAAAGGGAAGATAATGCAGGAGAGCACCGGTAACAGTAGCTACGACGGCTACTCCCCACCGCACCTGAAGGACCCGGCGTCCCCCAAGGGTCCATACCGCCAAGATGTGCCGCCTTCGCCTTCGCAGTTAGCGAGGCTTAACAGATTAGGATCAGAGAAAGGAAGACTTTTTTATTCTTGAGGAGCACGTACGAACTGATGGATAAAGATCTGAACAGAGGACTTTGGGTTCAGGAGCTTCAAGCTTACCTTGAAGAAACGGCAAAAGTGGACGCTATAAATCTTGACAAAGGACAACCTAGAGGTCTTATAGCTTAGCGATGATCTTAGAGGTAAACAGTTGTGAAGTGTACTCAGTATGTGGGTGTTTGTGTTCAATCCCTCACTGTGCCGATGACCTATACAGTACCAGTAAATCAGTCAGTCACTCACCCTCCTACAGATATGAGACGCTCAGTGCCTTCTCTGCATTCACGATGCTTGTTCACAGTCGTCCAGGACTCTGATTCATCGAGATCTGGCACCATCATGTACTGACAATCAAATGGGCACACAGGCAAGTGAGTGGGTGTTCTTTTGAGCCCATGGGGGGGAGGCGTAAGGTTCTTTGTGGGGGCGTGTGTGTGTGTGTGTGTGTGTGGGCATGTGACAAGGTACATGTTTCACGATCGAGAGTGTGTGTCATGGCTTTACAAAGTGTCCCGTGGATGACTTATCCCTCCGGTCACAAATCATCCTTTCTTCGCTTCACTAAGGTTTGACATTCAACCCCGACCAACACTGCCAGTGTCTCTGCATTCTGTTTGTCTTCTTCCAGTGTTTTCTCCTCAGCGATTGAGCTCTCTCTCTCACTTGAGTTCTCCCCGGGGAGCAGAGAAAGCAAGGCAAAGTGTATGAAAGAAGCAGGGCACAGCGTGTGTTATTAATAAAAAAAAAAAAAAAAGCCCCCCCCCCTTATAAATGATTCATATTGTGTGTTATCTCCGTGGAGGAGACCCAGGCAGAGAGGGTAGACAGCTCTGATCTGCTGCCTGGCCCCCCTGCACCACTCTGGGTTTGCCTCGCTGGCCCGCCTGCCTGTCTGTCTGGAGCTCTGGCTCCCATCCTCCTCTCGTTGTTCTCATCGCCTCTCTGTTCATTACCCTCCTTTCTTCTACCTCAGCACCTGCCCCCCCCCCCCCACCCTCATCCTCCTCTGCTCTCCTCTCCTCGCTCATCTCCCACCTTCCTCTCCTCTCATCTCACCCCCTCTTCTACTCGCCCTCCTGCTACCCACAACCACCCTCCTCCTCTTCTTCCTCCTCCTCCTCCTCTTCCCCCCTCCCTGTCTCCCGAGTCAGGCTCTGCACTGAATTTTTCATCACAAGCCACCTGCTGCCTGCCAGAGCCAAAGAACGCTGCCACCAGAGGCACCGACAGAGGGCCCAGCTTCTGACATAAAGAGAGGAATAAAAGCATAAAAAAAAGAGACCCAGAATAAAGATGGGTAGAGAGACAATGAGCCTCCCAGTGTGCGATTAGCTGGAGCTTTTCTCCCGTTTTTTTTACAAAAGGCAAAATTGTCCACAGGAGTTAATTGCTTTTAATTGCTGTAATTGCTTTTTGTATTTCTACCTTTTAAAGCATTTAGCTGTCACTCTTCCCCAGACTGGTTTGAAAAGAGGAAGCAGGTAGGGGTGCTAGCTTGCGTGAAAAACACAGCAGTTGGTGGATGAATTTAGAGCTGCTGGATTTTAAAGGGTATAGAGCCAAACAAATTAGAAAAAAAAGCAACATTTTCTTGCTTATCTTTAGTGGTAAATGTAGACAGTTTTGATTTTATTTGCCCGGGTTTTGAGATTTCTATTTCTGAGTTTTCTGTTGCCACCTTAATACAGGGGAGGTGAATGGATTTTTGTTTGTGGTGTTCACCTCACAGAAGAGTTACAGCTGAATAAAATTTACTGAAATCTTTCTTTGAACTGCTTTCTTCCAAAAAAAAAAAAAGCTCCCCATAAAAACTGAGTGTTCTTGTGAGATAGGCAGTGCTAAAAGCCTAGTGATGTGGAGACTACTTGCAGGGCTAATTGGTAAACCTTTAGAAGTAGCCAGCCAGAAGCAAGTTAACACTTGTCAATCATAATCACGCAAGCTAGCTTGCTTTCTGCCAGTTAGCAAGCTCCTTAGCTCCAACAGGGCAATAAGTTCATACAGAATTTGTACCAATACTCCTGTCTCATAACTTTCTAAAAAACAAATGACATTAATTTTACTCCACTGTATCAAAGGAATAGCTCGACATTTTGGGAAATATGTTTATTTGCTTTCTGGTCTGGTGGTGATACGATTCCCAGTTAGCTTAGCTTAGCATAAAGACAGGAAACAGGAGGAAAAGGCTAGCCTGGCTCAAAGGTAACAAAATCCACCTAAAGTGCACTAATAAGCTAAGCTAAAGGACTGCTGGATGTAGCCTTATATTTAATGGACAGACGTGAGTTCTCATCTAACTCGAATAAGGCAAATAAACAACTTCACTAGAAGTCAGACTATTACTTTAAGGCAGAAATCTCAGAGGTAGATGTCTCAAATCCTGGACAAATATATATCTTTCTTTTTCTTGTAATTTGGGAGAACAGACTCTTTAACCTGTGAAGTTCTGATTATGCGTCATGCTTGCCCAGTGTTTTGTACCATTATGAACAGAGAATGTTTAGATTCTCATTCCTGTCAAACGCTATATCAGCTTATTGGTAATCTTTTTAACCCAGAGAGGAGGAGAACCAACTGCTGTAGTTGTAGGTTGGAAGAAGACCTTGGGCGTGGGTGACACAGGCTTAAAAATCACTGCCACAGCCCACCAGCCCACCACTATAATTGTTGCAGTAGGTGGTAAGCGATCCCCCCTGACTGAACCTCTTTTTTTTTTTTTTTTCCTTTGACATCACTAATGTTTGTGACACGACTGTCTGCCTGCAAAGCGAACAAATGAGACTGAGCCGAGGTTGAACTTTAAAACAAAAGGGAAATAGAAAAAAATAAAAAATAGCCATCATCAAGCTGTGGAAAATAAACAGGCTGTGCGTAATTGCCCTTCACTCCTACACACGCTCCATATGCAGAGTGAAGCTGCATGACATACATTATCTCCTGTTGGTTAATGAAGACCCTCGCTGGGAAAGACCAAGGCTTAGTCAGAGAAGAGTCAAAGTAAGAAGATGAAGAATAAAAACACGACTTTTCAATGGCATTAAATAAGTAAAACCTGTATTTTATCACGAGGAAAGATCACAACACTACTCTGCTTTAAGCTAATTAAATTTCCCCTTCTGCATAACGTATGTATATGGGTGCGAAAACACAAATGCACAATGGCGCTGATACACGCTACAATGGGCCATTGTAAACTGTTACCAAATTAGAAACAAACTGTGCAGGTGAGGGTGAAAAATATCTCCACTCTGAATGGTTTTTCGTAAAAAAAAAAAAAAAAAAGTGTTTGGTTGTAGCGGCCAGCACTTCCTGCTGTGAACACTAGTGCGTGTCTAAATGCAGACTAGCACGTTTAGAAGGATGTATTCAACCCATGCTCCAAATATCATGGATTTTGCATTTCCGCTGTCCAAGTTACGGGGTCTGATATCGATAAGTGCCTGAGATAATATCATAATATTTTACACAAAGAGGGACACGATGTGATTTGTTTTTCAGTGACACTACAGCACACAGACTACAGTGTGTTTTTTAACATTTTTAATATCATATTAAAATGTGTCATTTTTGGGGTACTCCTTCCTGATTCTGTATTTTTTTTTTTTTTTTTTTTTTTTTATTACCACAAGAGCCAACACTTACGAGCGGTTATCAGTGTATTTGTATCCCGTTTTGACATTGCCTTCAACCATGCTGTACCATGATGTGTTTTAAAGTATAAAAAGAAATGGAAGCTAATGGAAGCTGATGTGCAATTGTTTTGTTTTGTTTTGTTTTTTTTTTCCAGAAAACTTTTACATGATATATTAAGAAATGTATTACAGCCACTTTTCCTGTACATATCAAATTTAGAATAAAACGGAAGGCTGTTCCATCCTGTTTACAACCTCGCCTGCCTCCTCCCCTTTTTTCTTTTCCTCGGCCCCGGCTTTGAACCGGGATCAAGCAAGTCTTCAATTAAGCAGGAGTGACTCATCCTGCTGTCAAATGTCAAATCTGTCAGGTCCGACTGCTGATGTCTTTTTCAGAGACAGAATAGAAAGAGTCTGATGGATACAAATAAGATAACAAACGATGAAACGTCATCAGTTCTGTGGGGGGGGGGGGGAATCACGCAGCAGCTGATGTACGAATGTAACTTAAACCAACGTTTGGCTACTGTGTAACCGATCTGTCGTATACACTGAGGTAATCTCCCCGAACACCATTGTGTTTCCTGTTATTAAGTCCAACCTCATTCTCATTGTCCCTCACAGGGGACCTGTTGAGCAGCTCCCCGCTACTGTTTTTATTCTGAAGGTCAAAGGTGACGTCCTAACCAAATACCATTAAAGCTACCTAAGCCCAGCCGCATGTGTTGAGAGAAACTAAGCTATGAGAACAGAGGAAAAAGCGGTGGAAGGAGAGAAATTCCTTCGCCTCATCCTGTGCTTTTATCCCTCACAGCTTTTTATTGACTTCACGGTGTGTGTGTATGAGATTCAGAGGGATTTGTACATGCAGAGAATTGTGTCACTGTACCATGGTCAGATTCAGACTACAGGAGGGATTGTCTTTTCTTTTTTCATTATTTTTTTTGAGCAATAGAGGGTCGATAACCTTTGGAGCATTTCCTTTAAGGTGCACTGAGGAAGCCTACATGCACACACACACACACACACACAGGTTTTCATTAGTGAGGACATTTGACACTCTCAACCGTGGATTTAAAAGAACACAGGATGCTGTTTCAGGCTGTCTCGGTTCTCCCCGCATTCATATTCAATAACAGCTGAAATATGGAGCGTGCACACAAGTCCTCGGGTTTACTGCAGTTCATTGACAGCAGTCAAAACATGTGAATGTTTGGAACAAACTGGTGCATCCAGGCTTCATCTCTTAAGACTTGTTGCACAGTATCACATGTGCCACGCTGTTTACCATGCCCAAAAGAGAAGTTATAAAAGGAGGTCCTAGATAAACAGTGTCCCTGAGGGAGTCTACAATATGGACATCAGACATAGAGTTGAATTGTTTCCAGTCAGTTTAAAATCATTGCTTCACTGAATATTTTGCTCTTTTCCAGTGAAAAGCAGGATTTCTTTCCATAAATGGAGTTCACTTATAAACACAGAATTGCAGAGAATTAACCATAAGATCATATGTATTCTCTTCTTTTGATATATTTTAGTTATTCTTCATATATAATGTGGCTTTTTTCTTCGTAGAACAACATCTGATCATCTATCAATGCTTCACCTGTTGAATGCTGCACCTCACTCTGACTTGAATCTCAATTAATTCTAAAAGAAGCCAGGGATTGTAGAAAGACCACCAGATTGTATTTGTTCTTCAAGTCATTTAGATGTGAAGTATATATATTTAGAATAAATCTCTTCTTAAAATAACTTTTCTAATATTACCATCTGAACAACTCACCTCCTTTTTTACAATTAAATATTCTGATTTGTATCCAAATTCAACACATTTCATTAAATTGTGCTGCAATATCCTTTCTCCTGGTACTGTCCACAGTGAGTCCTGTTTTCATACTATGTGAGATTTTACCAATATATTTTTTCATGGACAGAAACCAAAGGTATATTACATTGTTGTATTGCGTCTTATCAGTGATCAGATTTGTTGTTGTTTGGTGGTGGTATTTGTTTGTTTTGTAGTGTAATGATTCATGAAACAATCAGTACGCACCATGTTCTTGGCACAGTGTGTGGGATCTGAATTTAGGACTTGTTGTTTCTTTTGGCTCTATCTGAGTTGCACAACAAGTCTAGCACTGTTTGTCACCAAAAGTTCCACCCGTGTATTATCTCGCTGAAAGGCTCACTGATAATCCATTTTTGGAAAGACAACTCTGATAAACAGAGGATACTGATCTCTTTCCAATAAAAGCCTTCCAACAGGTGATCCTCCTGGTGTAACCATCATCTGGTTCAGCTCTCTGCCAAAAGCTGCACAATGAGATCCAAAAACATCTGTGAAAGCCGGGGATGGCAGCTCTCCAGATGGAAGACTTAATCTCAATTAAATCATATCTTTATTAACGGTAAACATCAGCCTAATGCGTTTCGGCAGAAAAGATTTATCGCTTCATATCGATGACTGTTATAGTCTCCATGATAGGTGTTGCTGTGCATCTAAAAACATCTCAAACACAACCAAATATAAACAGTAACATCTTTACAAAACATGGCATCTAAGTGTGCCTCTGGAATAATTAACAGTGTTAATTATAATGAACTGATAACTTTATGCATTTAGCTAATAAGCTAATATAAATTCTAAATTTCAATTTGCATTTAAATGATGCATTAATAATTTGAAAGAAAAAAAATATTAAAAAAGACAATTAAATTTGCCAGTAAATAATTAGATTCTCTTGTTTGGTCTTTAAATGATAAAGTGGTAATTGAATTTCAAAATGTGATTGCGAAATTAGTTTCAGATAGTTTTTTAAATTTAATTTTGCCTATTTCATCTCATAATTAATTTGTTTCCCTGAGTTAACATGTATAGTTTCCATTAGTCCAGCCCACAGAGCAGCAGCAGGAGCTCTGATTGGCCGTCTGTGATGCGTTGGTCGGGTATAACCAATCAACCTTCAGTAATTGTTTTGCTACATTTTTTAAAAAACTTTTAATACATAATTTAAATGCAGATATAATTAATCAAGTCATAATTGCTTTTTTAAATGTATTGGTTAATTATTTGATTACAATTAAACACTCAAAAAGTCTTTAGATTCCATATGTTTGTTGTAGCCCTTCAAAATGAACTTTTTTCTTATATAACCTGTTTTTTTGTCCAGAATAGTTAACATGCAGGACTTGATCTCATTTATTCAGAAGCATCTTAACAACCTGCATAACAACACGGTGCACCTCAACCAGCAACATCCTTCTCCAGAGGCCAGTAAACTTTACCTTCTGTATTATTTCTCATTCTCCTTTAGCTGAGCTGCAACGCTTTTAATGCGCTCCACATCACCCCCGGAGCAATGTCACGGATCATTTCAACCGCAGCCCTTTCTCTCAACAGAGAACCACAACAAGAGGCTGCTAAACCTTTTATTTTACAGCCCCTGCCGCCATCCCTGCACCGTGTCGCCATTAACGAAGTCTATTATTTTGTTTAATGTCACGCTCACCTCACACAAGGGGGGGGGGGGGGGGGGGGGGCGGGTTAGCCGTTGAGCTTACTGGGAGGTCAGATAAGCGTCTGTTCAGAGGTGACACCTGTTTCTGCTCACTTAGTGTTTTGTTTTTTTTTTCCTCAACATTCATGTCGAGGATGGAGAGCTCACATATGACACCATCCCTCTGGAATTTGAGGAGGAAGCTTGAGAAGTTGCAAAAGCTGGGGGAAGTCATTGGACTGTAAATCAACATGGTAGACCAGGGAAACTGGGGAAGTTCTCCAGATCTGACCCTCAGACACCTGGAAAGAGTTTTTTTTTTTTTTTTTACTGTTGTATCAGGATGTTTTTGAAAAACCTCATGTCTGCAGGTTGTTTACCTGCAGCATAAATCAAACATTTGTGCAGATTTAGGCGTGCCGCAACTCATGAAAAGCCGCCGTTCTTTATGACTCTTCTACAACTTTATAATTTGTACAGAATGTGAGGAATGTATTGTTGTCTTAAGATGAGATCTTGCTGTCATTGCACCATATGTCAGTATGGCTCCAAGACAAACTGCTGAGCATTAACTGACTGTGGTGCAACTTAGTCACATTCCTTACTTCTTATTATTCTACCCTCCTTAGTTTCCTCCCCTTTCTAAATTATACAAAATGGTTTGCATAGTGAATATTTCCATAAGTATGTTTTAGCTGTTTTCCAACTCAAATATGAAACTAAGCTTTTCTGGTATTTGCTGAAGAAGTTGTCCTTTCTTTATCTAGTCACTTTGTTGATAGAGGCATGGTAATTATTTTCTCTTGAACATTAAGGTTGGGCTGTTATCAATCAAGTTAATTTTATTTATATAGCCCAATATCACAAATTAGGAATTTGACTCAAGGAGCTTTACAATCTACAGCATACGACACTCCCTATCTTAGACCCTCAATAAGGATCTCCCCCCAAAAAGAAGAAACCTCAACCATCAGTCTGTTTAGACTTAGGGGGAAATTTGGGGTAACGGTGGCATGGAAATCAGATTTGGAGAAAAACAAAACAAGTATTTTCAATACAGTAAAACCAAACACAGAGAAAGAGATGTCTTCTAGCTGACCAAGCCCCAAAAAATGAATAATCCCAGCGCTATTTTCAACTCAGCAAAGATGTGACTGGGCCCAAAAGAAACATTTCAACACTCATAAACCCCCTAAATCAGTGTAAAGACACAGACTTCTACTGAGCACACAGCATCACCACCACAGAACGGGAAAAACAACTTCCAGGAGCCTCAAATCCTACAAGCATTGACTCCGACAGGATTCTGTCCAACTTCCCTCTGTCAAATGCTCCATGAAATGACTCTAACACGCCCTGCTCTCCTCCGCTTAGCCCCACTTAGCCATGAAAACCCCTTCCTGGATTTCATGCCTTCATAGCCGGACACTGAGCTGTCTGATGCTGGCAGGTTCCCAAGTTGGTCTCCAAGAGGATGAGCCGCTCGTCTCCTGGAGGATCTCTGATCTGGACGGAAATATGATGCATACGTGAGTCAGATAGATGTTATGCTTTCAGTTGCAGGAAGGCTACAGCCCTCGGAAGGAACTGGATCGCAATTAACTGACACAGAACTACTAAAAATTACAACCATTCAGCTCACATTCAAAGGCAGAGCTCTGATTTCTGCTGAGGAAGACAGCACTGCGTCCTTACGGGACAATTTTAAAGTTTTATTCCTGAGGCTGTCTTTAGGTTTTTTTTGCCAAGAGCTTCCAAACTCTGACTGTTTTCCATGGCAAACGTACAGCAAAGATTTGAGTAGAAAGGTTGAATTAAAATTTCATTGTCTATTATTAATGGAGAGTAACAAAGAAGATATTATTCATATGAAAATGCTGTAGAGCATTACCTAAAAAAAAAAACATCAGCTCATGTGGAAAGTGTACTGTGCATCAAAGACTTTGGCTTTCAGTGATTCATATATGCATTTCCATGGTGGTTAAAATTCTGTTGTTGGTTTAGGCCTTGTGGAACGGATGACATTGCAACCTTGCAATTACAGCTCCTGAATATTCATTACTGACTCATTCATTATTAACTTGTCATTTTAATCACGAAGACATCAACGCATGAATATTGTAGGCTACAGTATTAGTGTCTGTAACCTTGGATGGCACTCGTCATGATCCACCTGTTGTCCCACTTATTAAGTTAAGACACACCCCCTGTTTACTTCCTTGTTTGCCTACTGCTGCTTTGAACCCTGATAAAAAAAAAACTGAAATAGGTCAAAAATGCTCATTTTTATTGTCTAAAAGCCATGTAACCAATCATAAATAAGTTCAACATTACTCCTGATTCTACACATGTGAATGCCTGAAGTTTGCTTTTGTATCCAATCAACTCTAAACTCACCACAGCTGCTGTTGTCTGCAACTTCTTGCTACCACCTTTCAAGCCCACACGAGGTGAGTGTTTGATATTCCAAACATCCAACAAATATCTGTGGACTATATACATGTCTGTTGGGAAATTGAACTTATGTTTGTCAAACCTGCTTAAACTGCTGAATGCTAATTCGGTAAACGGATTGCAGTTCAAGTGGAAAGTGTGCCATACACTAGTTGCAGACTGGACGTTTAATGAATCTTAAATGCATCTTACTTTTACATTTTCAAGATAATGATGTTGTTGGCTCAGGCTTTGTGGAATGGATGACATGGCAACTTTGCAATTACACCACCTGAATGATGATCGCCTGGGTTTGACTCAGTCGTTTTAATCATTTAATTTTAAGAGCAACAAATGAATAGCAATTTATCTTGCTGGCGTGCAGAGAAAATGTAGAGAGGACTACACAGTACTGTACATGCAGCTGTTTCTATGAAGATTAAGATTTTACTTGCAATTCTTCTTTGGGTTCTTTAGTTCAAAAACACTTTGTTTTGTGGGATGTCAGAGGTTGGGATCAGTGACAAAACGGTATCCTTGGAGATAATGGGGTTTCTGGGTGTTTCTTTGTTCAGCTCAAAGATTTGTAGTTACTGACTATTTAGTTAGTGTTTCTGACTGTCTTCAGTTCAGTCTTGAAGTCAGTGTAAGTTCAGTCTCCTGCAGGGTTTGTTTTTCAGCATAAAAGAGAACATTATCTCATCATAACTTTTTTGCAGTTGAGGAGCCAAATGGAAAAAAAGCTACAGATTTTGTCAGTGACTCGATGACTTAGTACAGTCAGTTTTCCAAAGTTTCCTTCGTTCATACACTCAAAACCTCTAGTTTATATACCGGCTTGACCTTGGTTGTGTGGTTGATTGACAGCTCGGTCTCTCACTGCTCAGACGACCTCTTAGTCCTCTGCGCCGTTGCTCCCGGAGGTTACACTGAACAGGTTGCAATGCTCGAATCTGACCCGGTGCAGCTCCGTTGCTTTTACTCTCTCCTGCTGCTTCTTGTCCTAATTTTCACAATTCAGTAAAAAAAAAATATATGGAAAATAAAAGAAATGACCTCAGGGTCCAGGCCACAGTTTTATTAGGTAGAGACAATTATATGGTGTACGGCAGAACCAGATGTTGTGTGATCACAGGGCAGAGGAGATAGGTGAACGAAGGGGAAAGTACCACCACCTGTGGAGGGAGGCACCACCGTGGGTGACCATCTGGTAGAGGTGCTGAAAGTAATGATCTATGCCTATAGAGAGTGTGAGTGTGTGTGTGTGTGTGTGTGTCTGCCATTCATAATAATATATCTATTTTTTTTATATTTTTTGGTCAGTACAAAGGCTCATCACTGTGGTTCTTATATTTCTGGATTATCTATTCCTGTGTTTGTGTTTTTTAATAGTTTTTGGATGACTATGGAGGTTTATGGCACAGAGGAATAAGCTATACCATCAGAAAGATCAAACAAGAAAAACAGAATACTAGCAGCCATGTCTTTTAGGTTATTTGGGTATAATTATCAATCATACAGATTTAAATATATTTTTTCTGTAAACTGCGTAGTGACATTTCAGGTTGAATAGAAATGTATAAACTGTAGTTGAATTAATCCTAGAATGATGTTTATTCTAATAATTATTTTCATGTTCTTGTTGCTAGTTTCCACGCTGAGGAAAGCCGTCTGCCCTCAACATCTGTGCAAACAGCTGATGTTTGCCGTCCTCCTGATTTTTGATTGGGTTTCCTTAGAATATGTGGTGATATATCTATTTTGTAAATCAACTCTTCTTTTTAAAAGTACATCGTCTTCGAGGTTGAAAAATGTTACCCATACAGAACTGTTTGATCCTGTTGAATATGCCTTACCAGTTTTAATACTGTGTCCAACTATAGTTTCTATTTTCTTGTATTAAACAATGATTGGCTTGGTGTTAAGGATTAGCTATTTTCCTGTTTCCAGCATGTATATCCTAAGTGTTGACAGTGAGTGGGAGTTTATTGTTGATCAGAGAGAAAGAATGCAAATGTGTTTTTATGATGAAATGACTGAATGTATTCAGAATTTTTTTGTTTTATGTGTGTGTGCGTGCTCGTGCATGTAAAACACACTGAAGTATCTCTCTGGGTTCGCACAGATCCCATTATTTCCTCTCTTCCTCCCACCTGGTGATTTGAGGTACCGATAAAAGGAGGACTGCTTGATGATTCATCACTTTATTTCTCCACCCTGCTTCTGTTCATCCCAGTCTTCATTTCTAGGTGAGGAACAACCAGACAGGGAACGTCTTTATCCTTTTTTTAAGTATAATGTCAGAAGCCGCGGTGTGACACTCGTAGTCGGTGAGCCTCCTCTTACAGGTTCACGTTCCTTTTCAGAGTCGGTTCATTCACTACAATAGATTTGTGGATCAACCTCGAGCAAAGTGTGATTAATTCTGAGCCACTGGACAAGGTGTCATCCTCCCTCTTTGTCCCATCAGTCATCAGTCAATGCGAGTGGATTCTAATCACTCCTAACGTCTCACTGTGACCCAACAGATGGACCATTTTGGTTCAGGAGCCAAACCGAAACCCAATCAGAACCTGAACAACCGGTTTCTGCCTCCTTTTTTGTGTTGTCGACAATGAAATGTGTAGATGTTGCGGAGGGCGGACAGGGAGTGAGTTCTGTGATGGTGCCAGTAGGGATGAAGATTAATGACACCGTCAGGCCTGTGTCTCCTGTTTAATAATGCTTATTCATCACTGTCGCCGCGAGCCGACGGCCCTGCGCTGAGCAACATACACAAAAAAACGAACTAAACACACGCATAATTCCATACACATACTCCATAACTAGAGTTGAGAGATTATTTTCTCCACTTCTTATTTGCCATCTACATTTTTTTTTTTTTTTGCATGTGTGTTTGTTGAAGTAACCTGACGTGTGAAGTCCCTGGCTGTGTGCTCATGAAAGTATTTCTCCTCATTGCAGTGATCTGGGTTTATGTAGATTTGCATACAATTCCACAAAACAAGCTTATCACAGGGACTTGTGGAGCATGTGTAAACATCTTTTATGTGATTTCAAAGCACAGTACGCAACCATATGCCTTGCTGAAGAGATGAAAGGAGGCGAGAAATGAAGAGAAAGAACTAAATGAGGAATAAATAAGGGACCTCTGGCCTTCTACTGCTGTGGGAATGAAAGCCATTTTGTCTTCAGTGTTTCTGCTCTCTTCCTTTTCCTTCTCGCTCTGTGTGTTTGTGCATGTGTGTATTGCCCTCTTTCTCTCTCGGCTTCCACTTTTCTCACACAGGCATTTCTCTTCCTAATGGAAAATAAAGACTGGAGAGTGGCCAAGATAGGGGTTCCAAATGAAAAACATGAAGTCAGTGACCCGAGGCCAAGGGCTGTCCATCTAGGCCCCAAAAGCCGGAATCAGCCTGGCTCTTCTCCTCTTCTGCCATTGATGTCCCCCTTGGTTCAGAATATAGATGTTATAAAGGTGTTGGGGTGTCGGGTTTCAGGGTTTCAGGACTTTCAGACTGTAGAAATGTTTTTAGTCTACTGTATACGTAGACAAATGCAGACGTACTATAATATCTGACAGGAACTTTGCAGACACATCTTGCTTCCTCATCTCTCCAATTCTCTGTTGAGAGATCGATTCTTGTTATTTGATCCCTTTCGAAAAGTAGTTTATGCTTTTTTTTTTTTTTTTTTTCAGTTCACCCAAAGTTTTGCCAAGTAGGAGCGGAATAAAATTACTGTGGAGCCACTGAGATTTCAATGCGTAAAAATGCACATTGTTGCAAAAATGTTATGCTGCAGACTTGATGGCATGATCAATTCCAAGTATCCACAGTAAATCTACAAACTTTTCATGCTTTGGGAGATGATAGCAGAGTGTGGCCTTGCTTAAAGCAATAATGAGCAGAGTGTGGCTTTGCTTTTAAGCATTAATGAGTTCTTTGCAGTCAAGGGGGGCAAAAAGCTTTAGGCTATTTCTGTTGCTCTACACTACATGTTTTCTGTGAAGATTCCCTTGATTAAGGCAGCTTTTAGAAAATATGCAGAAATCTTGACCTGGTAGGATTATAGTCACAGTTTCTTCATATTTTCTCAGCTATCCTTACATCTATATCCTCCGGTGCTTTAGCAGACTCCCCTCCAAACATGGCTAGCTCCCCCACAACACCGTTAATGTCCAGATTTGGCCGCTAGTCACAGCATGTAATGGTTGAGAGTGTTAAACTGTGCTTAGCCCACACGTCCGGCTTATCACGGACTGCAGAGACCGAATTAAACAAAAGGCTAAATAAGGGATGTAGCGCTAGCAAGGCTGCGGCTAACAATTCTCCCACTAGCATACATGCTTTTCTAGATAGCTTTTTTTCAATCACATAGGCTATGCTTCAGCTACAGCTGAATTGTCCTCATGTGGCTAAAGAGATGGAAATTGTCCCAAACATTGCAGGCTGGTTTGTAGTTTTCAGGCTTAAAGCTTTTGTCTCCCACTACGGTTAGAAGTGGTCAGGCTTAAAATGCATGCATAAGAGCAAAAATCTTGGAATAATCTGCATAAGTACTGTCAAATACATGAATAAATAAATAAATAAATGGAAAAAAAATGGCCAAGACACACTGTCTGTGAAGTGACAATACCAAAAAATACACCAAAATATAAAATTATGAAATTAGAGAGAGCCACCCCTGCTGAAGACATTCAGTGTGGAGATTTAACATATGAAGCAGTAATGGTAAAGGAAAGCTACATCAGTTTGCAGTGCAGTGTGTGTGCTCTTTGGGCCTGTAACCAATTGGTGTTTCATTCCACACACATATTTTAGGGGGAAGACACATAATCTGCATTGCCTCTTGTATAATTGCATTGGATTACTCTGGTTAAGAGCCTTAAAGGAGATTTTTTCCAATCAGCGTACGCTAAACATCCCTCTTATCGCACTCATCGCATAAAGACTCTTAATTACCATTTAGGGTTAAATTGCTTCTCTCATTTACATGTATGTAAATCATATGGATTTTTTTTTTTACTTATAGGGGGTGGTAATAGATTTTTTTTCTATGTTAAAGAAGGACTATAACAAATGGGTGTTCGGTTTCTCCCCTCGACCTGCTGTCTGTGCCGTCAGCAGAAGCAATTAGGCTTCCTGTGGTCAGACATGATAGTAAAAAGGCTAATTACATTGTCTTCTGCCTCTGCCAGCATTCAGCGCGGCCAATTGTTGGACAATAAAATTAGCCATCCAGTTCACTAAAGCTGTCTGAGGAAATCATTTCATGGGAGTGCTACAGTGTGTGTGTGTGGGGGGGAAGGGGGGTGTGTGTATTTGTGCAATGTGAATGAACATTTTGGGACCACAAGTCAACTGTAAAGCTTCATGTTTGGTATCTTCTGAGAGCTTTTTTTTCTTAAAAAAAATGTGAACATAGAACTTCCCTCTCATGACATGTTTTCTTTCTTTCTTTGAATTCCATGTCTCATCCCAGTCGCCCTCTCTCTCATGCTGAATTTATGAGATACTCACATTTGCCAAGAAGGGAATTCCACACAGTGGATTGTGGGAAACAGACTTCAAATGTGTTTTTAAATACAGACTGTGGTGTGGTATTCTCTCTTTAAGCTTTCTTTTCTCTCACGTCTAACCTTGTAAACAAAGCTGCCAAGCACCCAAGCATCTTGTGAAGTCAAAAGTCTATTTTCCTTTTATGCAACTAGCATCCTTGAATATGTTTTTTTTTTCTTAGCTTAGCTCAAACTACAGTTCTGAATCAACCAGAACAAACTGTACGAGAAGAACCACAGGTTGAATAACGATACAGAGTTGTTTAAAATGCATTTTGGGTTAATTTAGATTCAGATGATGAAATGTCAATAACAGCTGGGAGGCCGTAATGGGAAGACAGTGCAATTTTATTTTGGGACAGTCACAGGCTTAATTTTTCACTCAAGCAAGTGATAAAAGTAAAGAAACCCAGTGAACAGTGATTTGTTTATTTGTAGTTCAAAAGGTGTCCGGAGCTCTATGTTAAAACCAGGCTCATTTATTCATTTTTTACACCCTGGGTCTTTCTTTTCATAGCTTTGACCCTCATCCTCTTTGGTGCCAATAACAATATACTCTTCAAGTTCATTACTGAGATATCTGAATGCAGCTACATCATTAAAAAGAAGTCCAACAGGGCAAGAAACACGAGCAGTTAGACAAACATGATAGTTCACAGACTGACCTCCTAATTTCAACTTGGACCGACCATATCTGCTGTAGCTGATGTGGTAGTTGAGTGGATGTGCTGCAGTTTTCCTGTGAAATGAGGGATTATTACCAACATTTTGAGTTCACTTTTACCTCTAAATTGTTTTGGTAATATGCCTTGACTTGTTTACAACCCGTCTGAAATCATTTGACTGATCGAATTTCTTGCTCCTTCTAGCTTTGTATTGATGTGGTCGTGTTCTCAGATCTTAGCAATTAATTTGATGGGTACAATGTTATAGCCAAACCATTAAAAACAAGACACATGTTGTTATTGTCACAGCTTGGCTCTTGGGCCATGACAAATACGTAGACATGCCATGTTAGAGGTTGTAATAAAAGTAATTTATTTAAACCAACTAAGACTAATTAAACACAACACAAAAAGTACAAAACATATGGAGTGTGGTAATCAGTAGAATCAGTGGTGTGAGATGTGCATGTGTGAGATAGTGTGTGTGTTGTAAGTGCATGAAAGCAAAGTAAAGGAAAGGAAATTACTAAAACTGCAATATAACCAGAACAGGTGCCTGCAGGGATGGCGGAGAGAGAGAGAAGCAGAGAGAGAGATGTTAGCTGCAGCTGGGACTTCATAACCTGGGAACACTGGGCCCAGGTGTTCCCAGTTGCGCTGATGACCCACATGTGGACAAAAAAAACAGACAGGTGAATCACACGAGCACACAGCAAACAGCAGGGGACATCGCTTAATACAGCGGAGTTCCTTAAATGCTGTTGAAACAATAGTTAGAGGTAACCTAGATTTCTTACAGTAATAAACGTTTCACTTTTTAAGCAGATTTATCCCAGTTTTAACCTGGTTGACAGCTTTTTTTTACATTTTTTTTTACCTAAAATCAATGCTTACTGGGACTTTGACCAAATAATCTCACTGACAAAACGTAACTATTTGTTTTTCCAGAGCTTTCAACAGCATTTCTCATTATCTCTATTCATTAGAAATTGGCAGATGAACGCTAGGAAGTAGTAAGCTAGTAAGATTTTGTCAAACTGGTATTTCAAATGTCAAGAATGAATCTTCACACTCCACCTCATCAGACTTTCTGAATATGTTAAATGCCTTACATTGACCGTTACTGTAATAAGGATTTTCTGTAGTTCTACTGAGACATGATCCGATCTGATGGACTGTTTCATGGCTCCAAACTACACAAATTGTGACTCCATGTTTCTCTCCTGACCTTTCTGGAAGTTCAGTAATGACATGGAGCTCATACCCTGCTGCGTACGGATCTCCCTCAACGAGTGACTGTTTTGCAGTGCTTTGACATATAACCTTTGCTTACATCTGCTATGGTCCATTGGCTGCCAAATCTCCTGATATCATTGATTTTTGTGTCACATGCTAGCTCAGTATGTTACCTCCCGGTCACTTAGACATCCCTCTCAAAAGATCTCATTTTGTACTTTCTCTCGACATGTAAATTGGCTCCTGAACTTTGCAGCCTTTCTGGGTTTTTTTTTTTCATGTTCTGCTCGAAGTTTGCTGACTGTGCCGGTGTGATTATGTCTAAAGGTAAATTGAAGAGGATGCAGTAGTGTTTGCTGTCAGCTGATAAAGCGAGCTGCTCAAAACAAGCTCAGAATTCTATAATTCACTGCACTCCTCTTTATTTTTCCATATTTTACTAAAGGTAAGCATACAAATGATTTATTCTTATATGCTATTCAAGTATGTCTGTATGTGTGTGTGGTCAAATTATCTTTTTTACTATCTTCTGTTTTGTAAATAAACCTGGTCTAAACATTCTTCAGGCAGCTCTTTAAGTAGAGCAGAGAGAAAAGCATCTCTCTCTGCAGAGAAAAGAGAAAAGCAGAGAGAAAAGCTTCTGTCTCTGCTCTACTTAAAGAGCTGCCTGAAGAATATTTAAAGTCCAACTGAAATCAGAAAAGTCACACAAAATTAGTGCTGGCCAAAAACATACATACAAATCCAAAGTGTTGATTCTATTCTGGGTTCGATACTTACTGGACCTGTACTGGTACATACTGATGGCGTCCTCCTGTCCGCAGAAGTTTATACTCCCCAGTTGAACTTGCCAAGAGCTAAACACACCAACCTGACTCTACTGTGACAAAATAATCTCAACTCAAAGCTCCACTGACACTTTTTCTCCTCACAAATAATAACCTCATTGACAGAGAGATGCAGTCAATTACGTTATTCAGTCTGTAATGTAGCAATAATAAGAACCCAAACAGTTATGTAGCTTAATAAAATAAAACAATATTAATATAAACTGATCTGTTCATTTTAATACATTTATATTTATTGAAATATGGTGATATTTGTCCGTATCGAGCCACAGAGGCAGTGCTGTTGTTCTGTCCAGTAAAAACATGAAGCTTCACTTTACATTGATTTGGCAGCAACAATTATTAGATTTCATCTGTGAGACCAACCAATTATATCATATATCAAAATGCTACGGAGACATTAGCGCCAGCGGTAAATCACCAAGAAGCTGCAGATTTTCTCCCCGGGATGACGACGGACGTTGTCGGGCTGCTAGCAGCTGAGATGACCGGCTGGTCTCACCGGGCCAGCAGCTCCAAGACGTCTACGAAAACGTTGCAGCAGATTTACAAACAGGCGTTATTTGGATAAACTGACCACATATTGGGAATCTACATGGTTGATTTGTCGCCTGAAAAAATATTAAAATTGAATAAAGTTATATTATAATAGTCAGCGACAGCGTAGCCCTTCTGCTACATAGCCAAGATGGCGACCATTGAAGGTGAGAAGTGTCCGGCGTTCCAACTTTTTGACCGTTATGAGCACATCTTCCAGGTACTCATAGCTCACTGCATAATGCCATACTTGCCACACTTATGCACTCAAATAGCAAGTGTAAGTATGGGAAAACGCCAATGGAGACGCAGAATTAGACTCAGTGCTTGTTAGCCTGTTAGCTTGTTAGCCTGTTTAGCTTGTTAGCCTGTGGATACTTTGCTGCTTGAGGACTTTGGAGATACTCTCTGCTGCAGTTTGGTTGACAGGATAGTTAGACTACTTTAATAACTGTTTATAATTATTTTGCATTTAATTTCGTCATTTGCTCCAGGTTATTTCTTATTTTGTCATGATACAAATATGAGTTGGTATTTTTCTTTATTTACTGTAAAAATCTTACACATGTACTATCAACACAATTATCACTGTTAGTAAATTAAAAAAAACAATTGATGTAATAAAATATAAGATTTATTTAGCATACAGCCTAATATTTTGGGAAGATGATGAAGCATACATGTATTTACTACCATTTGATACCATTCTATGCTTGATACACACACATCTGGTTAAAGTATTCTGCATTATAGTGGCCTGAGAGGTGTACAATACCCAGTACTGGAAAACTAAATACATTTAGAAGTCTGTACTCGAGTGTACTAAGACAACTCAAGGACTTCCGAGCACTGCACAAATTCTTTTGCAGTCAAAAATAACTGTCTAAATGGTTTTTAAGTATATATTTTTTATATCTTTATAATTATTGAAGGGAAGATAAATGGATCTTATATACATCAGAAATGCTCCTTTAACCTTGAGGCTGCTGAGTGGGTGGGGTAGTGTTTGTGGGTGTCCCTGCTGGTTCAACTGTCAATCAAACTTGTTCTGGTAAATATAGCTTTAAAGCCAGGGACAGACATTGTCTTGTTAGTGGTATAGAAGAGTGACCACACATTTAGCATCTAAAGGAACTGATGATGACATTTGCGAGTAAGTTTTTAAGCTGTTCAGTAGCTAATAAGCTATCTAGTACTGCATACAGTCTGCCCAGAATGATAACATATTTGTCCAAGGCGAAACCAACATTTTAATCCAATATTTCCACAGACTGCAGTCTGCTCGTCTTTTTTAAAATTTTTTTTTTTACTGCCATAGCCTGTGGCAAGTCGAGGCAGTAGATGGTGCAGTCTGTAGAGATATTGGATTTAAATGTTGGTTTCACCCTGGGAAAACATTATCATTTGGATGGACAATATGCATCAGTCATATCTTGAAAATACCTTTTTAGAATGTACAACTGCTACCTGCCGCTGGGTAGTGGGTAAACATACTGTTTTTCCCCGAAGGTTTGTGTTCGGAAAACTATGTGACTATGTGACTAAATCAGTCCAACTGTCAGTCATTGTCACAGTTGATGAATGATATGATGATGTTACTGCTTTATGCTGATAAATTTAAAATGAAATGATTGGCTATATGCATAACATAGACAGAAAATCTACATTGTCACTGGTAAGCAGACATGTTTCAAATCAACAGGTTTGTAATCAGGGTGGATGAAGAATTTGAATTAATTACTATTTATTACTTATTACTTTTTTGGTGACCTTTTTTCCTGGCAAGAGTACCTGAATGTCGTATGCGAAAGGTTGAGCTTCTGCATTTTGTTAAAGCAGTGACACAAAAGAGCAAATAATAATCTTAACCCAAACATCTAGATTTTGCTGTTGAGAATGATGCAGCTCAATGAGTGTACATCCTGATGAGCCCCGGTGAACTTAGAGAAGACTGAAAGCAAATAAATGAAATGTGCATTACTTTTAAGTGTGCAAAAAGTAGTCTGTCATTATATTACAGGCATCACCTCTTCTGTAGAAACTCATATTCAGGTCTGCTCACATCCTTACAACAAATTCCACTTTTGTTATCACATTTTGAAACGAAGCTGCTTGACATGCATTAGATGGTTCTGTCCATTTATACTCTATCAAAATAAAAACTTGGGCCCATCCATCCACAAATGCTGCAGTTATGGATATAATATAGATAGGTCTGTCTGCCTCACTTGCTATAAATTGAAGCAAATTTCTGATGCTGTTGTGCCAAAAGCCTGCAGCATACAGGAGTATTTTTTTTCTCTTTTCAGAAAGTGTTACATTATTTCTTGCCAACAAGTATCTATAGATATATATGGGGCTGTAAGATGGGGAAAAAAAATCACAGGAATATACAGTATATGCTTGTCTTCTGCCTATGGGTTTTTATTAAATCTGTTCATATTTATGTTATAATTGTTGTTTTTTTTCTCTCTACAGACTGTTTACATTGTGGTTAGGACTTATTATAATTTTACAGTCATAAAAGAGTATTATATCATCATTTGAGTGCTAGCCCCTTGAGAACACAGATTGCCTCTGTGGATCCATCACCTCAGTGTTCTCCATCTTCCCGCTCCTGTGTCGAGCCATCTCTTCTTTCTATTAAATGCTTCAGTGGGAGTTACAAGCCACTCCATCATTTCCTTCCCCTTTGATCGAAGCTGATGAGAAAAAAAGTCTCATTGTGCAGGGACTCAAGGGTGAAGAGGCTGGACCCCCGGGGTCAGCTCCAAACTCACGCAAGTATTACATCATGTTTATCTAGGACGGGGTACAGACTCATCCCTAGCCATATGTGCCAGTGTCCTGCAGGACGACTTTGATCTTGACTACCTACTGCCCTGCTGCCTCCCCAGGGTCAGATACAAGTGAAGGCCATAACTTCTCTTAGATTAAAGCTGCTAAACCCCCTTCACCAGGGGCTACAGATGCTATTGGCTGCCCCCTGACCTTTGACCTGTCCCATGCGGGCTGAAAAGAAAAATATAACCCCCCCCCCCCTGTTATCTACTCTTGTGAAGGGACAAACAGCAGCATTACTTCGAGGCAAAGGGTGATGTGAAAGCAAGTGAATGTGAGACCTGTTTCTATTTTAATCCGTCTCTTTCCGTCTCTCTCTGACCATTTTTTTGCCGTCAAGGTGATGTTGCTGGGCAACAGCCAAAGGGAAATATGATTCGGCATGGCAAGGTCAAGAATAAATGCCTCATTTCTCTCTATTTCTCACACACACATACACACAACTCTAGGAGTGAACCTTGAGCTGGATGCTGCAAATCCCCTGAAATCCTCCTTGACTTTTTATTTTCATCTGATTCCAAGCCTCCCGACTCTTCGCCTTGCCTTTATCCGTCTCAGACATTGCGTTTCTCCAGCCACTTGTGATAAAGCTGGGGTAGTGGTGGGGGGGAGGCGGGTTGGGATGGGAACAGGTAGCCTTCTTGATGTGCCAAGCGAGACCATCTTGCTTTCCCCCAGCGGAGGTGTGGAGGGATTACTGCCCCGATGCTGACCTTGAGTGGACACGGGTCACTGAGACTATCACTCGTTTGGTTATTACCTGGTCAGTCTTTGATGGAGGTGATTGTAAAAAAAAAAAGTTAAGGTGCAAAGATTACAGGGGTTTATTGGTGTCACAGAGAAGGGGTTTTGGGAGTAGAAATCTGATATTTGTTTTGGGACTGAGAAATTTCATTGCTTGTGGATGTTGGTGGAGACATTTGAATGGGCTCTGGGTCTTGTAAAGTATTGGGTGAAAGCAGTGAATGGCGAACATCTTGTACATGCAACATGATGTAGTTGCTTAAGAGTTTAATGAGTATTGGTCCCTTCTCTGATTGTTTAATTTTAATGATATTTATGTCTACATTTTGGATGCTTCAGTGTATGTGTTCTGCAGTTTTTGTACCATCTTTGTAGTTGCTGCATTTAGTCTTTACTTGTTCCCTCTTTTCTGCATTATCCTGTCACTTTGTCTCACTTAAAGTTTACTGTTTTACTGTTTTTGTCATTTTTGTAAACACACTCAACATGCTGTAAACATGAAATATGTCTTGTAGCTCCGGTAACAAATGTTTAGGCAAAGTCAACAGCAGCAGATGTTCAAGTGTCATTAACTCTTCTTCTAAGTCAAGTTTTGCTGAATCGTGATCATCCCTGCTCCCCCTCTTATGTCAAGTTTAATCCAAGTAGCAGCTAATTCAACTACTGCAACATGCTGATGCTCACTTCATGTAATCTCACTAAACAAGAGCATCTTATTAAACATTATAAGTAACCAAATGTCGTTCTTTCAACAACCCTGATGTTACAGAACAGCACCTGTTATCCTTTAATGTACACACGATCGAAAGCAATCTGAAGAAATGCAAGTGAAATCTGTTCCATATGGGCGTGAGCTTGTTGTGTTGGCTTGGAGCAGATAGTCCTTTCCTCATTTACAAAATAAACTTTAACCATTTCCATTTCATTCTTTAATCATCCAGAGTAGGTTGCACCGAGTGAGCCGAAAGGAGTTCAATTTTGTGCAAAGAAACATCAAAAAGATGAATAACTGTTGATGAGGAGGCCTGTGACATTTCAGTCTTCACAAGCCGACTTTTTTAACTAGATGCTGTCGGGACTTTTTTTCCAGTGCAGGTATTTAATTTGTCTGGCAGGTATGCAGGGAGAGGAGCAGAGCAGGAGGGGAACAGGGAGGCCTCTTGGGCATTACGCAGGAGGGTAAACAAGCTTCAAAGCCCCAGCAGAAGCCTCAGACTTGACCCGGGGTGAAGCACGACTCATTAGTTACACGCCAGGCAGCATCTGGAGTAATCACACCAAACACCATGGACTATATCACTCTGAACTTCACACACAGCCTCACTGTGTGAAAGTGTCGTGCTAACTGGGCATACCATTTAGCGATAGTGTGCTTTTTAATTGGATGGAAAACCTTTTCCAAAAACATCATTTTTTTTCTACTCTGAGAGGTAATTAATGGAAAAAAAGGATACTTTCATTTTAACAACTATCTTCCCAGTCTCATACTTATCAGTAAGACTCAAAGGTGCAACAAAATACATTATCTCTCTGGTTTTTTTTTTTGCTACAATTCATTTTACTGAACAGAAATACTTGAAATTTCCTTGCTGATACATGCAACTAAAAGCACAAAATGACAAAACAGCGTTTCTTCAAATTCATGTTTCATATTTCAAATGCGATTTTTGTCCTGAGCTACGATACATTTCAGCTTTATTGAGGACATTTGCTTCCTGGGAACAACCTCCATACTCCACATAGATCAGATAAACCTGGTTGTACAGTATACCCGAGGCACTTGCACAGAAATCCATCAACACATTCTCTTATCATCAGAGGAAATCATTGATTTATTACAGGCGGTGAATACTGTCCTTGTCAAGGCGGACCAACCCGTCCCGCTATCACTTTGATCATGTAATGACAAAATACAGTGATGAAAACCTCAAAAGGTGTTGTCGCGTGTCCCCCTCCTGCCAGAGACCTCACGGCTGGGCCCGTCATTCCCTCCGACGGCTTTCCTGGTCGCCTGATGATGGATAACCGAGCGGCAGATGTTTCAGGAAGTAGTCCATTGATAAAAGTCCCAGAGGAGCCCCCTGATTGGAGTTCATAACCCCGCCCCTCATTGCAACAGCCCATCCATCACTAGCTGAAATAGGAAGCTGCCCTTGAGTGTCAGCGACCAAGTGTTGATGGAACGGCTGCTGATGAGATGCACTGATTTGAGTGTTGCGTGGCATCGTGAGATGGCGAGGTTGATTGTTTCTGAGTTTATAGAGTCTTGCAAAAGATGGGGTTGTAAACATATCTAATGTGACATCTGTGAACCACTTACTAGAGTAAACACACACAGTTTTGATTTAAATCTTTATTACATGCTTTTAGTCATAGCAGTCCCTCGGATGCTTTTACACAATGAATCTGGTTATTGGCAGCTCTAACTGGGAGAGAAATGGTGAAACATACATCATTTGTGCAAACAAAAGAACTGGTCAAACTGGTCAAACAATGGACTCAATTGAATGTGATGAAACCTCTGCTTCTGTGGAGCGTAAGTGGGTACTGATGCTGGGAAGTAGGTCAGTGGAGTAACCTGACATGTTGCAGCAAGTGCCGGAGCCACCAGTGGAATAGGGGTGGGCATTTAGACAAGTAGGTGCAGTGTCTGCAGGGATGTTGCTGTTCTACAAATGGTCATGGTGAAGCGGGAACTAACCTGAAGGCAAAGCTCTGAATTTACAGGTCGATCAATGTACCAACTCTCGACGATTTGTCATGAGCTTTGATTAATGAACAAAAAAACAAGGTCATGGATACAAAAAGGAATTTTCCTTTGCTGGATGTGGGCATGAGCCTGGACATCGAAACAAAGTTGAAGTGCAGAAGCTTCTTTTCATTGAAAGGAGTCATTGGAGTTAGGCCATCTGATTAGGACACCCCAGCAGAGATCAATAATGTACAACTGGGATGGGAGCCTGAGGTAGTGAAGAGTATCCCCCAAATGGCCCTCAAGGTTACCCAAATACTCTTCTGGTTGCCAAAGTGCACCGTTGGTTGGGTCAAGTACCCTTCTACTGTGATCCAAGGGCAAGGATTTACCTTTTGGGCATTCAAAAAATGCAAAAATACCACACAGTAAAGTGCTTATCATCCAAAATGTCATGAAAATAAGAAACACAAACTGAGAAACTCCTGGATTACCAATGTAAAAGTGTCTTGGTAGGTAAGGTTGATAATGTTGCTTTTCTAAGCAGACAAAGAGATCTGCCCTCAGCGTGCTGCTGTTGTTCGTATTTTCAGCCGCAGTGTTACTCTTCCGAGCCTGTTGGCGGGGTGCAAAAAGCATTCAGCTCTGAAGGATTTGAGAAACAGTGCAATCGTCATGAATTTAAATAGGTTCAGGGCCCTGCGTACAGATGGCTGAGTACACAGCCAGATATGGCGTTCAATAGTTCAGAGACCGGTCTTTTCTCTCTCTAATCGCACCCTCTCTTTTTCTCATTGCTGTCTTTTGCTGCCTCTTTATCACTCTCCTTCTTTACACACCTTGTGCATGTACACTTGCGAACACACATTGGGATGAACACACTGTTTTACTGTATTTCATTCTCTTGTCGTCTCTCTCACCATCACCCAGCGCCTCCTCTCTTTCTCCGTCTAACATCCCCCCTTTTTCCTCTTCCCCCCCTTCCTATTTCCCAGTTCTGAGGAAGGAGATAAAGAAATCGTTTTTCTTTCACCGCCAATCAGGTTGGCACAATTACACAAACCAGCAAACATGCCTTTCTCTGTGTGTCTCTCTAACGTGCACTCTCTTTTTCTTCCCTTCTCCTTTTCCAAGTTTCCAAACATTGAGAAACGAGATAAAGAAATCACTTTGAGGTAGGTGCAATGGCATAAGCCTGCAAGCATCTCTACCTGTACCAAACATTTTACTTGTTTCTTGTTCTTTCTCAAACACACATGCCTGCATATGTTCCCTCAAACATTTATTTTATTTGCTTCTCATTGAAGCTCGAACTCAAACTGTGAAGCTAAAGCAGTCCAGACTTCCACTTGTCGCCTAACAAAGTCTGACACAATTGGAGAACACCATCGCTGCGGCGCAACAGAGTGGTAGATTAACACCAGAGTACCAGATTAAAACAAATGGGGACAAGTGACGTCTGGCTTCCAGACATCTCAGATCTCATCTGATGTAACAGGCCACCCAGGGAACCAGATGCTGGGAATAGGAAATGTGCTCAGAAGGAGCAATTCCACTTGTCCCTTCATGTAGTGTCATGCATGCTTGATGTCTTTAGAAAGTGGCATGAAGCTGGTGCTTGCAGTACTACTTTATGTAAGTCTATACAACAACAAAGCCTCAAAAATAACCATAGATTTTAATGAACTCTCTGGTAAAGTGTAGCATTTAGCGCTCCGCACGTTGTGTTGGATTCTTTTGCATTGTACCATGGTTTCTGTTTGACAATTTGTTTGTTTATTTGGATCCTTTTTAGTTCAAGGCTAATCTCCCCAGTTATACCACTTGTGCTGTAGCTTGAATATAGTTTCATTACCTCTCCCCAACAACATGGAAAGTTTAGATATTTCAGATTGAACAACAGTATCAAAAAACAGATTGGTTTAAGAATGTGGGATGTTTATTGGCTAAACAGAATGACATCTAACTTTTGGGAATGAGAGGAGCTTTAACAGCAAGGCATTGTGGGAGACCTGAGAGAGTATAGCATATTTATATTCTTTGAATAGTATATGTATTGTCAAACAGAAGGTTTACATTCTCTAAAACATATAAACATACTACTATACTACCATAGTGTAAATGCCCACAATGTTTTCTCAGACTTATTGCAGGTTTATTCCAGGTTTATCCAATAACTCATTACTTCATGTGCATTATTTCCATTAAGATAACATGCAAACCACTAATTTCATACTTTCCTTCATCTTCAGATTCATGGAGGTCCATGTGTTTATTTGTTTCTTGCCTGGCATGAAGGAGTAGACATTTAATCCAAACAAGTTAATTAGTGGGGAGATAGCATCGGCGCAAACGAGGCTAATGAAATAAACACTGTCCTAAAAGAAGAGATTAGCAATTAAGCTATTGGAGCGCAGAGTCATTTATGTTCCATTGTGCTGTCTTTTAATGTGTCAAAGTAATGAATACGGCTCCCGCCTTTATATCTTTGTGTTAGTGTAGTATGAATGTGTGCTGTTGGGTAATAATAACCCACTCTCGCCTATTTGTTTATCAGCCTTTGTTTATTGAAGGACAGTATGGATATCTTCTGTTGAACAGCTTCAAGCCTGACAGTCAGTGTGCAAACTGTCCTACGCTTGCTGTACGTGAGATGATGTTGTGTTTATAGAAGACAGGAAGAGTTATGGATGATCTTATTGTGTTTATTGTTCCACTCAACGTGGTGTTGTGAAAGTGGCTGATTTAAATAAATACCAGTTTGAGAGGTGGTATGCGTGCTTGTGCATGTGTTTATGTTACTGATTTAAAGCGGAAAGAGCGTGTAAGTGTGTATTTATACAGCATATGCTTCTGCACATATGTGTTTGAGAAATTCTCGAACATGTATGTTGTGTGTATATATAAACCTCTGTCACACATTCCATATATCCTTTGCAAAACGGAGACAAAGTTCAAATGCTCTGTATCTTCCACGTGTCTTGCATCTGCTGATGTGTACATTACAAACACGCGCACACACACACACACACACAGAGGAAATGCTTTGTGTGTGTGTGTGATCCATCTGGTTTGGTCTACTTCTCTTGTAAAGCGGCTGATGAATGGAGAGTAGAGGGCTCCACGGCGACCAGGACACATGGCAACTCCCCCTCGACTTTATCAGCCACAACACTGTTCATTCCACACATCTATCTATCTGTCCAGCAGCGGCTGGGGAAGTCATTAACCCGCCGGCCCCCTGGGTTCTTAAACGCCACTGACAAGAGAGAGAGATAGAGAGAGAGTACAAGTAGCATTATGTTCACTGGCAATGTTTATTTTCAATCAAGGAATTCTGACATCCTTATACTACATGGAAATCATAGGGAGGAGGTTGGGGTATAAACAGGTATAAACAATTTTACCTTTAGGCATGATTAGACACCACGTCACAACCTATTAGTCAGAATTGTACTGAAACCTGGAGGCTACTACAATTATTTAGAGATCTCCTCCAGAAATGTTTTAAAATGTATATGAAATACTCTATTTTGAATAATAATTTGTCTAATATGTTTTATTTCCAGAAAAAAAAGTTCAATTATCAACAGTTGCTCCCTCTTCCTTATTAAAAATACCACAATTTCAAAACCATTTCAAAAGTTTAATGGTTGGATACAAGATGCCTCCTACTTCACTCAAAATTCCATTGGCAGTTTTCCACGTCACACTTGTGTAAGTTGCGTACTGGACCACACTTGGCTCCAAAGTATTTGTGATGTCACAAATCACGTTCGTAGGTATACGCCTTAAACTCTGTTCTCGGTGAGCACAGAGAAACTTTGCTCTCTCAGCAGATGAATGTGAAAACAGCCTTCTAGTGTCACACTCATGCATCATTCTGCAGTGTGAAGCTTAATGACCAAAACACATTTTTGAGCAGAGGGGGACTTTAAGTTTAGGTAAAGATTTTGGTTTTGGTTAAATAAAGAAAACATCAACCAACACATCTTATACTTCAAAACTGTGATCTTTCCTGAATGTTTACCGAGAGTTGCCAAAAACATCACCATAAAAACACGACTAATGCGCAGCGTGGATATTGTAGGGAAAACAAATGAAATACATTCAACATGAACATTTTGCATTTATGTACAACACAAACCCTTGGTTGGCTTTAATAAAAATGAAAAACTCTAGTCTAGTCAGCATAAAACATCCTAGAGTATATGTGGCAATGCAAATTAGTCGTATATGACGTCATTGTTGGCATCTTTATGAGTGTAAAGAATCTACATTCATGCCGTGTGCAGGTGTGTGTTTTATGCATGAATGTGTATGTGTATGTGCTTTTGCACCGGCTGACTCTGTGTGCTTATCTAATCTTTCAGCAGCTTATTTTAGTGTATTTGTGCCTGTGTCTGTGTGTGTTTGTGTGACTCCATGTCTGAATTCATGCTGTGTGAGTGTGCATATATACTAGCTGTCTCTACCTGCTTATCTGTGGTACCTGAGGTATATTTTACAGTATCGTATGCAGTAAATCTGTGCATGTGAATATGTCTTTGTCTTGATGTGTACTTTCTGTGTTGTTTTGTTAAGGCCCTGTGTGCACTAGTAACCGCTCACATTTTAATAAACATCAGCAATAATTCATAAAATGACACAAACATGTTTTGTCTATTTGCATTTCTGCAGATTTACATCACTGCCTGCTTGCGTGTACATCACTGCATGTGTATTTCATTATGAAAATATGCCTTCATGTTGCATGTGTGCCTCCGTGTGCATGCAGCTGCATTTGTGCGCGTGTGTGAATACCCATTTGAGCCGTATACACATCTGTGTATTCAGGTGTATGCTAACATAAGAGATAGTTGCCCAGGCAGATGTCATCTCTCATGTCCCTCTCCTAAACAATAGCCTATTGTGGCACCCAGGCAGACTGACAGATTCAATATAGCCCCTGCAATAGAAAGCAGATTAAGTCACTGCATCATTGCTTACGGCTTCTTTTAGACGCCATTAATTGCCTTCATCATTGGCAGCCATTCTTCAGCTTGAAGTAAAGAGGTTTAAGAAAAATGAGTGCTTTAGCAAGAATGGAGATCACCATTTCAGAGGCGGTGGCTCAGCTCCTTTACTGTCAGTCTGTATGGGACTTCTATTATTTGGGGTTTGTTTTTTTAACACAATGAGAAAATAATAAAGTGATTAATTATCGCATTTATAATATTAAATGTGGTGCTTTATAATAATAAGTGATAGGACATGGATGCATGCACAGACAGAGAGGCCAGAAATAAGTGAGACAAAAGTAACAACACCCCTTGTCTTTTGCTCTAATGTAAACTGGCTCTATAAACCCTCCTTATTTATCCTAAATTGTCTGATGGATTTAAGATATAATGTACTGTCGTGTCTTTAAAGCATTAAAAGAGCTCTTCAGGTTAGAAACTGAATACACTCTGCCCACAGTTTTGAGTCACTTGCCTGATTGAGCCCTGTAACCGCTTTTGGCTGTCGGTCCCCTCAGTGATATCATTGTTCTGGGATTCAGGGTCATTCCTGTCGAGCTCTATCAACTGTACTCCAGAACACAAAGGCGCAAAGGGACTATCATCCTGTCTGACTTTGAAGCATAGCGTGCCAAAGTTCATCCAGTGATATGAACTTTGGGTGTTTATAAGAAATAAGAGGAGAACGTGTTAAGCAAGATCTTATATAACAAATAACTCGCATGCATCTGGTTTTCAAAGCTGGCGCTTTAAATAAAAAATGTATCATTGTCTTACCACTTAGACAAACTCCTCTGCATCTATTCATCTATTCATAATCAGTACATATGTACTGTATATTCCAAGCTCACGCTCACACATGTTCACCCGTTTCCCAGGAGCATCAAGCTGAGGAGAGAGGGGATGATTGCGATAGATGAATATTTTTCAACAAACTTTTTCTCCGAACAATAAATTGAAAGACTTGGGCATCAGGCTGAGCTGCACTTTCATGATTAATGGCACTACTTTGTGAGGCGCTCCATGGAGCAAATAACCACAATAACAAAGAGGAGGGCTCTAAATGCTGCGGACTGCACTGCAGGAGCTCAGGAACCGCAGCAAGTGTAGAACTGGAAGGAAAGGGTTGGAGGGTGAGAAAAGGCAAAAATGTCTTCATATTGTTATATTCATCATTGAAAGGACAGAGGGGTATTCATCTAAAAAAAAAAGCCATTGGTTGTGAGCTGAAAAGAAATGTGGACTCAAGAATTTAAACCCCTAAAGTGCCAAAAAGTTCCCTTTTTTCCTCCCACTGGCATCCAGTAAGCTCATTTTTATTCCATTCCTTGTTCTACCTTTCACTTGCTTGGCATAGGTTTGTTTTGTTCCAGGACTTCAACCAAATCCATTTTACAGGGGGCTACATAAGGTTCTACAAAGTTCATTCGAATTTAAAAGATGCTGTTAAATCACGGCGCTACGATTTTTATGTGAAACCACACCCGTCTTATCAGGCCAAATCCCTAATTTGGGGGGAAAATAGCAGCAAGTGAGCAATGAGTCCAGAACATTTTGTACTTTTGTAGAATTTCTTATTTTTTTTCACATTTCATTTCATTAAAACTCACCAGTGTGCAAAATTAACAACAAGAACAGCTTAATGATCTTCTCCTGCTTTCCTTCATGTTTATGCTTGTTTATCCTTTTACTATTTTTCATTTTTAACTTGCTAGCTTATGTATCATTGAAGGCATAGTTATACATTTTGGGAACCTGTTATTTCATGGAGTGGAAGAACTAAATTCCCTGCTTGCTTTCCTGCAGAGAATTGCATGAGAAGATCAATACCATTTTTACATCTGTTGGTTAAATATCAAGCCACAACAAGCTGCTGGTTAGCTTAGCTTAGCATAAAGACTCGAAACAAGGGGAAACTATTTGCTTGGCTCTGTCAGCAGGTAACAAAATCCACTAACCAGCACCTCTAAAGTTCACTAATTAACACGGTTACCTTGTTTGTTTTATCTGTACAGAAACTTAAGTGTAAAAACATCAAGTTGCGGTGCCAGACTATTTCTTGGCTGGGCGCAGTGACTTCCTGGAGCCTTGCTGTCACTGTATAACACCTTAGCTTTAGAGATGTCACTTGCGGACAGCGCAAGAGAAGCTGTTTCCCCCTGTTTCTAGTCTTTATACTGTGCTAAGCTAACTGGCTGATGGCTGTTGCAACATTATAATGGTATCAATCATCTCATGTAACTCCCAGGAAAGTGAATCAATGTATTAATGACGTTAGACTGTCATTTTTGTTTCAGTGACAGTGATTTGTTGTACCGCTTTTACAGCTTTTACTGTGTTCATTCACTTGTCTACTTCAGTTTATTTGTAGGTTGTTTAAGTGTCATCTTCTATCTTACTTTTTGTTCCCTTATTCCCTTTTGATTTATTCTTCATCCCATACTTACCTGCAGTGTATCACACTGGCCTGACAAAGTCCGTGCTAAGATTAATGTGATAGTAATCTGGCTCTTGTTCCTCTGCTAGCAGTGCAAAAATCTATTTGGCTGTATCCTTGAGGATTTTTGGAAGTCGTGTTTCTGTTGATAGCGGAGCCAAGATACCTCTGTGGATAACTCAGCCCAGGTTGTCTCCTTTTTTTGCTGAAAAATCATCATCTTTTCATTTCAAGATGGAACGAAATGAAAGAAATCGAGGGACTTCAAACCTGTCATCCCCCTTTACTTCTCAAACGTGCTGTTGAATTACAAAGAAGCTATTTTGGCTGTGGACAAACCTAAGAGCAGTGCAAAGTGTTGAGTTAAGTGAGAACCGGTGGGCAGCTCTTCCCTTTATTCTTTTTCATCCATATAAAACAAAACGAGAGTAGAGAAATCACCCTAAGAGGTGGATAGATATTCTTGCCCCCCTGCGGCGCAGAACATGTCGACTGTTGAAAATAACTGTTTACAAAAAGCCATTTGGATTCAGCCTCAGACTCTGGCATTCTGATGAGACGCTGACCCCCACGGTGGCACGAGAACATCATTTTATGTTGTCTCTCTCATTTGAGCCTCTTTACTGCAGAAAAAACTCTGTATGAGTCTGTGCATATGAATAGATGTATTATTTTTGACTGTAAAACTGAATCCTTTTTAATTAGAATTACATTGATCTTTCTATATCATTAATCATTATATCATTAAGGTATTTTAATTGTATTGTAAGATAGTTAATGGATGAATTATGAGATTGTAATATATGAATTTATTTTTAATAGGATATCTACATGGTTTAAGGGATAAAATACCTTAAAATTGTCCAGATGAGATGAAAGCCATGTCTTAATTTATAGTATATGTTATATGAATACCTTATTGTACTTAAATCCATTAATTTATCTATTAATTAACCCTATTCCACCTTAATGAAAAATATGGGTCATCTTTAGGTACAAATTAAGAGGTTCCTTCATATTCTTAATCTATTACAATCCAATAATTAACTTCAAATCTGGGATAAACCTATTATATACCTGACTACTGAATGAGAATCTGTTAACGTATAACTAATTTGCACCTGAAAATGTTTCAGACCCTCAGCTCAACCAAAATTTCAACCCTGAAAACCATGAATTGATAATTAATTAAATTAATATTGAATTTAAGGGGGAGGTTTTGGTTTTCACCTTTTTCACATAAATGGATCTCTGCCTTGATTTATGAAAAAGGGGTTTCAGCTGTGAAGTAAGGATTAATTAAGAGCTTTTTAATGGATTTTTTTTCTCACAGTGGCTGTGTATGTGTATATTTACACAAACATGTCACTACGTGTGCGTGCGTGCTCAATGAAAGAATGACTGTTTTAAAAAAAAAAAGATGACATTAAAACACTCTGAAGGAGCTCCGTCTCCGGTGTAGCAGACAGTGCACTCTATAATATAAAAGCCGGCTGATTTCATCCACCTTGATTAAATTTAGCTGCAGATCACATATGCGAGCAAACGTGTGTTACCTTGGCAACTGTTGATCACACTCCAACCCTTGTTATTCACATAGAAAGGCTGGCATGTGTTAAAAGTATATTATCGACGATATTCTGGGTTGATGTGAGAATTTTTAGAATATCATCTAGATTATTGTTTATCCCAGATGAGTAAATGCAGACTTTTGTTGAATAACATGGTGGAGCTGTTTTTGGCTGTCTGTTGTCTTGCACTCAGTGCATTTATATAATTATCTCCTTGTAATATGTGCTTTTTAGACCACTCAATGGAAACTCAACATGGCTTTTGTCATAAAAGATTGGTAATGACATTCCCATTTTGGCAGATTATGTCATTTTATCGCTACTGAAGATGAGGTCATCAGTGGATTCTGGATAGTAAAAAATCCACTTTGAATGCTCTGGTTTCTTCTATTTCTACTTTTACAATTGTCTTTTGGCACTATTATTGTTACATTAACAAATATAACTGATCATTTGCCAGATGGTTCACAAGTGGCAAACATCCAGTAGCCTACTTGGCTATACATGATAAACATTTTCTAATATTGAGTCCAAAAATATTAACTATGTTTATCCTGTGAAACTGTGATTCTTCCATTTAGCTAAATTCTAATGGAAAAAAAATCACATTGAAGTTGTTGCCATTAAATTTTGGATGACAAGGAACCTCTGTAATGCCAAGGTCAGACACATTTCTTGTGTTTTGAGGCATGTATATTAGATAATCAAAGTTCTTATCCAAGAGATGTTAAACCCAGACTGACCAGTGGCAGTTAAATTGATACATTGGAAGTGTGCAATCACATTTATTGAGGGTGAAATCAGAGAAAGACATTGGCGATTAGACTACATTGATGTGAAGCACCTTCATGTTGAGCGTAAACTCATACAGGAGAGATAGGATAGGACCCCTCTTGAGTTAGATGCTGGTGGTGGTGGAGTAAAGCCTGCGCGGAGTTGATGGAAACACTCTGATGAATCTGGAATAGACAAGTTGGCTGCAATCAAATTGGCTCGAGGAATACAACCAGAAAAATTATTGTCCAAATATTGTGACATCAGGATTATGAATATAGAGACAGCGTGGAAAAGCAGATATGACAGAGAAGAGTAGAACCAGAAGAAAATTACATATTTTCACCCAAAGAGGACTAAAGGCAGAACGTGAGGGAAAAGATCTTCCTTATCGATCTTTCTCCGAAGCTTCATTTTGGTCTTTCATGACGTACAAAGATGATCAAGCAGGAGGGGACTTCTGGGATCAAGAATGTCAAAAACCGTGGCATAATGGACATCTTAGATGCTGTCACACTAAATGAGAAAAAAAAAGCGGACATGCTAGTCTGTCCATCAGGGCCTTGTGAGGCATCCCAGATGCTGAATTTGGTACCACTATGACACACTACACCGGATAAAACAACAAATGTCATGCCTGAAACCCTTTTTGTTCCCGATGTCCCGTGTCTGTCGGATCAGGCCATTTTCATGCCGATATTGTGTAGTTTGATCCCAGCTTTAAAGACACCAGGGGATCACTGGATTCCAGTTTGGGCTCTGCCGCTATCAGGCTTCACTGCCTGTAATGTACTGTGTTTCTGTTTTATGAGATGAGAAAGGAGCTCAGGATCAAAAGTCTGTTAATTGAAGCTCTTCTTCCTGATCTCAGCATATGGTGAGCTGATGCACTGCTTAATGTTGATTCCCAGGCGAGAGATGCCTGGTGAATCACATACAACACACACAACACACACACACACACACACACACACACACACACACACACACACACACACACACACACAGACTAATGAACATGTCCAATGATAGATTACAGAGAGGAAAGTCTCTAGAGATGAATCAAGAGAGACTCTCTTAAATAGAACACAAGAAACATGCAAGTGCCCGCATGCACCCTTGTTTGATCCTCTTACGTTCCCGCTCTCATACACATGCATGTATGCGCACAACTTATACACACAAACACTCACACACGCCAGATATCATCAAGCTATCTCATCTAGGACAAGTGTGCTGTGCTTTGTTCTGCCTGGTATTTGTTCCCAAAGAGAGGCGAGGTAAATTCTCGACTAAAGCACTGTGTGTTCACGCATTAGCATAAAAGACGGAAGCGGCACAAGGGATAAAGCAGACAGAAGACAGATACACAGTCTTTCTTGTGTTTAAATGAGGTATCTGATGGTTCAGCAAGGGAAATGGCACACTGCCAAATCAAAGCATGTGTGCATTTTAAGCAACAAGTGTGTGTGTGTGTGTGTGCAGGAGTGGAAGATGTTTACCATGCAGCACAACAGGGGATGTTGGCCTATGAAGTTCAGTCTGCTGTATGATTTCTGCTCCTGTGTTTTGATCAGAAAGATTTGAAGCTGCTCAACCTTTCATCTCTCCACAGCGCAACTGGATTTACTAACAGAACACATGGGATCGGAGCAAAGCCTCCTCTGCATCAGTAATCAAGTTTTGCTATTGTTTGGTGAGAAAGGTGCAGCCACCCAAAGCATTGCAGAGCAACGCTGACTCAGAAAGACAAGCTGTTAGTTTTTTATTTTTTTTAAATTTTTTTGCAACTCAGTAACTTATTTCACTAGATTCCATATGGCCAGATGGTGAGCCAAAACATTAGCCAAGTGACAAACACAATTCCCTCCTGAACTTCCTCAATGAGGGGTGGCTGTGTGGAGCCGTGTGGCTGCTTCCTGAGGTGATTTCGACCAATAACAGGACACCTGGGGAGGGTAGAAGACAGTTAACAAGTGGTGACTGGTGGCTGTGGTCAGTCGGCCGTGGTGATCCTCTTCAGTTGGGCTAAGTGGGCATTTGGTCAAGTACAGTGGCTCCAAAATAGCGTGTTCACACAGCCATCACATAAGACTGCAGTGATTTAAAGTGGGACACAAAATTGGACAGAATACAGAGTTTTAAGAGAGAATCAGTGACTGAAATGTTTGTTTTCTGAATTTCTTTTTGAAATGTAAGTTTCAAAATAATGTATAAACTAATGCACACCTGGTAGACATGTCTGCACACTTATTAGAGGGCCTGAATTTAGTGATTGAGACCATAATGACTTGTTGAAAAAAAAGATTGACTTAGTATTTCTACAGAGAAGTTGAGGCTTTTTTGAATGGGAGTCAATTGGAGCCAACAGCTAATGGCTGTCAGTGGCATTGTGCTTTAAAGTACTTCCACATAAATCATGGTGGTTTCCATTTGATCCATGATATGTCACTATGTGGTAAACCCCATGCACTTGGCACTCCATGTGTATTAAAACAATTAGATCTATAGATCTGCACTTGGCACATCTTTTTTACATGTTGCTATGCAGTCAATACCTGGTGATGTATTGACTCATATCCAGCAGGTTTGAATGTGTGTACATTAACCTCTGTGAGTTGTTCAGAGTTCTTTCCCATGATGCCCTGCTGTGCAATCAATAGGACCACAGACACATGACATTTGATGTTTTTACAGTGTGTGTGTGTGTGTGTGTGTGTGTGTGTGTGTGTGTGTGTGTGTGTGTGTGTGTGTGTGTGTGTATGTATGTGTGCCACTACGATATACAGCAGCATTGTTCCATTATTATTTTTGGCTGGATTGTAACAGCGGGGCCAGCCCAACAAACGTGAATGTCCATGACTGACTGATTGATTGACTGACTGAGTGATGACGTTTCACCATTGGTCGGCCAAAGGCGGCCAAAGCTAAGTATCCCATAATACATTTCGCACAAATCGAAAGGTGCAGATTTTAATTTTCACTGTAGGACTGTTAATATGTCACTTTATTAAGGTTTAATACTTTTGCAGGCGAGAAAGTAACCATTTAGATTCCCAATATGTGGTCAGTCGCTGGCCGGGTGAGACCTAATTTACTGCATCTCACTGTCAATGAGATTATTTTTTTTGTGAAAAAAGTGTTAGTGAAGCTTTAAGTTGAGATTATTTTGTCACAATACAGTCAGGTAGGTGTGTTGAAGCTGAGCCGGTGCTGTTAACAGGCAAAATGATTGTACTGCATCCTCCCATCCTCGGAAGTTTGTCAAACTTACCAAGTCCAGGCTACCAAGTACTCAAGTCTGAACTTGGCGTACTTGGTATTGAGAAAGGCTCTATGTCAAATTGGCTTCAGTCAAAGCCCAGGCACACTTCCTGGGGGCTTGGTCACCACATGTCGCCACTTCCTGTATGCGTTGTTTCAAAGTAAAAGCCCTCTAGCATTTCATATGCAGTCCAGCCATATACTAAGTTTTGACTTAGTCTTGTTAAATGGGCTGCTTCATATTTGAAGAACATGTTTACCATCCAGCAGCTCTGCACGGCTCAGCAGTTTATGCAAATGTGTTATAACTTAAAAGCAATGAGTAAAATGAGCAGCTGTTGTTTCAAGGTCAGAGAGCACCAAGGCTTAATTTACACAGCGATGCAAAAGCCTAGTACGCCTGCCTGTAATAATCTCTTATAATGTGAATTTCTTTGTCTAAGTTAAAAGAGGAGGCATCATCTGACAGCAAAACACAAGCTTTAAAAGTAGTTTGAGGCTGGAAATGTTTTTATTAGAAATATTCCTAAACACAAAATGTAGCACTCTGCAACTATTTGACATAAATCTTTTTTTGCCTTCAAACCACCAATGAAATGAACCAAACTGGGTGACATGGAGTTAATGGATGGCTTCAGGCTGCGTGGAGCCTCTTCCTCATCGTGACTAATCCTAATGACTAATCCGGTTGTAAACGATAGACCCGTCACTCTTCTTTACAATGTGTCTCATGGCCTATTTCTGTACAGTAACATTCACACGGCTGCTTGTAAGAGATATCAGAGTTTATTTTTTTTATCTGTTAAGAATAGAAATAAGTTGCACTAAAAAAAACATGACACAGATTGTATTGTTACAGATGCGATTTATATTGAAATACTTGTATATCCTACTTTATGCAGTGAGGTTGTTTGGTTGTTTACATTCTGTATTAGTATGTTCAGTGTTGCTGAAGTTGAAATCTGAGAGTCAGTCATGTGGCGTGAGGACAAAATGATCTTTTAAAGGGAACATATCATGCTTTTTGTGATTTTCTGTTATTTTTACACTGTTATAATGTTGGATGTCTATGGTAAACATGGTAAAAGTTCCAAAACTTGAGGTGAAGGTATGTAAAAATGCTCCCTGAAAGTCAAAAACCAGGGTATCAACCTGCTCAGAAACGCTTCGTTTTCAATGTTACCTCTACTTCCTTTGCAATGACATCAGATTGTTCGCACTTGCCCTCAAATGGCCGTTCGTTGTTAGTCTCTGTTGCTAAGGTTGTTCACGTTGTCTACTCGCATATTTTGGATCGGATTCAGGCTCAAACATGTGCGGATGTATTTGAGACGTGTTCATTAAAGAACAAGGAAAAAAAAACGTGAAATCAGAACAGAACGGCCTCATCGGGAGGGAGGCTTTAAAGAGACGGGAACTAAATCGGCCTGTTTCAGAGGCTGAACTGAGGCGCTGCGTGAAGTAAGATAAATAAGGAGTCTTTTGAACTGTAAATCATGCAAAGATATTCCAATAGAGCCCCAGAATATAAATATAGACCATGAAATGATACATCCTGTTTAACTTATATGACATAAAAATATATATTATATCAATGGTGGGCTTTTAGTGCTCTAAGTACAATGTCTACATCCAGCATTTTGCCCTCCATCTAATATCATGTTCACGTTGAAGTTCAAAGTTTTGTTTTTCAAATATTAACCCTTTTGCACTTAAATTATATTGATATACTACTAATTTACTTATTCAATTTACCAAATATATGTGACTTTTTATAAAGTGGAATAGATTTAGATTTAGGCAACAAAAACACTTTTTATGATGTAAATATTAAAAAAGTAAATGCATCTCATCTCATGCTTCAAGTCAACACTGACGTTTTCAATATTTAACCAACACCATCATCTTTCTTTAAACCTAACCAAATCCTTTAGGTTTGCCTAAACATAACAGAGCAGATAAAAACACACATAAAATACAAATAACAAAAGTGAACAGTGAATGTTTTGCATGTATATTCAGAGTGAACATGTTGTGATGGCAGTGACACAAGGTGGCATTATGTTTTATACTAAATGTATCTGCTAATGCAAATCAGATGTGCACGGACATGATTTTCATGTTGCGCTGTATAATGATCTTTGAGTAATAATTCTAATTTGTAGCCAAAGAACACTGTGCTCACAAAGGTGCTGTCCGTGCCACCATGCGTCCTTGGCACTGAAATTAGATAACAGCCTATGAAGCTTTTTTTAGGCTTTTATGACAGATGTTTGTTCCCCGACCGATTCAATAGAGTAATGAATTTAATAACTTGGCTCTCCTCCCTGGCTGACTGCTGGCACAAACCCCTGGAAATCCCACGTTAATGAAGGTTTATGTGACGCGCTAAATGCCATAAGCTTGGTCTTTTCTCATTATGTGGTCTTTCACAGCCAGTTAGCCGCTCCTCAGTCAAACTTAAATATCAGACAAATATGAAGAAACTGCTCATCAGGCAGTATGGAGTCATGTAGAATAGTAAAAGAGGGGATTTTGCAGTGTCTAACACTGTTGTCAGGTGAAAAGTATGCGTTTTTCTGTAATTGGACATGTTTTTATGGACCTCAGTGTCCATAAAACACCTGTGCAATCTAATGCAATCCAATACAACAGCTCTACCATAAATATAAATATTGAAAAGTGTTCCTAATGTTTTGCCCCCCCTCATTTATGCTAATGGACTGGACAAAATATTAGAAACATATTTCAGTATAATACACTCCAGTACACCACCACCACCACCCACTACAGCCTCAATAATAAACATAAAGTAGAATTATCACCTTTCTGACAATGTCAACAAAAACTGAAAATGTATTAGCTTCGTAAGAGTAGAATTTATGGCAGAGCTGTTGTATTGGATTGCATTAGATTGCACAGCATAAAGTGGCCGGTGAGTGTATAGTAAGTATGTATGGCGAAAAAGCAATTTCATGGCAGGTTGGTAAGGTTCTATTGTGTCTGAAGATGAATGCTGTGTTTGTACGTGGCTTTGGTGAGTAGGCAGATGCTCTCAGTAGAAATGCAGTTGCCGCTCGTTCTGAGTGTGTGAGAGGAACGGAGACGATTAGGGCTGTAGAGGCTTGACGTCCACTCATGCCCCATTTCAGTCCTTCTCAGTAGATTGCATTTCTGCAATTTCAGCTTGTTCCTCTCCACTGAAGTGATGTGCAACAACAAACTGTTCATCTTTTTTGGTGAAAAACAGCAGAATTTCATACAAAAGATGTTTTTTTTTTTTTTCAAGGGCAGTTTTGAATATGAGGGCAAAATCAGGAAGAGGATGATATACATGTGTGTGCAGATACCTTTAAAATTAGACTCTTAAACTGTATTTGGAGAAACACAAAGTGAATTTTGGCACTATGACATAGAGAAGCCACTGAAAGGTTAGGATTCTCTCAACTTCTATGAAAAATTATTTCTAAGATGTATGATTCTACTTCAGGCATGTACACAAACTGTATTTTTGAGAGTATTCAGCTTCTTATCTGTCAGTTGCGGTAGGTGCATAAGTTGTTATCTGCAGCTAATTTCTGCAGCAGACACACTGACACATTTTAATCTAGTTTCCAGTGATGAATTCCAAGGAAAAGTATTAAAACATATGATGATGCACAAGGGATAAAGAATATTTACATTTGATGAGGTGCAGCCAACAACAAAAATGCATTTTAGGTTTGAATATTTCATTAAAGCTCCTAAAAATTTGGTTTCAGATCTTTAAAAATATGTACAATATTAAATATCTATAACAACATGATCACAGTTAAAGTTCAGGAAAACATATTCTGGTATTATTTATTAAGAGTTTGAAAAAAATACATATAAAAACTCTAATCATGGCGACGTGAGCACAAAACACACACAAATCTCAGGGATGGATACCTCAAAACATGGACAAATAAAACCAAAACTTTGCATATGTAGACACCAGTAGAGGCCTGGTGAGAAAATATTTTATTTTATATGATCTGGAATTGATTCATTCATGTGAACCTCAATTTTCAAAACATTCAATCTTCTTTTCATTTGAATCGTTGTTCATTCATTCCTTCTGTATGTAGCAGAGGATACACGATTGCACATGATAATTAAAAGTAAAAGTCACTAAATGTCCCAGTTTGACCTTTTGAAGCACTCGGTTGGTGGACCGACCACAACCAGCTGCTCCACCCTGTCGACCCCCTTTTTCCATACACTAACTACAAGGAGGTACTGGCACACTCTATTACCTCTGGAATGGCAGTGGAATTGAATTAGCCCTGGGTGGCTTAAGCATGTGGGCTTGTGTGAATCTGTTAGCGGGGTGCGAGTGCATCATCTTTCACAATCAGCTGGCTGTGTGATGTACCCGGGAAAATGAGGCTGCTGTGGCTCTGCAGATGGAGCAGCGCCTTGCTGGTGAAAATATATTCGCTGGGGCTTTTTTTTTTTTTTTTTGTGGTGAGAGAGACCCTGTTAGCATGTGGACCTGAGGGTATGAAGGACAGAGAGAAAAGGTTAACAGAGAGAGAAAGAGCAGGACTGAGGCTGGTATCAATATTAGAAACTCAGTTTAATTGCATTTTATACATAACCATTGCTGAATATCAGAACTTAATGTATATTTTGTTACACTGATTGTCCTTTTTATGTGAGACTTAACAAGACTATGGGTCTGTTCAAACCTGTTTGTTTGCCCTGCATCGAATTGTTGGATAGTGTGGTAAACTTGATGTGTTTTCCTCTTGGTTTGGTTTCTTTTCACACAGAAAACAACAATCACGCATTCACAGTGCTTATTTGTCAGATGAGTGTGGTGCAGGGGTGAGAACACAGGAGGAAAAGTCTTGAAGAAAGTGCTCTCACCAGATATCAATCAAGGCCTTTATGTACTTTATGGCTAGTCTAGGCTAGACCTTGATTCATTCTCTGGCTAGCTGCTAGTGAGTGTTTATGTCACCACTCTGCATCCCAGTATGCAAAGTGAACCTGGCTACAGTAGTCTTAGAGTATGCTCTGAGACGTCCAATGGGATTGAGGTCGGATCAGCACTAGCACTAAACCCAAAATACAGCAGAGGCTGATGGAAATGTCATTAGTTTTGTAGGTATTTGGTCATAAATAGAAAATCTTTTTAAATAGAAGAAACATTTTACCCCGTTTTAGCTAGTTAGTAACTTTGCAGAATATAAAGTATCACTGTTGTCGGGTAAATATTTTTACCCAGATTTTTACATATCTGCAGTATGAAAGTCATGTTACTACTGGGAAAGATTTTAGGATAATTAATTCATTTAATTAATTTCTTAAATCAGGAAAATGTACAGAACTGGCCAGCTACAGATTTACAAAATAATGAGTTTTAGTTTGAACTGCATTCAGTTGTGATAATTGTTTACTTTTGTTTCAGTAAAATTTGCAGGACATTTACTTATAATAGAGTATTGCTTCATTGTAGTATACAGAAGTGTCCTACTTTTCCTTTTAAGTAAAGAATTTGAAGGCTCTCTCCACCACTGTGTTGCATCACCTGAATCCAGTGTGTTGTGTTGTGTCTGCGTTTGCTTCCTGCCTCTGATTTCAGCGACTCACGTGCCTCTTTGAAAGCGCTTGAAGGAAGGAAAACCTAGCATTCATTGCCCCAATGAGACCAGTGGTTGTTTTCTGAGCTTTTACCTTCATTTTTATATAGTCTATTGTCTGACGTCGTTGACACACAACCTTGAAAAGCTATTCAGACAACATACATGTCTGCGTGTTTTCCTTGCTAAAATTACCAGAGTTTTCAAGGCAGCCTTTTGTAGCGGAAGCGTTCATGCTGCTTGGTGACAATGTTATCTCATGGCACCCCAGGAAACGCAGCCCTCCAGTTTGAGCAATAAACAGCTCTGCGACTGCTCTATCTCTCTGTTCCCATACCACTGTTTCTACACCAGACTTTGGTCATACAGTTGTTGGAGATAAGTCTCAGGGTTTGCTTTAATCAGAGAGGGGAGTCGGATAGGTGTGGTTTACCACAGACATTGATTTTCAGATTTCCACAAGAAAAAATAAACTGATTTTAAAATAATTTTCAGTGATTGTCTAAAATGGGTTATGGTTAGATTTGGATTATAAATTTATGATATTTTGAGTCAAAAGTCAAAATGTTTTATGAGGTAGAGTCATAATATTACAAGAATTAAATCATAACTTTCTGAGAAAAAAAGTCATTATATTATAAGATAGTTTTAATAGAAGACAATCAAATGTGTTATGATTAGATTTGGATTAGATTACGTGGGCATTTTCTTAGTATTTTTTAATAAATATTACAAGTTTTGTCTTGTAAAATTATGACCTTTTTCTCATGACATTGACTTTTTCACTTACACAATCATTCTCCTCTCACAGTGCTCCTGATACTGTGTCGTACTCATATATGCAAAATCTGTCCATCTGGTTTTATTAGGTTAAAACAAACCATATTGTAAAATGTACCGACTGGATTCAGTCCAACAATTCTTCAACCTGCTTTTGTAAAAAAAAAAAAAAAAAAAAAGTTGTTGTCATGTTCACTTTCAACTATTGTAAATAAAATACATAACACAATAAAAATGTCAGTCTTTCTGTTTCACAAACATCCAACTTTATTGTAGTTTAACTTACTCAGACATTAAACTAATGATATTTTATATCCTCACTATATTTGCCCCTTTTCCTGAAACATTACTAACTAAGCAGCAATAGGCTCTGAAAAATGATCCCAATTTAAGCTCTATTGCATACAGTGCTTATTGAACTTAATTTGTGGGCTTTCAACAGAGTCAGTGAGGACCTCCTTAGCCTTCGGTGGTTTCTGATCGACTTGTCATTGGGCAGCATGTAAATAAAACAGAACCGCGTCTCAGACTGTGGATGACTCCACGCATCGTTGCCCCATCAAACCAACAGGAGCTGCTCTGGAGAGCAATCAGTGCTGACTAAACCTGTCATATTGATGGATCTATCAGCCACTGGCTGAGGTCCCAGAAGCCCCCAGCTTTGTGGTTAGACCATATTGTCAGCTCAGTTTGAGAACCAGCACCAGGAATCCTAATCCTTCTCTCGTGCTGAACCACCTACTGACAACTTTAATTACTACCTCAAGACTCCAAGAAAGAGGTTTTTGAAGCCAGAGAGGCCCAGGTCATCAGAGGCACATTTTAGGAACATTTTCATTAGACATGGATCCATGTCTGTTGAAATGTTTTGGCAACACTCCAGCTGGACTGTCCAGTGTTAATACTATATTATTTGTCAAGTCTAATTCTTACAAAAACTACTTAACAACCATAACCATAGTACTTTTAACCCCCAACCATGACCCTACCAACCATTTTGATAATCAATTTATGTTTTTTTTGTCAAAAAATGCAAAGCAGTTGCTGAATCCAGCTTTTCCAATGTGAGAATTTCCTGCTCTTCTGTTTTACATCAACGTAAATTGAACATCTTTGGGGTTTGAACTGTTGGTCGGACAACACAAGCAATTCGCGATTGACTCTTTGGGCATTTATTTTTGATATTTTTTGACATTTTAAAAGACTTAACAACTGATTTATCTTTGGATTGTTTTTTCTGGTTGTTGTTTTTGTATGTTATGATTAGCCGTTAATCAAAAGTCCTATTTAAGACCCTCTTGGTAATAAGAGTGTATGGAAAACAGGTGTTTTTTTACGGATGGTATAACACTTGCCTTCCACCAAACAGGTGGTTTATTAGTCCTGTACAAAGTAAATTGCAACAAAAAGCCAGAATGTATTTGTGTTTTGAATATTTTTTTGCATTTAGTTCTGACCGGTGAGACAGCAGGTTTTTGATATTTTTTTAAGCTGAGACTGGCTTTCTTGATTCTTTTATTCTGTTGTACTTTTTGGGCTTGATAGCATGTCAGTCCACACCGCACAGCAGTTTGGACTCTTTAACCACTTTACCTTACAAACTAAATTGGAATTTTTTGAACTCTGCACTATTGAGGCCCCAAATTGAAGTAAGAGGTATAGTTACTGTTGGGAAGGTTTTAAGTCTAATACCAAAAAACCTCAAAAGTTTGAATCAGACGGTGAACAAACCCTACTCACTCAGTCTCTGACGCTTCAAGCAAGATGTCAAAGGATTGAGAGAAAAAATTGAACAGTAAATCCAAATATCTCTGAACAAAGATGAAGTTTAATTTATGATATCTTGTTGGTGGGGAGAGTGTACAGAGTTTGATAGGCAAAACCAGGAGGGATGTTCTGTGTCTCAATTAAGGAGAAATAGGATGCTCATCTTTGTTGCAGCCCCATTTAGGCTGTTGAGGCAGCCACACTTATGACATGGAATTATGACATTAAACTCCTATTAATTTGGGGAAACTGTCAAACAAACAAGAACCATCAGTAAATTTAAATACCTCCTTCTGGTTTGTTAAAAAAAGTCTGTCAACAGGTAAACTTCAGCTCTAATTCTGTAACTGCAAAGCTTCTGCAGCGAGACAGGAGTTTCCACAGTTTGATGTAATCTTTATCCGGGAAACACTTCTCTATCTGATATCTCCAGACACCACAGTTCCTCCTATTTCATCTCACTGGAACCAGAACTGCTTTCAATTTGATGTGGTAGCCACACATAAATTCTGTCTTCCTTTTTTGTTGCACGTTTAAATAAATATTTTCTTTCATCATCAAGAGCCAAACAGCTTTGTCCAACTAGCCCTGCTCCTACCCAGACCTTGATAAGAGATGACTGTAAGTCTTTGATCTTAAGTGTCCAGACTGTTTCCTGTCCCAAGAAAGCAAACACAGGAAGTGTTGAATTGGGAGCTGTTACACTGCGGTAACAATAAGAGCAAAAGAGTAAATCAGTGTTTAGTGACAGCAGCTCCTAAAAGGCCTATGAGAAACTTCCATATTTGCTCAAAGGAAATAATGACGTCCAGGTAAATATGAGCAAATCTGCATTTAGTTTGATTTATGCAAAAAATATCTTAATAATAGATTAAACCACACATTTAATCCTAGAGGACACACCTGTGATCAGTCATAAATCCTCCTGGAACAGTGGTCTAGAAGACATTAAACCCAGTATTTGTGATTTTTGTTTAAAAAAACAACAAAAAACAGAGCGGTGAATAATTGTTAATGCTCTATGATCCACTGTAGAGAAATGATTGGCTAGTTAGGTCTGTATTGGTTAACAGACAGTCATTAGAAATTAAAGCAGTGTACAAAACCAAACACATTTCACAATGTTTGAACACATCAAAATCAAATATAAGATACTTTACTAGCTATAGCATTTTTTTCAAGTTTTGGCAGACTTCCACCAAACTTCACCATCTTTGCAATCGACCTCTTGCCCTGCATAATGCGACCATATGCCTTTTTAAGGATCAGTATTATTAGAGCGCGTTATGGATTCAGCATTATAGCAGGTATTGTAACAGCTGTCACTCCAAACCCTCCCATTAACAGCTCAACTGATGTCACTGCGTAATATGGAAGGACACCTGGTGTGTAATGTGCACAGTATACTGATTTAACATCTGTTTCCTTCCCCTGACGATGGTTTTTGAATTCAAACTGACAGCTAGAGCACTGAGCATGCATCCCTCATTATTTGAAGTGTCTCTACTTTAGTAATGACAAAATACCAGATTAACTCCTTGCTTGTATTATCAAGGAATAGATTTTTTTTTCTTATTGCTCCTTTTTTTTGTTTGTTTTTTGTATTCTAAAGAGAGAGAAAATGAGAATAAATAGGTGCATTATTAAAAACAGGATATATTACTTCATACTACATTGTAAAGAATCTACAAACGATTAAAAACAAGTCAAGAGGTCGTGATATGTGACACAACAAGCTAGCAAAGCTCTGTAAACAGAAACACATGCCTGTGTGCTCAGTGGCAGTCGCTGTTATTAGTCTTTGGAACCATTTCTAAACAGCCGTGTGGCTCACTGACGTGTTTTTAATAGTTTTTGGACGTTTTACGGCACAGAGGAATTTGATATATCAGGCTTTGGATACATACACACGTAGGATCAATTCATCATTGGTTTGGCTCAGTATATGAGATTTGTAACAGTAAGAAAAATATAGAAAATCTCCAGCCTTATCCTTTAAAGGAAAGGTGGCATTTTGGAGGCCATCCAGGAGCCTCCAGAACAGCTTCAGTGCTCCTTGGCATAGATCCTACAAGTCTCTGTAACTATAATAGAGGGATGAACACCAATCTTTTAAAAAGATAGTCTCTCATTTGGTGTGTTGACTGTTTTGGAATAATAATTATCTTTTTTTTCTATTGTATACATATACATGTTTTCCTTTAAATACTGTGGCCTAACAGTTAAACTCTTAACCCTGCCAGTGTGGGTGTCAGGCTGCATTCATTTACATAAGGCCAGAGTGATGACCTCTACTGTTGACATAACCTTTTTACATTTTCTACAGAAACCAGGCTGTTCAATGTCAACAGATTTAAAAAAAACAGGCTTGTGAGGCTGAGAGCATGCAAACAGGCCCACAGGGTCGTATATGGGTCATATACATGAAGTGGATTTTCCTGCACAATGTACGGATTGTATACACTATACATACAGAGTCTGTGTGGAGTTTGTTTAATGCTAAAAGATCAATTTTACATGTCAGATTAAAGCCAGACAAGACGTCTGCTATAGCATCAAAAAAAAAAAAAGCAAGTTCAACCACCATGAACCTTTAATTAAACGTCTTATATTCACAGCGTCGCATATGAATTGACTTATTGCAGCTTCTCAGCACGGGGCTTTGCATTGAGATACTAGCTGAATTGAGGATGTGAGGACTTGGCTCAGTACATGAACCATCTCAAATCTGAGATTATGATCAAAGCTCTCTTAGACACTAGGGTGCATTAAAAAAGCCTTACGCGATTACCAACCACTCGTAAGCACCTCTTCTGTCTTCCTTGTGACTCAAACGTCTAAAGAGCAAAGAGAGGTCTTGTTTGTGAAAGCCCCATCATGACACAACGCAACCCAACTCCCAAGGCTGCGTGAGCGGAGGCTGACAGGCGACTAATGACTAGACGAGAGTTCCTCGCAAACTGCCTCATGAATTAGTCATCACCTTCCTTTGACCTGTGCATTGATACAATCTCAGCCAGACTCGGCAGCCTCCTGGGGACCAGAGAGGTTATGTAAGTTAAGAGATAGCAGACTGAGTGGAAAGGACGCAGACCGAGCCCACGTCTTGCAGTCAAGAGCTGCAGAAATTGTGATTGATGGTGGCAATCTGTGGTTCATGTGCGGATCCTTGTTGCTTAATATATCTGATACACAGATATTGTGTTTGTTGAATTTGTCAAAGAATGAAAATCTGTGTATTTTATCAGCAATTGAGGATTGACACAGAATAGGGAATGCTGACCCCCACAACGACACTGTTTTAACTGTTTTATAGCAGTTTAATAACCATAAAAACCAACCAACCACCTGCCATAAGTGCACACCAGTTCCACCTGACTGCAGGAGGACAGATAAATGTTGAGGTTTTGGATTTATTGCAAATGTGAACCTCAAATATTACAGATAAATGATTTGGAGGAAGCATAAAAAAGAAGGCTAGCAAATAATTACTTATTATGACATGTTGGTTGCTCTTTGACTTTGCAGGATTGTGGTCATAACTGGCACAACTGATCATAACTGGCAGCGTTGGAAGACTCATATCCCTCACTTTCTGCAAGTAAAAGTAGAAATACCCCATAATGGAGGTCTTGTGTTGATGACTACAAATCTTTACAAAGTCTTGCAATTTGCTTTAATTTTATGCCATCAATCTTACAAGTATAGCGTATCATTTGTCTTTTTGACGTCTCATGCTTGTGAATAGATTTACTTCAGAAGTTGCTTTATAAATATTAGAGGTCTTCCACATCTTTAAACTCAATTACTAAAACAATATGCCATGCTAATGGAAAAATACTCACTAATTCATTACTCGCTTGTGTTTTATGATGCCTGCAATAATGAATGCACATTATAATGTTACCAAAGGCTCTTAATGAACAGAATCTAATGTAAAGGGGTCCACAGAGCACAACATGAAGTGTAATTACTATGTCCTATGATGAAAAATGATGCTTGTGAAAACAAAATGGTGAACTGGGTCATGTTTTTTTGCCACACAAAGCACAACATAATTTCAAATCAATGAAGTTATTTCCCCAGTGCTTTTAAAATAATAATCAGGATTTTTTTTTTTTTTTTTCAGAAATATAAATGCCCTTGTTGTTATTCCATTTCTGATTACTCCAACACAGTAGTGATTAAACCTACTTACGGTATACACTGAAATGAAGGCTTTCACATTTACTGTTCCTCACTCCCAGTTGGCTGGAATACATGCAAAGCCTACATAAATGAAAGAAAATCCAATTAAAACTGAATCAATATGCTTTATATTAAAATGAATCTAATTATCTATAGTACATATTAACTTTAGGGTTCAGCCTCACCACTCTCAACTTGGTTTCCAGCAGCAGATGTATTTTTCTTCTTTTTTTTTTTTTTTTAAGCAAATAAGTTAAACCCACAAGATAATGCCAACTGCCCGGCACCAAACAGCAGCCAGACAAAATTAGCAACTAGCTAGTGAAGAAAGTGGAACATCTGGAACCTAAAAGCTAGATATTTTTCTCGGCAGTTGGTGTAGAAGAAGCTAAAAGGAGACTTAGATTCATCAGATGGACAGAAACAAGAATCTAAATGAATTCTTATGTTGCTATATGTCTGCTGGATGTATAAATAGGCAACTCTGTGCTAACACGTTAGCCAAAACAACTTTATAAGGTGATGTTATGTCAGGGTTGTGTGTCTATCACCTTGTTTTGTAGTTCTTCTGCCTCCTAGTGGCCAAAAACAAATAACTGAGTGAGTCTTTAACCCAAATAACCACCTGAAATATGATGTCGCTATCATAAAGTGAGACAAGTAAGCATAGCATTGATGTAAACCTAAATACAAGATATACAGTAGGTTTGTTGGTTTGAGGACATAAAGAACAAAAAAAAAAAATCTACAAAAACACAACAGTAGACTGATCACACTTTTGTGCAAGCCATGTCACGACTTCAAATCAAAGTGTGAAGTCATTTCTCGACCGCCAAGTGGGTAAAATAGGTGACACATTTCTCACAGATTGTGTGATACCCAACTGAGCATTCGTGCAATCACTGCGTTCTCACATCCAGAAAGGGTCATATGGGACGTAGGACCGTTGAGGCTTGAGAGAGCATCATAACCCGCTGTGCTTGCGAAGTCACATAAGAGTCACAATCTGTGCCGCTTCTGCTTCGCAAGGCGTCGGTGAGCTTGGACAGATGGGAGAGAGAGCGGTGTCATCTGGTCACGCCATGGCAAAAAAAGGGCGTCAGGGTAACCTTTGTGTAATTAGATAGATGATCTCTGCGGGTAAGCTGGTGAACTGATGCTGAAACTTGTAGCCGTCGGCCGATGGTACTCAGCTTTGTATTAAAGCACCAGACAGCTCAGTTTGAATAAAATCCAGTTACCCCACTCTTTTACCCGCTCAGTGAAGGTATACGTGTATGTGTGCATATACAAATTGTTTTAGACTTTATATTTATATTCCAGTTTTGATGCAGAACACTCAACAGACAAAAAAACAACAAAAAAATGTAATTATATTAGTGTCCAAACTTGCCTTTTTTGCTCACCTGCCGTAGACTTAGAAATGAAAAAGGTATTTTCACAAGACAAAATAACCAATACACATTCATGGATGATTTAACAAACAGACTGTTCTTGTTGAAAGTAAAATTTAACAGTTTTTGTAATGTTATTGTCTGAAAGATTTTAATACTCCTCTGGTTAGTTGAATTACCCACCAGAGACATATTTTACCAGTAGTTGTTACTTGACCAGTTGTATCTATATTAATTTTAGCTTGACAACCTACATTTTACCAAATATCAAGTGATCATGAATAATGTCAGATAGAAATTTCTGATAAAAATATGTAAAATGTATTCTGAAACTGAAACGGCTTTTGAGAAGAAGAGAATTAAATGCACATATTGAATGTGCAAATGCTCCTTGTATAAACAATATATGAAATGTGAACATAATAATAAATACAGAATTGCATTAATGTAACACCCTATGTTAGATGTGATGGGTTCACAGATGTGCAAATAATGAGATTTTTACGTTAATATAATGAGTTGTTGATGAGGCCAGCTGCCACTGTTCTTGTGGCATGAGCTTTGATAGGCTGCAACCTTTTGCCAAAGGGGAGTGTTTCCAAAAAAGAGGGGGGAGTATTTGAAATGCAGCAACTGCTGATCAAATATGAAACGGATGAAAGTTCACATTTGACTGTATTTACTTGGTTTCTCCTTCTCCTTTTCTGCTGTCAATAACATCTTGTGGTCACTTGTGTTTAGTATACCAGTGTATTAGAGTTTCTGTTCTAAAACATAGTAGGTAGTCAGGTGCCCATATGAACACTGACACATGTTTTTCTTGCTGTAATCATTACCCCCGTTCATACTAGCCATTAAGGGATCCCTTCCCAATGCACTTTCAATGTAAGTGATGGGGGCCCTTCTGTCCAAATTAGTCAAATCAAGTAAATATCTTTCAAAGTTACAATCTTTTAGTGCCAAATCCTTCCACTGCAGCTAAACAGGAGAACACTGTCCGTCCAGACACAAAGAGGGATTTTTTTTACTGAAAAGACTCTAACTATGGAAGACACTCACTTTATTTCACTAACTCACACAGCTGAAACCTCCATATTATCTTCAGATAAACTTTTAAATACATTTTTGCTAAAAGCGAGGACTGTGGATTTTGTCCTCCATCACTTAAATGGCAAGCACATTTGGAGGGCATCCTCTAAAGGTCAGTATGAACAGGAGGAATGATTACAGAGCAAAACCTCTTCCAGTGTTCATATGGGCACCTGACTGTTGTTTTAAGACAAACTTGAAAAATTGTGAACCTGTCCTTTAATGACACACTTGTGGTTTATGGATACGGTGTGTATTTTGTTGTCTTTAACTGATATAAGGTTTACCTCTGCTGCTAATCCTGTTGGGATACGGGTGAATGTGTTTTGGATTTGGACTGTTGGCTTTAATTGGCTGCACCTGCTGCACTGCGCTGTTGGGACAATAGAGAGTTTAAGTTCTTGTGTATTGTTGTTTTTGTGAGTATGCCTTCTTAGAAATATATCCTACCTTTTTTGGTGACATATCTTCCATAGAATCAGTACTTTGGAGACTGTCCTCCCAAGAAAAACAACAGAATCAGTTGTTTCAGCAAGTGGCCCAAAACAACATATATTTACCCTCAAGTGGCAGTGACAGGAGGAAACCAGGTGACAAAAGCTCCCAAACCTTAACAACATGCTTATTTTAACCAAGTTGTTTTTGTGCCTAAACCTAAAACCTTCACCATAGTGTTGTCACATCATAAAATGTATTTTTTTCTCAACAGTGATTTGTAATAGTTTGAGAAGGCACAGATAGATGTAGTCCTCCTGCCGATAGGGGTGTCATATCAGAAAACACGTCTATGTGTTGCTTTGGATTGCATGGATCAAGGATGTATTTAATCGTTCAATTTGAAGGACTTGTTCATATCGAAGAAGCAAATGTAGATTTCTAATCTAAATTTCAATCCTTCTAAGTGACCTATTGTGGACACATGTATGGAACTGAGCATAACACTGAAATTATGCAAATTATCAAAAACTACATAGGAAATACCTCTTTAATTTTAATGCCTGAAACATTTACACACCTCTCTGGTGAGCTGAATTATAAACCAGACACATTTTACTAGAAGTTGTTGCTTGGCCGGTTTTAATTTTGGACCCTGGATTGTATCCATATTAATTTTAGACTTGACAACCTACATTTTTCATCTTCAATGACAATGTAACATGAATGTTCACTTACACATACGCTTTTAAGGAAAGCTTTATCTCCTCTTCTTCCATTCTGATTTGGGATAGGCAGGGGTAAGGAGGGCACAGAGGGCCCCCCCCCCCCCAGTAGATGTGATTAAACCAGATAGGATGGATGACTAGGGAAAAGAGGGGTTGAAGAGAGTGAGACATGGAAGAAGGGAAAGACACATACAGAGAAAGAGGGCTGGATGACGGGGGCTGGATGAGGGTTATGGCACTACATTATGCATTGCGGATCATCAGCCCGGGTGGCTTGTTTTATGGGTTGGTGTCAAGGGTGCCACTCCTGCTTCACACTCTGTGGTGATGGGCCTGTTGCCATGGCAGCAGCAAAGCAACTCATTAGCAAATATTACCCTTGGCCCGTAGAGAGAGCAGATCACTGACTTTGACGGACAGCTGACATCAAATAATAGGTTTACTATTGACAGAGAGAGAGGCACTGACATATGAAAAACTCTGCAGGATTGTAGGGATGTTATTGGACATGTGCATATGAAGCAATTTGTATTCATCCTTGAAGATACTCTGCTCATGGAGATCTATCCACTTTACATTTATAAAGCCTCTTGTGCCACTAACCTCGTCTGAGATACGCATTAGATATACACATTTCCATTTTGCAAGAAAATTGTCTCAAATTCATCTTTTGCTGTGAAGTTTTGTGTATGCAAGAAATGAAAGTATTTGGTTTCTTTGACTCAAAGCTCAGAGGTTAAGGCCGCATTATTCAAAATGCGTCTTATTGTCAACAAATCCCATGAAAAGACCAGAACCAAAAAACAGTATGTTCACATGCACAAGAAACCAGGTTACTGGTAGAAATCATGTGATGCAGGAAATTGGATAACACATTTACTATAGATGCATTGTAGTAACCTGGTTATTATGAAATCTGAATCATTAATGATTGTTCTCCACTACTGCTGAACTTATTTTAGAAGTAAAACTTTGTGTGTGTGTGTGCGTGTGTGTGGGCACACTTAAAGGGGACATAGCACACTTTTTGTGATTTTCTGTTATTTTCAATTTCAATTTTGTTGATTGATGTTGGATTTCTATGTTATAAACAGTCAAATATCCAAAACTTCAGGTAAATGTATATAAAAGGCTGCCTGCAAGTCAGAAGTCAGGGCTTCAGTCTGCTCTCAACACTCCATTTGGTTGCTAAGGTTGTTCACATTGTCGACTTGCATATTTCGGATCACATTTGGGCTCGAACATGTACTGATGTGTTTGAGAAGTTTCCATTTTGAGTAAAAAATGAGAAAAAGAAGTGAAATCCTACTGCTATTGTTTGTTTACGTGACCACAGGAAGTCTGCAGAGGGGCAACTTCCAGAAGCTGGCCAATCAGAACAAAGTGGGCTCTTCGGGACAGGGCCTTAAAGAGACAGGAGCTAAAAATGTTTCAGACAGAGGCTGAACTGAGGGGCTGCATAAAGGACCAGTATAGGATAAATACGGAGTTGTTTGAACTGCAAATCATGGAAAGTAGAATATAATATAGCAATAGAGCCCCAAAATACAAATATAGACCCGGAAATGTGCATGATATGTGCCCTTTAAAGGATGGGCTCTACAGTTAGAGCACAGGATTTCCATGTGTCAAACTTTTAATGTAGACATGTAGAGGCTACTTTATGACATTTCCAGCTCTAGTTGGAATTATTTTAAATAAAATGATTTATCTGTATGTAATAATCTCCTCGTTCATCCCGCCACTAAGCTGTCACAGCAGTACCTTCCCTGTCTGAAGATATTTCAAATGTCCAGGGGTCGTTGAAATCAGCCAACACATACTGTACTATAACCTTCAAAACTTTCACTTTCAAGACAGATAAAGAATCTTTTAAATTACAGTTGCATTTTTCCCCTCCTCACCGGGAGCTTTCTTCTTCTACAAACATGATTGACAGCTTGCAAAGCCCTCCACTCCTTTGCAAGCAGTGCAGCCTGGGAAACAGTGAAAAATCTTCAATAACAGGTGATCACGGTTGAGCAAACAACATCAAACCATAACATCCCAGTGCCAGAACATCCAGAACAGCCATTCCTCCACTCTCGCAATCACACTTCAGTACATACAGCTCGAAAAGAGCCTCGCCCTAGGTGTGTGATCCGTCTAATGGAAAATGGTATATAATCGAGAAGAGAGCTAGTGAGCTAATGAAAAGGGTAGCGGGGTGACATTTTCAGAGTGACGTCTGAAGTAGGATGACATTTACAGAGAAGAAGCCCCAAAGACAGTCTTTTAGAAAGAGCCTCTGTATATTATATGGGAAAACGTGGAATGTGAAGCTGATTTCAACAGGACTCACAGGCATAACTGTCATTTTTGTCTCCAGGTAGTATCATTTGGCTGGATAGTGTTGCACAGATGGAAGATAGTTTTCATGCTCGCTGTTAAATGTGAAAGATTCTTTTTCGAAATGTCATACACTCAATTTTAGGGAAAAAAAAAAACGTGACATTCATTGCACAAAATCCAAAAGTCACCAATGAGTGCATCATTGATAATGTATATTTATTTTAAGAAAAGAGTTTCATTCACCTTATTAATCCAGAAACACCCAGTGTTTCATCTAATTTTAACGCCTGCCATCATTTAATTTTGCAAGCTGTCTGTCATTTTATCTACAGGTACGCAGAGATGATGACTTTCAGTTACGGTAACCAGAACAAAAGATCCAACTGACCAAATGAACCCAGGTGATACAATGATTTTCTCTGTTAAATCTATTTTAATCATTTAAGGATGAGATGTGTATGAAAAATAGTTTTGACTTTTGTTTTGGTTGTTCACATGTTTCAGGTGCAGAAGGGTCACGACACTCTTCCCATTGAACGACAAAAATCTTCATCTGTTTCAAGTAAGGTAAAAAAACCACCAAACTTTACCGTGCTTTACCATGACAACAGTCGTCCCTCTAGGCGATGATTGACAAATTTCACATCCTGACACTCCTGCCTGGCAGCGCAGGATGGGAAATGGAGGATTTACTATAATGAGATGATGGGAGAAGGAGTTTGAGGGGAGGAAACACTTGAAAGAAGGGGTTGGGGGTTGACACAGATCATCAGGTCTTTTCAGTCAGAGACTGTTGTGTTTAAGGAACTGACCATTTCAGGGAGCTCTCAAAGTATCCGGGCAGCATCCTCCTTAATAGACACATACATAAACACTTAGTTAGGTAAATCAATAATACTAGAACCTTATTACTAGCAGTTATTGGCCTTGGCATGAGTGTGTCAGCAGTGATATTGACAGCGTACACCTGTATATGACTGAGTGTCACTAGTCAGCTCGTAGCCAAACAGCTGATGAATGAATTATGAAGCATGAATGGAACAGCTGATACCACTCAGCTGAAGCAAGGGGGAATTTTGTGCTCCCTTTGAATCAGTCTATAAGTACATTCCTCTGTTTCCATGTGCATTTTCAATTTGCGCAATAAAAAACCTGAGCAGAAAATGCAAAAAATTGAAAAAAAAAGCTGCAATATATGACATTGTAAAACATTTTTATGCTTGGCTGAAGAAGAAAAGGTGTCATATAAAAAAAAAAAAAAAAGAAGATGTAGTAAGTGATTTTTCAAATGCACTTTGAAGTTGTGGTATGTGCCTCTGCTTCTTCTACTGTAAACAGAACATTCATGTCACGCTGCCACATCCACTACACCAGATAACCAAAAAATAAGAAATAAAAAAGACTGAAGGTGTTGAGGGTGTACATAACTCCAACATATTAGTCCGTGTCTGTTGTATAAGAATTATTTATATTTCCAGTCAGGCAGTTGTTGGAATGTTGTTTTATTTGTGTTTTATTTTATTTTTGCTTAGATCTCACATATTTTAATGGAAAAATAACTTTTGACATATTTGTTGCAGGCTAACATCTAGCAACTTAAGTTTTCCCAGACAAAACAAAACAATGTAGAAGACAGAGCGCAGATAAGAACTCCAAACTTACATTGCACTGATGCCAATGAAATGACGATTCGTTGAGACAGTGATGCGTCTCTAGCAGAGAAAAGAAAGAAACGTCTGTGCAGTGTGTCCTCAATAATAGTGTGATATCAAACACAAAGCCCATCTCATCTGTGAGGACAGTTTTTCTGGATTATGACCTTCTCTTTAAATATTTTCATATATGTCTATATATACACTTGAAAGTATGAGTCAGTTTCTACTCTCCTGGTAGGAACTCAGAAGGTCACACACTTTTATCTTCTCTCTTATGAGTGTCCTTTCCCCCCCAAAAAAACCCCTTTATGCAGCACAAAGTTTCCTGTTTGAAGTTTGACATCTCTTCTACATCAAAATTGAATATATTTGTAGTGATCTAACTTTTTTTTAAAAAGTCATAACCAACTTACAAGGTCATGACAAGTGCACCACATTACTCTAAAACCATAGTGAAACAGAGGCATTTAAAGTCCAACAACTCTAAGTATGGCATGACATTTTGCTCAAACACATCATCCAATGTGACTAAATTGCATGAAATCCTTGCAAAGGAGCACGAGCCATTTTCTCACAGAGGACATGTCCTTTGGGAGGGAATCAGGTCATATGAGAGACACGGATCAAGGAAGGGAACATTTCCCTGCCACATGGGGGACTTAATCAGGACAGCCTTTTGGTATTCTGATCTATCTCTGGAGAATGGAGGATAGCGGGGCTTGAACCTTTGATGTGCCTACCAACGGACTAGCCGTGTATTTTCCTTGGCGATAAATGAATTAATAAGCATGCAATGACACTGGCCTGACAGTGGGATATGCGACAGATGTTTTCTTAATACTTTATTTGCTTCAGTGGGATGTTTGGAGGGTGCATGCCAAGAACATGGAGATGGGCCGGTAGAAAGTGGAGTCGAATTTCCTCATAGGGTCGAGGGTTGAGTACTCACTTGAGCAGACAAGTGAATTTTTTGATGTCCCTCTGAATTTCTTATGACATCGTCAGTGACTTTATGTATGTCTCATGTGGTTTAAAACTGCTCAAAGGAGTTTTACATGCTGGAACCAAGCTGGAGAAATCCTGTAACATGACATCAGTAAGGCTCCATTTACATTTGGATAAAATCCAGATGTGACTCAGTGCACTTTTTTTTTTTTTTACAGTTTAGTGCTATTTGGTAACTTCTTCTACAGTTTATCACTGTAATTGCAACAATAATTGTAGCTCGCCAGCTAACAACTATCCATTAACTAGCACAGACTCACGGACGTCTCGAGTGAACGGAGTACGAACGAGGTGAAAGTTTTGCTGATCTTAATGAAGCTCTTACACCCACACAGATCATCCAACAGTTGAACTTATTTTGGGATCAGATCAGCTCTACAGCATGTTTTGCCTTTAGTGTGACCTTGTGTTGAATACGCTGGAGCCACTTCCTTCTCTCACTTTAATGAGACAAGGTGTATTTATGACTCATATATGTTCATATATGTACTGTGAATTACATAAATAAGTTTATACGGAGGTAGAGCTGGGCAAAATCAAATAACACAATTGTTACACTGTGTATGTGTGTTACTATTTTACATAGATCATGATGAATTGTTCTTGTCTTGTACTGCAACTCTGCAACATCAGCAGACTCATCAGGTTAAAGGTTAAAGGAAATTCAGCATTATATTTGTAAAGAGGAAGACGTAGAAAATAAAATTCGTTGGAGACAGGATGAGACGTGTCATCTGGGGATCAGTTTTGCAGGTTTGCTCCTCAACAGGAGAACTGAAAATGGTCTTGACGTTATCGATGAAGTCTGTACTTGACAGATTAGAGAACTGAAACGCCCACCTATACTGTATAAAAACTCGTTGTAGGCGCTACTCGAGGAGCCTTTTTCTTTGTAACCTCATCCTGTGTGTGAAACGCTCCTTCTTGTACAAGAAAATAATTTCTGCTAAATTTTGATACTATTGTTTAATGGTCATTACGAAGAAATTCTTTTAACAACAATATTTTGACCAAATACCTCAATTTCGATATTGCAACAATATTGTAGGGATGACTACTGATGCTTTGACAAAATATTTACACAATGAGATTTTTGATAAATAATCATCAGTAATGTGGATATAAAGACTAAGTGTGTAAAGGCAAATAATAGAACAGCTAGAACAGTCTGGTGAGTTTAAAAAAATTACATCATTTTACTGTAATGCAGCCTTTAAAACACTCATGTCATATCATGATATTACGATATCCAAAATCTAAGAAGATATCTAGTCTCATATCACAATATCGATATAATATTGATATATTGCTCAGCCCTCTATGGAGGCATTATGAAATTGCTTCATTTAGTGAAGAGATTGTAAGCAAAATCTCACAGGGGAATGTATGACGTCAAATAAAAACAATTATATAAAAAAAGAGAGAGAAAGAGACCATGTCATTTCAGCTGCCACTAAGAACTGTGGAGGTTACTTTCACAGTAAACACACATTTGGTACAAGTAAAGATTGTGCATGCATGGTTTGAGATACAGATGCATTAACACCTTTTCAACATCCAACTAGGAGGGTGGTTTGAGTGAGCTGTCTCTAAATCTAGCTTTATGTATATATATATATATACACATATAGATCTCCAATCTGCATGGCGGAATATGTAAATGTCTCCCTCTCAGTTCCTTTGTTTGTGTGTGTGTGTGTGTGTGGGTGTGTGTGCGTGTGTGTGTGTGTGTGAGAGAGAGAGAGAGAGAGAGACAATGACAGAGTTTAATTAGGCTAAAAAGATGAACCTACAGGGTCTCAATTAGAGGCTTTTTTCTCTATTGCAACTCCTCTTTGTCTGAGAAAACAGGTGGATTTTTAACATAAAATATTCCACAATTAATTAAAGACATAACAGTTTGTGTTGCGTGTATAATTTTTTTCTTCCCATCAGAAATTTTTACAGTTGAGGGTTTTTTTTTTCTTTGAGCCTACAAAATGCAAATATTTAAAAGCACTCCCCGACAGAATCTGTGTCTCAAATCTTTTCTTGTACAATCAGTGTATAGCCATGTGTCTTCCTATCAATAATTGGACAATAGGCTCATGTTATTGCGTCTGCAGAAACTGACAACATGACATTTACTTTGAATGATGACACTTAATGGTTTATGTCTCTCTGTACACCCACTATTTTGATGGATGAGACGCATGCTGCTGTCTCCAGTTCTGCAGTCACATCATCTCTAAATCTTATTGTCTCATAAGTCATTGAGCTTTTGAAGGATTCTTGCCATTGCCCCTGATGCCTCTGTGCACTCTGCTGTGTTTGCACTGGCTTTAAACTATATTAATAAATAGTTATGTTTTAACGTTTCTACATAAAGACTGGAGACAAAGGGTTGAACGCTCTGCTGCTGTTGCATTCTGGGATGAGAAATGAGAAAAGCCCTCTCAATCCTCCATCATTCTTTTGTTCCTCGGTGGCTCGATTTGTGCGTCTACCTGTCACTCTCTGACACATACACATGCAAACATGAAGACATGACATGAATGCACACCCACATGTTCATATTGCTTTCATGAGCTCACACATGCACGTATGCACATGCTCTTTCGCTCTGTCCCTTTGTTATCTCCCTGTCTTTGTCATGTTATTTGACGCTTTTTCTCTCTTCTCTGTCTCTCTGCGCACCCTCCCGCAGCTTTTGTCTCAGTCTTTTACTCTTCCTTTCACAGTCTCACTCTTTCTTTCACCACCGCTCACCTGCTTTCTCTTTCTGTTAACAGTAAAACCATTTCAAGGTCTCTTGGTCTCAAAACACCAGTAGCTGTCATGTCAGATGCACAGAGATAGAGAGTGGATCCTTGTTTCCTGTAGACTATAAGAGAAAGACATTCAGAAACACACATAGGCTTCTTATATGTGCACACAAACAGTCAGACAAGTGGACTTGCACATGAGCACGTTTGCTGCTGACACACAGATGGATGCATTTGCAGAGATACAGACACATATACTCAAGATGCACAAACAAGATGTCAAGATTTATGTAAATATGCCCACACTCAATATCTGTACCCTCTGTGGTGCATGGGAATACTGTGGGCTCAAATATACCTACACATACAGACACAAAATCTGTTCACATCAAGCGGTAACAACCACGGCTTGAGGCTGAAGCCAATGCAGAAGCACCTTTTTAAAGTGCAATGCCACCCACGGCTGCTAGATGCTGGCCCAAAAAGATCCCTGGGTCCAATTGACACCCATTCAAAAAGCGTCAGCTTCTCTCTAGAAAAGCTAGGTGAATATTTTTTTGCAACAACTCACTATGGTCTCAATCACCAATTTCCAGCCATCTAATAAGTGTGCTGGTGGGCGTTGATCGATAGCTGTGATTGACAGTTAGCTCACCTGCTGCTCTCCCCAGCTCCAAGACTCGCGATATTTTGGTAAGTTTAATGTTACTTGATTACGATACCTGCCCTGCGAGCACAATTTAGCTAAAGTAGCGAACGTTAGCACAAGTGTACAACGCTCGGTGTTCCCAGTAAGATAATGTTTGCTTCGGTCAAAGGTAGCAGGGAGTGTTTCAAGAGTGTGAAAGGCAACACTTCTTATTTGGAAGGTCGTGGCTCCCGATGGAGAAGATGGCGCTGACCATGATCAGCAACTCTGGGCTTCAAAGTGGCTCCAATGTAAATCAATTGGGTGACATCACACCTCTCTATGTCCATCTTTATATAGAGTCTATGGTCCACATGAGGTAGAATCTGTGACATTGTCACACCAATAAATAGGAAAACATCCACATTGGTTAAAGTGAATGGGTAAAAAATAAATATCTGGCCATGCAGGTTGTTAAAAAACTTCTTCTTAATGACCATTAAACAGTAGAGACCGGAGCCAAAGTATCAAATTTAACAGAATTTATTTTCTTGTATAAGAAGGAGCGTTTTACAACACAACACGCAGGATTAGGTTGCAAAGAAAAAGGCTCCCAGTGGAGCGCTTATAACAGGGTTTTGTACACCTTGACTGGGCGTTACAGTTCTTTTCTTAACCCTCCTGTTGTCTTCCCATTGACCTTGCAACTTTTGTCCTCCCGGGTCACTTTTGCCTCAGGAGGACAAAAGTCCACAGATGCTATACATTTTAATAAAACACCCAAAATTCAATGAAAGTAGTGATCATTACTTTTGCTTGCAAAGTGTGTGGTATGGAACCATCCATGTGATTTTCAGGCAATTAGATGAAAGAAATCCATATGCCTGATATAAAAACATTTGAAAAGGGTCAAATTTGACCCGAGGACAACAAGAGAGTTAATCTATCAATATACAGACTTATAGATAACGTCATGTCTGTTTTCAGTACTTCTGTCCAGGAGCCATCTTGCCCAACTGATTCCCAGATGACATGTCTCATCCTTTCTCCAACGAATTTTAATTTCTACATCTTCCTCTTTCTTAATATAATACTGAGCTTCCTTAAAGCTTAGCTGATGAGTCTGCTGATGTTGCAGAGTTGCAGTGCAAGACAGGAACAATTTATCAAGATCTAGATAAAATTGTATCACTCCTACACAGTGTAATCATAATTTTTATAACACAGGAACATAGTTATGTGCAAAGATTTTGAAGTATGTGCCTTTTTGACCCTTCTGTTGTTGCTCCAGTACACAAGAAGTGAAGGTTTTTTCATTCATGCAACTCAAAGAATTAAAAACATACATTTGAAAAACTCAAAAGCAACTCTCCACCGGAATTACTCTCTGGCAAAAAAATAGTCTCCATGGGAAAAAAAACAGTGAAAACGGTGAGGTGTGAAGTTTATCTCGAGTAACAGGGACAGTGTTTCTTGAAAGATACCAAGCTGTTGAAATTAAAAAAAAAAAAAAAATATATATATATATATATATACTCTTTTTAATGCTGTAAGCCCCACAAATGAAATTCCAATTAACTTAATTTCACTAGAGTGGAGGCAGATGTTTCAGAGGCCAATATCTCCAAACCTCAGCACATAAAACCAAAGCCTTTCTGCACAGCTAGATAGTATTATGGGTAAGTTAGAAAATGTACCGTTCATGTGACCTGACCATTCAATACAACCTTTTAAGGGTGACAAAACTTCCATATAGCATTTTCAGTTTCAGTTACTTTTTTGCAGTTTTCACAAGATTTTACACCACATTTTTGGTTATTTGGAAAAATCATTGTAGCATCATCTAGATGCCAAGTGTCACATGCATTAAATACATTTTGTGCAAAAAAAAAATGGCATGAAGTATCATCAAAGTGTATTGTGTCCCAAGTGTTGCAAATTAATATGGTAACGATATGGTAATAATATTATAATTATTACCAGCTCATTTTCTTCATTTTTTTTTTTTTTTTTGCAAGAAATTCATTACATGGCACAGAAAGTGATACTTGGCGCCCCAAGGTGCATTTTGTGCACACAATGCATTCCGTGCCATGAAATAAACATTTTGTATTAGGGAAACTCTGTGCGCGAAATGCGGCATGAGACATTTGGTGCTTCATATTAAGGCGATATGATTGAATCTGAGGAGGGCAGCAAGAGAAAAGTCATAGATCAGTGATGAAGAGCAGAATTGTGTATGCGTTATCTGTTTACACTGTTCTTATTAGGGTTCAAGCCTCGGAGGGGTAGAAAACTATTGTTTTTGTCCGATTATTACCCAATTATTATTATTTTTTTTTATTATTCAGCTGAATGTGTCTGAGGCTCCAACAAATTTCAGTAGGTGGGTTCCTATGCCCCCCCCCATTCAGGAACCACTAATAAGCCAGCACCATGTCAGCCAGATGGTGGCGCTTTAACAACTAACTTTACGTTTCGGACTATATCTTTTGAACTGTAAGTCTCAGAAACAAAATTCCTGTATTCTGCGGATCCAAACGAATCTATTCATATAAGCCAAGCCTATTTAAACCATGATAGATTTTCCACCATTTGAATTTTGTCCAAATCTGGTTTTTTTGCTACTACTCTTACAAATTTGGCATACTGCCTTGAAGTACTGAGATAAACAATTCTACTATAAATGAGCAATATCGGTCCAAAAACATGCATTATATTTCGTTGAAATTGTTCATGATCACATCATCATCATGTGTTCACACAGACACCCATTGTGCGTTGTTTTCATGGGTTTTTCCTTGGACAAGTTAAATGTTGTTATTTCTGGTCATTTTGTCTCTGCTGACATTTCTTCATTCTGATTCT